>NC_136491.1:86443532-86663532 GCF_053919585.1 Euprymna scolopes
AATATCTACTAATGATGTAAGGATATGATTTTGCTGTTCATTTATGTAGGTCAGGAAGGGAGATGGACCCAGGATGGACCCCTGAGAGACTCCAGTATTAGTACTGTAAGCTTCTGGTCTTCGGCCATTAACCTCCACTCTTATGAACTATCAGAGAGAAATGATTTAATAATTGAGAAGACATTTCCAGCTATACCATAGCTGGATATCTTGTGAAGTAAACTTTTCTGACATACTCTATCAAAAGCCTTTGATATGTACAGAGCAATTTCCGTAGAATTGTTTACTTCGTCGAGATTCGCTAATCACATAAGATATAACTGTAAGCACATATGCTGTAGATCTGGAAGAACGAAGACTATATTCTGTGTTAGAAAGAAGTTTTTTTTTTTTTTGCTGAGGTGATTGATTACTTCTCTATTTAACACAGAGTCCAGAAAATTTCCTATGACGCACAGAATACTTATTGGCTTGTACTGAGAGGGGAATGCCCAATCACCTAAATTCTTAAATATAGGACATACTGGTGAGATCTTCCAGGGTGATGGGAAACCATTCTCCTTAAGACACGGTTTAAACTGTTTTGTACGTATGGACGTTAGTTCTGGATGAAGTTGTTTGAGTACTATTATTTAAATACTATCAAGGCCGTTTGCGTTACTGGAATCAAGGTTTTGATTAGCCTGGCAACATCACGTACAAATATTTGTATATCACATATCGTGTTTTCTGTTGCAGAGGGAAATATTGGAGGTTGGCGGCCTTGGGTTTAAAGGGCAGCAAAGTTCTTGGCAGATAGTTTGGCTTTGTCTGATGCTGACGGGATTACCTCAAGTCCATTGATGATAGTTGGATAGAGCACACGTTTCTTGTTACGGATTCTGTTTGCTATTTTCCAAAACTGGTGAAAACCTTGCCGTTCCTCAGCTACTTTTGATTTGACGGACTGAACATACAACTCTCTTGCGTTCTTTATTACTTTACATTGTGGTTCCTGGCAGTTTTGAAAGCGGGTTTTGTATCAGTGTATATATATATATATATATATATATATATATATATATATATATATATATATATATATATATATTACTTTGAAAGCAATGGAAAAGGCCATTTCTGTGTGCAATTGAAGCAGCACATTCTGGAGGGGAATACGCTGACTGGTAGGATTTTGCTGGAACTTTCCGAGGATATGAAGCCGTATATACCTAGAATTAATCATTCCGTCAGGTCTAATACTATAGAGGACATATCCTTATTAAAAATGAAACGCAGAGATAGATCTGATATAAATGTACGGCAGCTATCCCAGTCAGCCATAGAGTATCGATATACTGCACGATGAAGAGGTACGTCTGAGGACTTATTGCATTACATTTTTATCTTAATTGATATAACAGAGTGGTCGGAAGATCCAAGTGACGACAGAACGGCAACTGAAATAAGTTCAGGGGAATTTGTGAGAAAAATGGTCGTTGGTGACGGGACCCAAGATGGATACCTGAACAATCTTAGGTAGGTCATAAGCAATGGAGAAATCGTGACAGAACCTCCCCTCATAATTGGTCTTGTTTGAGTGAATTAACCGTTCCACATTGTGAACATTGAAGTCTCCACATACCTGAATGTTTGCTAAAAGATAAGCAGATAGGAGATGATCCATTTAATCAGATATGTTTTAAAGATACATAACTCCGATGTTGTGGTGGAGATAGGGAGTAAATATAAACACAGAAGTGTGAGCAAGTGCAACCCGGAAGCACATACAGGGTATTTTAGGATCTTCTCTGAAGATGTCACTACCACATGGAAAGACATCTTTAATATAGCCACATATTCCATGCCTATGGCGATCTTGGGGGTAAGATTTGGAAGGTAGGTTAGAGTATCGTTTAATTAGAAATTCATCCAGGGAAATAGTCTGTCCAATGCCAGTTTCGCTTAGGAACAATAGGTATGGTTTAGTCTCCTGTAATTGAGGTCCAACGTCTGGAAGGTAAGAACGTAAACCCCTGATGTTGGAGAAGGAGACATGGAAGTGGGTGTCTATGTTGGAAGTTGAAGATCTGGGTTTAATCGTGTATTTTTCTTGTACCTTTTCATGATGGAGTCATTGGATGGGTGGACTAGGTCGACAGACTTGCTTAGAGCATGTGAAAGAGGGAAAGTAAGAGAGAAAAAGAAGCGGAGAAATTTGTTTTTTGTATCACACGATGAGGTAAAGCGTAACTATTACCTGAATATATGCCATCGAGAGGTTCCACGAGAAGCCGCTGCATGGTCCAGAATCCATTCACCAAATGTCAACACATCAGCACCATGACTTTGCATCTACTAATAGGACAGAATCCTCAGTTGTTAGTCCAAGTTTCGTGTCCCTTACTATCAGGCGGATAACGTACGCCAAGATAAAACGTTTACGTCCAGCATCCTTACTAGTGACATGGCTACAATGATAAACATAGAAACAGAAAATTTCCGACATCTCTAGTGACAGGTCGCGCACTATATTGGCAACCTAGAATACAGCTTTTTCTTCTCCTTTTGTCGGAAAAATTACTCATTAAAAATGAGGACTGAGGGACAACTAAAGAGAAGCGAGAGTAACGGAAACTGCCGATAACGCATCCACAATCCAGAAATAATAAAAAAATAGTAATAATCCCCAATCACTCCGAAAACAAAATACATTTTGCTAATCGTTACAAAACCTTATTTATTTGCAATCTTAACTTTTTGCTAACCTCTGCATCTTATAACCCAACTGTTGTTTTTTCTTTATTCGATATATTGCTTGAACAGTTTGCCTTATTTTTTTTGTTTTTTAATGAACTCAGTATTTGTTAAGTAGGCTCTTAGACAAGTACTATTTTATTTTGACAAATAACGTACATTTTTTTTTATTCTCGCATTTTTCTTTTTTTTATCGTTACATTATATATGCTGGCAAGGCATTCTCTCTTCGGTATATCAACCTTTTTTCTGTCTATAACTATTTTTTTTTCTTGTACGTTTTCTATCATTTCTTACTCAGCGCACAGTTTTTACATATCTTTTATAGCTCTTTAGTATGTGTGTGTGGTTTTTTTCTTCACTATCATGTTTTTCTCTATTTCTTCATCTATTATTTTTGCGTTTAGTTGACAATGATATCTCTATTTTTGCCTTGTGTATATATATTTCTTCCTATGTTTGGTCTTTGTTTATTTTTTTTCGTAATAATCAGTGTGTTTTTTTTTCTAAATTTGCGAATCGAAGAAAGCCACCTTTATCCAATTAACGTATGCTATATTATATAACAAATACTATTATAACATTCTTAACTAGCGACAATATATATATATATGTATATACATATATATATATATATGCGTGTGTGTGTCTGTGTCTGTGTGTGTACGTTGTTATTAGTAAAACAGATTACAGTCTTCCTCCTAAATATCTATCTTAACGCCCGAGATTCGCCTAATGTTGTTGGTACGTGCGTGCATGTCAGACATATACGGTAGACGGCATACTTCGTCAACAATTTTGGGGAACTAGGCCAGCTTTAAGAAAGATGTTTCACATGACAGACAAAAGCGTTGTAAGATTTATTACAATTTATTCACCACAAGGTATTCCTCACAGCAGAAGAAGAGTGATCGAAAGATTCTCAGTTTGTGGGGTTTTCTGTCACCATGCTGAGAATGTTCCCTCCCTCATTGGGAAACCCGTTTTAGTCCATCTGTCATTCTCTGGCCATCTGTCAGGTAATTAACTGCTTCTCCTAGCTATTAATTATCATTCTTTGAACACACACATTTTTACATGTACATATATATATATATATATATATATATATATATATATATATGCCTGTATGTGTATTCGCGTGGTTGTGTGCGTGAATGCCGTATATTTGCATTCACAGACAACTCCTGTCATGTTTGTATATATATATATATATATATATATATATATATATATATATATATATATATATATATATATATATACTAATTATAATATACACACACATATATTTACTAATTTTAATATATATATATGTATATATATGTATATATATATATACTCACTAATTATAATATATATATATATAATATTTAATATAAAATATTTTTAGAGAAGATAAAGTAAATATTATATATGACTTTATATAATAGAATTCGCATAATAAATTTTAATAAAATAATAATTAATCTTATATGTTTATTCAGACCAAGGTTCTATCAACAAATTGTACTAAAATTATCTCTCGAAAACATGCGAACAGCCAGGACAAACAGTCGTTTAACTATAAATGAATTTCAGTCAATTGAAATAGCATCGATCACTTCACTTCCACATTTGATATTTTACATTCAATTGGCAGATACACTCTCATAAAGTACGTTGGTGCCCCTCCCCATTATTTAAGTAACGAGAATCACTTTCATTAATAACGGATTAAACTAACGTTTTTACGTGGACGATTACTTTTATTCGTTCTTTCTCGTTATTTCTCTTTTCTTTTTGCTCCATTTTTAACGCGGTTTTCTTTTTAAAAAATAACCTCCAATGTGAACAGAAGCTAAGTTTTCCGGGGGGTACTTTTATATACTGAACTATGTTTGCAAATTTTGTTAATGATGTTTACTAATACTTATTATATATGTATATACGTAGATTAGTTTGTATAATCGAATATAACTAGGGAGTGATTCGATTAGATGAGAAAAGACATACTGCGTGTCTATATTACGTCAATGAATTTAATTCTATCAGTCTCTCAATCAAATTGTTTCTAGCATGCCTTTCCTCTTCTTCAAAGTGTTTCCCGCCCAATTTCCCGTTTCTATTCGGTCATTTTTTGTTAATCTACGACTACTTCTGCGGTCATCTTTTGATATATCGCGCCAGTCATTACAACCTACTTTAAAAAGAAACTTTCTCTCGTGTTCTCCCTGTGTTTGGGGGAAAATTTCCCTTGATCTAAGTCAGCGCAACCCATAGTTCGATGTTAAAAAATACATTTTCTTTTTGTTTATATATTTGTTTTTTATCTTTTGACTCCTGCCCATTATTTCATACTGCGTCGTACCGCCTTACAAATAGAATCTGCCTCATTCTACAAAAAAGCGTTCTGTTTTTGTTTGTAATTTATATTTTTTATCGCCTCCAACGCTTCTGTGATTACAGCATCAGAAGATCGGGCATATCTTATTGATACATTTCGTCGACAATATTTCTGCTTTTAACTCATGACGAACAAAAATAATAGGTATTTCCTACATGCCCGCGTGTACTTGCTCTATCACTTTTAGTCCTTCGGATGTCGAGTTGGTGTTGGTTTTGCTTTTCCTGCTAGAATCGATTGGTTCTCTCTCATTGCCAAGTAATATGAGCACATTTCTACAAGGGGACATTCATGTTAGTTATTTTATAGGGGCATGCATATCTTACACAAGTCTGCTCCCTCGGCAAACTTTGTTTTATTTTATGGAGGAGAATAGAACATACACATTGTTGTTCGTTAATCGGTATGTAACTTTGTTTAAATAAAAAGAGAGTGGATAGAATTTCGTTATCTCGAATAATACAAAATTCTAATTTTACATATGCACACACACATTGTATATATATATATATATATATATATATATATATATATATATATATATATATATATATATAGTTGTTTTAGGGTGCACAATTTTGTAATGGAGGAATAAAAAGTAATTTAAATGATGGATCAAAAATAAAATGAAAACAGGCTAGCTAAATGTGTTTCGTTCTCTGCCTAACGGAGCTAAATCGTAAACAGTTACGTTTAAAACAATTACATGTATATGGCGGGGGTTAATTAAATATATAATAGATAATTTATAAAAACGATAAAAAATTACAAAGCTTTAAATGATTTTCCTTTTTATGTCATTGGAATGTCTCAAGAACTTAATCAAAAAGAGTGTCAATGATTTTTAAATAGAAAAGCGGATTCGATCTGCATTTAATGTTAACATGTGGACACTAAAGTTTGTGGAAGAAGCACGGTTATTTGTAAGGTGCTCGCAGATAGAACGTATACATGTATTATTAATAACGTTAGGAAGTGAACAATTCGGCTGAGGCTTTTTCGATGTGCACCAACCTTGTGCACACGGCAACTACATTTAAATAATAAACAATATAACCATTATTATCGGTCACTAATATTACCTTGCCGTGGTAGATGAAAATATACTGGACGCCTGACTAAGGTTCTTTTTACATTTATAAAATTTGAACGTCGCTTATCATTGATAGATTCAAAAATGGCTAATAAATAGGCATTGTTGCAAAGATTTTTAGTAATGAATTTAATTTGGTTTTAGAACAAATCCTTAAACCCCAACGTGGTAAGGCCTCAAATATAAAGTTTGATTTGTAGAATTAAATGAGGCCCATCGTGTATAGCGGGCCAGTAAATATTGTTTTACGATAGACGGAAGTAACAAAATATTAAGACATCGGTAAAAAAGAAAATATCTAATGACGGAAGAGTAGAATTGGCTTCTTTGTCTACAGTAAACTTAAGAGCTTGATAAATGTTATTAAGGGATGTGGAAAAGCACCAGTTTTCTTTTAGGTTTCGAATAGGCAAAAGGTATCGTCAACGTGACGCAAGTAAAGATCTGGCTTATGGAAACCATATAATAAACCCTCTTCGAGATAGCCTACCTATATTTTTGCCATTACTTGCCTCAATAATGAATCTATTGATACACAATGAATCTGTCGGTACATGCTATCAGTAAAGCTAAATTCAACCGACATACTGATTAATTTCATCAATTCTACGAAACTATATTTGGAATTAGGGGAAGGACGATGTTGATACTGAGAAAAAATATCAGCACATATATTAATTCTCTCTGGATATAATGAAGGGGTAATAAATATCATTAGATCGTGGGACATTAAGTGAAGTGATTAGAAATAACATTAAAACAGACATGTGTTAGAATAAGTAAGGTTTAGCATAAAGTTCGCAAAAGTAAAAGAAATATTTAATACAAAACGAACTATTACATCAAAAACGAGTTCTAAGATACGTGTTAGTTATTTGGCGACCTTATCCTGAGAGAACCCTATCATTGATCATATGAGCCTCAAATGTATCCCACCTTTATTAGTCTTAAACAAATCATTAAGACAGGGTCGGATTAAATTAAAAAAAAAAACATATTTGTAAGAACATCTGTTTTCACCTATTTTACAAGTGGTGTTTAGAGCTTGTCCACAAAAGATATAGAAGAAACCTGTGTATGTACCGGAACTTATTTAACAAATTTAGAGGTGCCACTAAGGATAATGATACGTTTATTGACGTAATATTTGATACCAATTATGACAACGCCGGAACCTTTGTCAGGTATATTGATGGCTGAAGATCTTTTCATGGCAAAGTGCTTTTGATGTACGGTATTGATAATTCACCCTTTGGATTCACAAAATTTGACTGGCGTACCAGGACATGACTCTGCGAGGCTATTCATTTTAGCCTAAGTGTCCCTGATATTTAAGTCGGAAATGGGGTAAATTCTTTCTAATTGGGCAAAAAGACTTCGAATCCACCGTATATCTCTACTTGCTTTAGGGATATAGACACACAGACACACAGACACACACAGCCACACACACACAGACATATATATATATATATATATATATGTATATATATATATATATATATATATATATATATATATATATAATTATTCAAAATAATGAAATACAATAAATCTACTTGTGTGCAAATCCAGTGATTATCGGTCTTACAAAATATTATTGGAGATAATAGTTTATATAAGACTTTCCCAGCTAAACAAAATTGCTCAATATACTGGATAGACAAATAAATCATAATTTAGAAATAAAAATTGGTGATTTGAAAAAGTTAAATTTCAAATATAGAGATGATATTGTATGCAAGACACAGAATACAGTATAGTAAACTATACATATTTAAACCATGAGTATCCGATGTTTATACATCTCGGTTGAAATACTAGCAAATATTATAAAAGGTTTGCACCTGATTTGCTAAAGGTAATAAAAATAGAAAATCAAAGTAAATGTTTTTAAAGTTTTTAAATCATTTTAGATACATAGGATAAGGTAAATTGTATACTGATGATGCAAAAACGGATATTGAACTTCCAATCGAATGTGAATGCTAAATCCTGTAATAGAAGTTCGTGGTATTCGGCAGGTAAAAAAATCCAACGAGTATTGTAATAAATTCAAGGAAGCTGGTAACTATCCAATATATGCATATTTCCACAGTTTTTCTTTAGTTTGATTGGATATCGTGCAAATCTTTGATTATATCAAACCGGGAAAAAGTTATTTTAATATATCAGTTGCCAAATTAAGTTCAATCAATTTGTGAATAAAAACCAAACGATATCTGTAGACAGGCAAATAAAATTAAATGAAAATGGTTATAATTAAATAAATTGGAAATAATTAAATAAAAGAAGTGATTATCAAACCAAAACAAAATAGTCTTTAAAAATCAGATGCAGTTTTTGTTATCAATATTATATATGTAAAGTGAGAAGAAAGAAAGAAAAAAAAGAAAGGAAGGGGGCGTCTAACTTATTAATCTTGAATATGAAACGTATAGACAGGATTTGACACGATTAAAAAAATAGGTCAACCTTCAAGCTTCTTCTACTCTTTTATAATCTTCCCCTCCTTTTTATCTTTTAAATCTTAGCTTGAATATGTACAATGCTTTATTCCTTGTTTTGCATACAATAAAATTCTATATTTGAAATTTAAATTTTTCAAATCACATATCTGAAATTCCTAAATTATATATATATATATATATATATATATATATATATATATATATATATATATATATATTTTAAAACTATACATACATATTCCAAAGACGGATAACGGTTGTATTTTATTGAAACAGCTGTTAATGGCGGATATGAATTCAATACAACTCATCATACTTTAATTCATATCAGTCAAAGATGGCTGGTTGTGGTTGTATTTTAACTTTCACTTTCGCGATATAGTGTGACGTAATTAACCTAAGATAGCAATTGCCTTCATTGGGGAGCTTTCGATCCCCCAGGGGCCCGAGGAGGGCCGAATAACTACGCTAAAATAGCTTTTGACAGATCCCAGGTAACGGCAGGCACCCTGGGAATTTAGGGTGGATAAATATATGTATATTTTGATTCATTGTCAATATATATATATTTGCCTTTGGATGGGAAAACCTGAGATATTTTGTTATTTGAAAAGACTCCACAACAGGAAATGTGAGTATGTTAGAGGGATATATTATACTGGCTGAGTGACGGGTGGTGACCTTAGGGTCATGGGATTTAAATATTGAATTGAATTTCAGATCACGGTTGAATCGCACACCCGCAGTTTGGGGTTTAGCGTGATTTGATTGGCTGGGGAAACTTTCCACCCCACTCACATCGGGTCGATACGCTCGAAAATTAGTTAGATTACTTTTTGATTTCGAAGGCACAGATCGTGTGTGGAGACCGCCGTTCCCTGGCGACGTGACTCCTCTTCTCCTTATCCACCCGTGTGACGCTGTCCGTGAAGAGATTTGAGACTTTGAGAAAAACCTACGGAGAACAGAATAATATTTGTAAAATTATTTGTACATAAGTTTGTGAAATTATTTCTATGAAATAGCTTCGATATTCGCTTTCAGCCTACATGATTGAATGTAACAACCCTCAGAGAAGGACCAGACGATACGAGCTGAGAGTTCCAGATAAACAGGGGTCCAAGCCGAGCTTCATCAGTGTGGGGTTACAAGATTACTTCATTTGATTTCTGTTAATCGCACTCTGACACGTAGACACACACACACACACACATACACACACACACACACACATATATATATATATATATATATATATTGTGATGGACGCATTATTGTTTCAGCGTGTGATTATTAGGTGATATTTTGATGAGCACGAATCAAGTTGGTGTTTGCTTAATTTAGTAGCACACGATAGGTGTTTAAGGAAATGTTTAGACTTTGCTATGCTGGTAACATTTCTCTAAGATTTTCTTTTTAATCTACTATTCAAACTTAACAACGTTCAACGTACGTAGTGGTACTACAACTATATTTTACGTGATATTTTTATGTTGGGGCTAACATTATTTCTAAGAGGTTTCGTAACGAAATCAATGCGTACGTTGGAAGGACACTAATATTTTTCTAGAGTCAAACTGTTTTGCTTGAGGAATGTGTTACTAATTAAGCCTTACCCCGATAAACAAAAATATATTTGACATTTAGACGTTATATAGACATTTATTTGGGAAAATTCATGTAACTTCCTTTCAGTGACTTCCTTTATGACATAACGAAGGCACTCATTCTTGGATAAGTATTCCTGATTGTGACCACTTCTTCATGTGACTTGCTTTCGGGTAAATAATCAGAGCGCGGTGTATTAAGGTGTAAATTAAATAAGCGTTTTTCTTTTTTTTAGATGAAACGGATCCAAATATGCATATAATGCTGTAAAGTTGGTTTTACAAGGATTTGATTTATATTAACACGTATGGGTTTTTCTTTAGACTTTTAGAACAACTAAGATAGAATTACCTGCTCATTCATAAGTATTCTTTTTACGCGATATACTCGCTATTTTGCAAAGAGAATCTTTTTTGTTTGATCGATTTGATCATTAAATCGCAAAGTGTGTCCTCCACATACCGGAAATATACTAAAACGGTATGGATCTAGTTTATAATTCTTTTTCATAGAAACCTACTAAAAATAATTGAAATTCTTGGTCCCATGTCTGAAGCTACTGATGCCTGATCTAGATTCTTATACGTAATGTCGTTAAAACTAAATTGTACAGCTGTAGTTACAAATTTCATCAACTTCACAAATATGTTTTCAGTAATAGAAGGAGGTGGTAACTGGCTGATGTAAAAGACTAGCACAGATAGCAATCGTTTCTAAACTAAGATACCAAGGTTTTAATATCATACATGCTCACATATTCATATGTAACCTTAGAACCAATTATAAAAGTCTTATAATAAAACTTTTGGTGAATAATGCGTATAAAAAATTGATTAAATTTAAACCGTTAAGGTAAATTAGAATTTACAATTTGTACAGAGTATAGTTCTATCTTCACTTGTCAGTTGTTTAGGTAATATCGCTCTACAAAGATGCCAAATTAAACCCGTCTTCTATAATAAAACACTACAGTGCAATGTATAGGAGTGTGAATGAATGTAATGCTGATTGTTACAATTAACACGATTTGATATCTGAATTTCTAAACTACTGATACAGATTGATTTACTCCGACGTAAATGTCTACTGTATAAACTCCCTTGCTATGGAATATCTGGCATATCTTTTTCAAACCTCTAACCTTATACTGTGATAGTTTCCTAAAAATGGTTGTTGAGCTAAAAAAAAGTTTGAAATTGATTGGAGCAACTCATACATGAATAATCCATTGTTAGCTCAAAACAATTCGTCAGTGATTAGGAAACGGCATTCTAAGAAAATTCGTCATTATTAATGCACAAAAAAATCTGTGGCAGTGTTTCTAAGAACACCATAGGAAGACAATTTCTGATTTACTTTCTACTGAACTCAGTAAATTAGTGAAACAAGGAAATTGTAAATGCTGCATTTTGATGTGTTCGAATACAAACAACTTTTTTTCTACATTTACCCTTTCATTCTTATTTTTTTATAATAAAAACGGCTTCTGTAACATAGAAACTGTTGCGATGGCAAACGTCGGGCTAAATTTTTGTTCTGGCTTAAAATATAACACTTAACCGATATCGTGTATAATATAGTTCTAATCATTTTATCGTTCTCGAAGTTATGTTGCCTTAATAGAACACTTTACATATATCAAAGCGAAATGCATATTATGGTCAATTATTGCTGTCAGATCTCAGGATGTATAACATCTAATATTTTCAATGTATTAAAGAGTACAAGAATCATCTTCTAAAACTTGTTTAAAACTGACTTCAATGGAAATTAAAGTTGCGGTATGTCCTGTCGCAAACTTTTGAGTAAGCTTGATAATCGACACGTATTTTGCATAACATGCTCTTTTTCAATTCGTCGGGCGCCTCTTTTTACCGTTCTTTTTGCGTCTGGCGTAAACTAATTGGCATAGAGTGTTAGTTTCTCACAAGTGATTGTGAAGTTCGAATGCGATGTCGCTATTTTAGCTGTTTACCCTTAAGCAAATGAACAAATCAACAACTCTAGTCAGGTAAGCTACGATATTCTCTACACTCCCGGTGTGATCTCATGATCACACACAGGGCAAGAAGGTAGTGTCCGTCTTTGTCGGATACTTTTTAGAAGAGAAAATACATGATCCATACTCTCATGTGTACTTTCCTCTGTAGGTTTGCTTTTCATAGTCGGCTCATCAGTTGGAAATTACAAGCATCGGAACCACGGTGTAGATAGATTGAAATGAGATGGATTAGCCGGTTACTATCCTCAGAATCACTTTCGTTACTTAGTAAGTGCGCCCGTATTACTAGTTGAATGGGCTTTAACTTGCCGAGTAGCCGCATCAAATTTCACAAACTGCGGCGGATCAATCGAGTAACACGACCAGCATTATATTTTGTTGTAGATCTCCTCTTCCATGCTTCCCTTCAGTCACATCTGCTTGTGCAGTGGGTTAGGTCAAACACTTTTGGCGAACAAGATATCTATGTAGTGCGTTAGCTGGTACGGTGTAAGATAAAACGTCATCCTTTAGGATGACCTTGTGCCAGCAAGCATCCTCCGATATTGCAGAATTCTTTCTGACTGCGATGGGCGTTACTGTCCTATGACTTCGTTCTACACTCCCGTTTCTACTCAGTAAATAGGCACATCGAAACTGCAGATGTGCGTTCCATTTTCTTTTTTTCAAATTCTCTAACTAGCATGTCCTCTATAATATCCGACATTGATAAATGATTACTTGTATGCTACTTTATACCTTAAAAGAATTCCAGCAAAACCTAACAGGACGCCGTGGTTCTCTCCACTATATGTGGTTGCTATTGCAGACAGAAATCAAATTTTCCATTTCTTCCATCGCAACGCATGCACAGAGATTGGAGCCAGCCAGGTTACAAAGTGCTAGCAATTATCGTAAAAAGAGTTATAAAGGGCGTGAGAGAGTGATATGCTCAATCTTCGAAGACAAAAGTATCTAAGCATCGGCTTGGTCCCCACTAATTGTTGGAAATAGAAAATAAGGTTCTGACGAGAATCGTGTAATCTATCTAAACAAACCTCAATGGACCTGAGGTAATCTCGCCAGTAACGAACAAAGCCAAACTCTTTGCATAGAAGCTTGCAACTAATTCTCTCTATCCGATCACAGCCGAAAATCGCTTGTATTTCCTCCTATCTAAAAACGCGCCATCGAAGTCCAACTGCCAACAATTACTAGGATATTGCTCTATTATGCACCGAACAATTATTACTCTTCTCCTTCAGTTGTCTATGGATTTTCATAAAAGGTTACTGGTTTATAAAATAAAATCCTACATAGGCGTGCACACAAAGATTTATAAAGATTCTTTCATTTAAATAAATCGAAAGTGAAGTAAATGCAGAAATATTTAACCGGCAATCTTCTTAATTTATCTCAATCTATTCCTTACAAATCGAATTGGTGGTACATGCAATATTCTTATTAAAAACCTCAACGAAAGAATTGCGCTGATTTTATTCCTTTTGGATATATTCATCACCGCATTTACTTTACTTAGCGTTGTTACCGATAATCCATCGTATATCTATTTGGAATATATATATATATATATATATATATATATATATATATATATATATATATATATATATATATATATATATATATATATAAATTTATAAGTCATGAAATTGCTTGAGAATGTAGTGAATGTAAGATATGGAAGAAATTACGGTGAAAAAGATGATCACTTACGAGATTCGTCATTCCTTCTTTAATAGGAATTCACATTACACATAATTATTTTTTCAGTTTGCAAGGAAAATAGCGCTTTATCTGTACCGTCATTTTATGTGAATATATATCGAATACCCTTTATGAATGTGAATGATGGATTTGTAAATAGTAAATTAATTGATACAATATAGAATTCGAAAACCCTAATATTTGAATTCCTGTGCGTTGATATTTGTCAAACTTTGAGCTGCTGATTTTAAATTATCTATTTTAATGTTAATCTTTTCACATATTCTATTGATGCATAATAAATAGTTTATCCCTGGTTTATCTTCCAAAAATCCGATGTCGTTTTCGATTTCGAATATTTTATAATGGAGATCTTAATAATAATATATATATATATATATATATATATATATATATATATATATATATATATGTATATATATATTCGATGAAACTAAGATAAACGTATCCTTCCAATATGCGAATCATATCCGTAATACTTGTTCCTGAAATGTGTTATTAAAATAAAAATTAAAAAAAAAACACTTTGTTCCATGTCCATCACTGATTTTACAATTAAGTATAAACGCTGTACATTATTTATATATACAGATATTCTTTAAAATTCACTGTGTTCGTCCGTAGTATAATATATATATATATATATATATATATATATATATATATATATGTGTATATAAACTCTGTCGTGTTTAATCAGAGTGCTGTAATAAACAGTTGCATCCAATATATATATATATATATATATATATATATATATATATATATAGAGAGAGAGAGAGAGAGAGAGAGAAAGAGAGAGAGAAAGCAAGTGTTTATTCAAGCAATGATTAAACACGACAGAGTTTTTTTTTCCGATATTTCTAGATATCTTTTAAATTCGCCCAGCGTTTTTTTTTTTGTTTTTTTTTGTTTTTTTTTGCAGCTAGCATTTGTACATGGTGGCGCCCAAAATTATTTTTCAGGCATACTCTCCTCAAGCGTGTTCTATCAGTGCATCCAATTGTCGTCAAGAGCGATAATGGTCGTTATCTTATCTTCTACATTTCCTTTAAGGCTTAGTGTATTTATAGCTTCTTTTATTAAATATAAAGGTCGGTGCAGCCGGTATCCTTTATAACAGTGAAACAAAATGCAGTTTACGTATACTCACATTTACCAGTGACCATCACTCTGTTAACAGTAAGCTATGTTTCTATCAGGTAATTTGTATATGTTGTAAAAAGAACACATGTTTTTCTGTTGAAATCTTATTTAGGATCATGTGTTTACAAGGATCAATTAATAATATCACGAAAATGTCTCTCCAGAATGTGCTACTGCCATTGCGCACAGAAATTCTTTTCCCTTGCTTCAGACGTAATAGATGTACAGAGACTAAAGCTGCTTTCAAAACTCCCTTGTAAAAGAAGTAATAAAGAACGGAAGACAGTTGTATGCTCAGTCCGTGAAACCCAAAGTAACTGAGCAGCGACTTGGTTCCCACCAGTTTTGGCAAATAGCAAACAGATTCCTGAACAGAAACGTGTGCTCTATCTCAACTATCATCAATGAACCTGATGTAATCTCGTCAGCATCAGATAAAGCCAAACTTTTTGCCAAGAACTTTGCAGCTGATTCTACCCTTTTCGATAAGGCCCCCCCTAATATTTCCTCCTGTATCAGAAAGCACGCTATGTCATATACCCTACGTTCGCCGTAATATTTTAAACATATTTATAATTTCAATAGAACATCTGTTTACTTTGAGATTAACAGAAATATACTGTGTATACTTGATAGAACTATGCTTAAATAAGAAATCTAATCTTAAATTACAAAAGAAAGTTTTGTTAATCAGATATATCTACACAATATCGAATGGAAGAAATGGCGTATAATCTCTATTTATTTTTAATATGCGCTCCTACTACGAGTTTTAACTCGAGACGAGCACGTCTGTCGAACAAAGTAAAATCGAGTAGTTGTCTTGTTCCGAAGAAACCAGTCAGCTGCATATGTCAACGTTGTCTCTAATGTATTTCTCAAGCTCAGCTCTTACGCAAGCGATTCCCAGAATATTATTTTATATGTAGCTACACTAAAAATTATTCGCAAAATCGAAAGGAAATTTATCTAAAATGAGATAATATGGGATTAAATATACATATGTCTTCATGCGGTTTATAATTAGCAGTAATAAAAATATCATCGAGTCTATTACGACAAATAGTTCATCAGAAAACTTGCTTAAAAATTTAACAAATCCGAATTTATTTACATGAACTTGATTAAGTAAACCTACATCGTGTTATGATTAGTGTCAAGCTAGAAGTTGACGTACAATTTCAACTGCTGACGTGTTGAAATTGGCGGTAAACGTGAACGAAACAACTAATACAAGCCTATTTTATACATTGATTTATGGCACAGAATATTTGCAATTAATCGTATATATACATACATATATATATATATATACATACATAAATATATATATATATATATATATATAGTGATCCTCAATTCTTGAAAGAAGAATACCATCTTTCCCTTGCTTAATTGTTGATTACTAATTCATTTTCATGTGTTTTTGAATTTTTCTTTTAATTATATACACATATATACACTTATACACACATACATATACACATGTAGAGATGTGATCAAGATGCATCAATTCCTATTTTCTGTGGGAACGAAGGTGGCTCTTCAGATCATCCCTGCTCTTACACAATCTGTTCAACGGTCACACTTAAGCTGAGATTGAGGGATGCCAACTGGTGCTGCTCTACTCTGGACGCTCATATGACGCTTCAGGCCTCTACTCGATGTACAGATAACAGAGCAAACAGAACATCTGTGCCCTGCAATGTTTTCCCCATCAAAGAAAGATTGATCACCATGTGAACGCTTGTGGCTAGATAGGCCAGTTCCGGATAAAATCATTTTACCGCATAATTCACAGGTGTGGTTCTGCATGAAAACCACCGACAGACCTGATATATCTGACGGATTTTTCTTCCGGATATCACGCTTCATTTTAGCATGCTCGTATTTCCTCTTAAAAATGTCACAGCCATGATAGACCAAGGAGCGCCACTTTTTACGATCATTCGAAGCACTTTTCCAACTGAACAGGACAATACCAAGAGGGTTAAAAATATATCTGATGTTATCCTTAAAGCGTGTCCTCGGTTTATGTTTTGGACGCTTTCCTTGTGTAATTTCACCATAGAACAGGCTCTTTGGCACTCTATCGTCGCACATCCTTGTCAGATGTCTAGCCCATCTGGTTGCGTATAATAAACTTCTCGATACAAGGTACGTCATCTCGCATGAGAATATTCACATAAGGTATAAAAGTGCTCCATCTGATGCCCAGAATGTGTCTCAGGAGTTTCTGGTGCACTCTCTCCATGACTTTATGTGTCTACCATAAGTTGTCCAGACCTCAGAAGCATAAAACAGGGATGGTAAAATACAAGATTTATAGACACTGATCTTTGCATGAATAATTATACCCCTGTCAGACCACACTCGCTTCTCTAACCCACCAAAAGCCTTAGTGGCACGCTGTATCCTATAGTTGAACTCAGCATCCAGGGTTCCATCTCTGGCGAGAGTACTACCCAAATACACAAATGTGTCAACCACGGCAAGTTTATGGTTGTTGAGAAAATATTTGCTTCCACATACAAAATACCGGGTGGAGGTGTGAACATGACCTTAGTCTTCTTAAGACTAATAGTAAACACAAACGACACACACGACCCCGAAAACATATCCATGATACCCTCCATATTCCTCTCACCATGGGCCACGAGATCGGCGTCATCTGCATAAAGCAATTAAGGAATCAGGTGCTGAAAGATCCTTGTACAAGCATGAAAACGGCGAAGATCAAAGACCCAACCTTTGGTTCTGAAACGCAAATAAACACTAAGAGAACATTCCCTAAAGTCATATGATAACATAGTTGCAAAATAAATTGAAAAAGTGTAGGTGCTAGGATATCACCTTGCTTCACGCCATTGTCAACCGAAATGGGTTCCGACAAGCATCCATTGAAGTTCAAGCGAGCCTTCATATTAGTGTGGAGCTCCATAAGTAATCGCAGAAATTGAGGTGGGCATCCCAACTTCCCCAGAATTATCCATAGGGCACTTATGTTCACCGTATCAAAAGCCTTTGTCAAATCAACAAGAACCTTATAAAGCGGAGCACGGTGTTCAGTACATTTCTCCTGCAACTGCCGAGCAGAGAAGATCATGTCTGCGGTTCCTCTGCCCGGACGAAAGCCACTTTGGCTTTCCGGAATGACGGATGGACAAATATACTTTAACAATCTATTGAGTAGAACTCTGGAAAATTCTTTGCCAACTGCTTCCAACAAACTTATCCCACGATAACTTCCACAGTCGATCTTGGGCCGCTTTCCCTAGTACAGTGATATAAGAATTGCATCAACCCAATCCTGATTGACGGGAACACATTTCCAGACATCGGTGATAAGATGAAGAATTTCATGAACAAGTTTATCACCCCCATGTTAGATGACTTCCACAGGAATACCTTCAAGCCCTGGAGCCCTCCCAATGTTCACTTCCTTGATTGCATCTCTAATTTCATTCTCAGATGGAAACACATACATTTCATGGATAAGCTTCTGTTGTGATTAAAATTCATTGATGACGTCCTCATCAACATTGGAGGGGTTGTCAAAGAGATCAGAATAATGCTCGGTCCACCGAAGGAGACTCTTGTTAGGATCCTTTATAAGGGCAATTCCATCACTGGAGAGTAAGGGAGATGTATATAGTGTTTGAGGATCAAAAGCATTTTAAGCAAATGGTACATGCGTTCTCCCAATATAGTAACCCTCCAGAACTCCCTGTATGTATGTATATATATATATATATATATATATATATATATATATATATATATATATATATACATTTATATATATATACATACATATATACATATTTATATATGTACATACATATGTACACATACATATTTGTGTGTCTGTGTATGTGTGTTTGGGCATTATAGTGTGTGATCTATAGTTCGATATTTTAATTGTTTCATATATTAAGAACGCAAGTTAAATGCAATTATGAAACAACCATGGAATTAGATAGATACTATATATGTTTATCATAAGATACTTATTACGAAAGCCTTTTGTTTCGAAAAGTTAAGGCCAGATAATTATCCAACCAAAAGTTAAAAATAATCAATGGATATCATAAGTATATTACATTACATTCAGTATAGTTTACGTGCGGCGTATATAACAATGTTTATATGTTTTCATCTCAACTTTAAATATGACCAGTAAAAGCTAAACCCTTGATAAACAAAAGTGAGTTCATCCTTTAGGAATAGTTTTCAATATTTACACATGTAAGGTTACCTGTAGCTAGTTTGCGTAGCCATTATCATTATCAAAAAACGGTCTTTACTCTTCTTAGTTTTCCAGAGTTTAAAACTTAGCCCATGGGATGATCCTAACTTCTCCATGTAAAAGGTTGTAAGACTTTGCGCACATTCACCTTCCGATTGAGAATAGCTCTGAGATGTTACATTAAGTTAAAGTTGTAGATAGTCAATCGCCTTTACTATTAGCTCCTCCAATAACGCAATGGCCTCATTCAAACATGTATTAGGGGTATTGTTATGCTAGAACACTGCCTTTTTTCCAAATTTCTGGACGAACGAGATCGTCCTCTGCTACAGTATTTCATAGTACCTGTTTGAGTTAATATTTTTGTCGGGGAAATCTGACCATCTGCAACACTCATGCAAACACAGATAATGATATTTGCCCTAGCTTTGTTCTCCTAACATGGTCGGCGCCACAGATGTGTTATGCCATCGGACCAAAACAAAAGTATTCCATTAATCTATGTGCTTTGTTGACATGTTTTCGGTAAACATTTTGCGGGGTTTCTTGTGTACTGTTCTGTAAAGAGGCTTCCTCCTGAAGTAACACCATGCGCGCCAAGGTTATGTACAGTTTGGCGTATTGTTTTAGTACTAATTTGTTAACCCAATGTTTATTCAATGTATGCCGATCTTTCAAAGAAAGGTTATCGATGCGACACTCATCTTAGCTTTTTTGGATGATATATCCGAGGCGTATACTGAGTTGACCCTGCAAGAATTGTTTTCTAAGATCCTCAGAGAATAATTTTCTATGTGTTAATTTGAGTGATTTATATGAGAAAGTATGAGCGCTTTACTGCAAATGTTAACACCTACTTTCAATGCACACACACGCTTAGTATCACTAATGAGTTACATGGAATTTTGGATGGAAAATGATACACAGTACTCAATTCATACTATTAGGGATATAATAACACGCGTGTGCATTTGTTTAGCTTGTTATAGTTATATTGTGAGTTACTTTGAGAGAAAAATAAATGTATTCTGCTATATTATAATGCTTCTTTTCATTATAGATATTTAAATATAGATTTTTTCAAACAATTGTTAAATTTGTAAATATTTTATGGCACTACTAATGGAAATAATATATTTAGGAAAAAGAATAACTGATAAAATTAAGATAAAAATAAAAATATTAGTATTTTAATTTTTATAGTTCTCATTATTTATAAATATTAGATCATGCGTTTTCTAATTGTTCAAAACTTTGAGACCTACAAGCTCTTATTGAAACAGCAATTCTCTGTATAATTGTGTTTAGCTTAATGTCAAATATATTACGTATCCTTACACCCAATACTATTTCATAGTTCTCCTTATTTATGGGTAATGAGGTATAGGAATAAATAAATAAAGTAGATATTATGTTGGTGCAAATATAATGTTGTTTTTGACGTTTAACCTCAAGTTAGAAATCTACAATGTTTTTGCACAAAACTAATGGTTACTTTGATTATTATTTAAATATGAAGTCGTACTTATTGAAAGACTTCTGTAAATTCAAAAATGTGAGCCAGAAAAAAACAACATAATGTGTTATAAATAGAAACTAACGTAATCATATAAGTTTAGGTGAAGTAGCAGGACCAATAATATTTCGGAAGATAAACCAAACGTATACTTTTGTGTTGACTCAGAAAATTTAAATGGAAGTAGAAATTGGCAGAGATGCTTTTACGCTTGCATATTTTTGTCCATAGAACGCTGTTTTTTTTAAGAGAATCGGGATTACCTGTTTAATACGCTTTTAGTTAAACCCATCAGGCTCAAACCATATGAGAAGTAAGATAAAAAGATTTGTAAAGTTTCAATCATTGTTTTTTGTTTCTATTTCAAGCAAACATTTTTTGTTAGATGTCACTATATTTGTACACTTTTTTCTGTTCAACATTACAACAAAAATGATACAAGCCCATTACCTATATTTGCTCCTACAGACCAATAGTGTTATATGTTAATCTATTCCTCAGGTCATTTAAGGGTTATAATTATATTTTTAAAAGTGTCATTTCAATTATCTTAAATAACCACAATTTGCAATAAACTATAATCTAAGATGCTTTTGACTTCGAAGTCATTTTCATCTATTCACCTAGTTGGTTTTTCATCGCCTGATGTTTGATATCCGCATTTATACATTAGAGCTATTATCATTTGATATCTGTTCCTCTCACATTCTGTGTAAAATGAATTGAATGTAATCAAACTGAAAATATCCGTATAACAAAAAATGAAATAAGAATATTGTCACACTAGTATTAGTATTTAATCCCTTTCTGTAAAGAAGACAAAGTGGCAATAATAGGATTTGTCTTATTAGAGCCAAAATTCATAATATTATCTAATGCATATATATATATATATATATATATATATATGTCTAATAGAAATCTAAACGTAAGGCGATTATTTTTCCATTAAATATTTTACTAAGAGGATACAATAACATTCTGAAAAAAAACAACATTTAAATTGTTACTTTTCTTCTTGAAACTGCATTAAATGATGGTGTTTTACGTTGGTAAAGACGTGCAGTATATTTTGTTTAATGCGTTCTATTTATATCTTGTCATCTGTACATTTATTATTTAAAAGAATTATATTACATAAATAGATACAAACGAGGAGTAACTATTTTTTTGTTCATGTGGGTTCCAAGACGGCAGCTTTTCTTAATGGAAGAAGCATTTTAATAATTCCATGTTTGCCATCTAAAATATCCACATTTGAAGATCTTTTTCACACATAAACTATAGCTCTAGCCGACCTTTATATTTAAGGAATGTTAATGCACAAAATACTATTGCATTCACGGATTTTTCTACCTTGTTAACTGGTTTGCAAGTTTTATTATCCAGAGCATTATTTTCCTGCCACATTGAAGATGCTAGTCGCTTTGTTACCCATTAACATCATAGCTACCCTATATATATATATATATATATATATATATATGTATAATTATATATATATATATATATATATATATATATATATATATATATATATATATATATATATAGAAAGATAGATAGATATATGATTAAATTATGATATATTTATTCGTTTGCATTACGGAATATTTTTATTGCATCCATAATGAATTTTATATTTAGTAAATTATTTTCCATGTATAGCGTAAAGAATTACCATGTTTATCAAATCAGAGTTTTACTCCATTTTGTAAGAGAAAAAATGCGTTCTAAACATCTCTTTGAATGAAGTAGTAGAAGTTTGAGAAGCTCTTCGCTTTACTGGTTGTAATTTCGGTAATGTGTTTAGCAATTCCTGTTTTAGAAAAAAAAACTTTAATTGTTTTAAGCGAAAGTTGATGGCTCAAACAATTATTTCAGCGCAATAATAAAGTATACTTCCCTAGAGGGATAATACTACCCAACAGTAAAGAAATGACTACACAATGATTCATGTCTATTGATATGTAAAACTCTGTTTTCTTAAAGATTTCAGAATCTTCCTTCATCTAAACTTTAAATGTTCGAATTCACAACAGACAAGACTTCACCTTTATATAGTCCTCCTACTAAAACATAGTATTCGTTATGCAACTCTCTCGATATATATAGGTCCATATATCAGAAACATGCAGAGTTACATCAAAACTATATATATATATATATATATATATGTACATATATATATGTATATATATAATAAAATACTACTACTGCTACTACTACTACTACTACTACTACTAATAATAATAATGAGAATAATAATATTTCTCCTAACAGTAATCCTAACTAACAACACTCATTATCCCCCCAAAATAGTTCTCATACAATCACTGTCCCAGAATTTTATGAACACTATGAACAAAATTCAAATTATTTAACTCATACAAATCAGCACAATTATATTAATATCATACCTCTAGCTTTTAATAAAGTACATACATATATCGGCGCTACTTCAACATTAATTAAGCAGAGAATATCAAACAACATTTCTTCTTTTAACAACCATAATTCAACTAATAACCAATAAACTTCTCTAATCACTGTAATTAAAAAGAATTAACTCTAACAATACCCCCTTCTAAATCAAATGGACTATCATAAAAAAGTTCAGTATTATACTCCAGGCTCTAAGTCATGTCGTCACTACACAAGCTATAACTATAATTACTTCCCCTCAAAGTAACCATATAATAAATTCTAAAAACGAACTGATCTCTTTCTGTAAGCAAAGGTCCAAATTTAATTATAGTAATTTTGAAATTGCATAGTTATTACTTTAACCTTTCAGATACATATATAATTCTTCTTTAACTTTATCGTTTTTTCCATATACTTTCTTAATACTTTATAACTTAATACTCCGTTTATTTCCTTATCTATTTCTTTTTTGTTTGGCCGGTTATTTATCTGCAATTTCCGTCTTACTCTTGAAATATTCTTATCTACCCACACTTCTATATCCTGCATGTATATTTACTTATATTATACTATATGCATTTACTTACATACTTACTTGCTTTATGCTGAATTTGCAGATACCGGCCATCCTCCCACCTTAATCTTTTTAATTTTTTTTATTTTTATATTTTATTATTTTTTTTTCATTTATTAATTTATTTATTTATTTTTCCATTTTGTCTTTTAACAACTTTTACTGACATGTTCTTAAGTAATAATCTGTACTTTTCAGTTGACCTATTTTTTGGTTCTATATTTTTTCGCGCCTTTTAACATCCTTTTTCTCTGGGTCATTTTGACATTTTTTCTATCTTATATTTCATTCTATCACCATTTAATTTGTGTCTTCTTCTTTTCCCCTGATCATTTCCTCTTCTTCCCTGAGCTTTCTTATTATGTCTCGGCAGTCGTCTGCAAAGCATATCTCATTTTTCTTTAAGGAATATTATTGAAATTTCCCCTTTTTCTTTTCTTTGTACATATTTATGAATTATTTCATGGATTTCGACCTTTGGGATTATTTTGGACCATCTTCAAATTACGTGATTTCCTTGGATTTTATTCGTGCAAATGGAAACTCAATTAACTTTCTTGGAGTTATATTTTGGGATTTTACCGGCATTGGATTATTTACCTTTCACCAGACTATCCATACACGTGTAATCACCCTTTTCTTCCCCATATTCCCTCTGCTTCACCTTTGTTATCAAGTAAGATCTTTGACTTGCTTGTATATACATCAAATACTTTTGTATGCAAATTCCAATCCCGTATTTTGATAATTCCTACCCTCTGATGAGAAGGAACGTATTTCTACGAAACTCCGCGGATTAAGGACTATCCACTTATCAAGTGTTTCCTTTTCAGATTAAATATGTTTTAACTCTTTTTCAAAGTGTTTTTAACATGTTTTATAAACTATTTGCTCTTATATATATATATATACATACATACATATATGTATATATATATATATATATATATATATATATATATAATTATATAATGAGGAAAAAAAACTTGTGGAAAACGCAGTGTTCTATTTTACAAGCCGAACTGCGTACCTTTACTCATTTGCTAATTCGATTCCGCTCTGTGCAAAGTATTTGTCCGCTAATCACGACGTTTCATCGTATTATTTTTAAAGTTGCATATGAACAGAAAAAATATGGATGTGATTTGAATTTTGTCTACTGCAACTAGCAGTGTTTTTTTTACGCAGTAAATTTGATCATTGGCTTTTGATTACATTTGGATGCGACATAAAATGACAATATTAAATTACCTTGTGGTTAAGTTTGATATTTATATGCATAGTGATGACACTTAGATAAGAATATTGTTGGGTATCAATGGTTAGATTATGTACATGCATACTGCCAAATACACACAAAGGAAAACACACGCACACGGACACACACATATCCACATTTTCCTGTGTCCGGGAGAATGCATAAGATAAATCTAGATAGTCGCATACAGCATTAAACTTGCCTATTTCTTAACATTATGATACAACATACATTGAACAGCGAAATTATACATATATATATATGTATCTATATATATATGTGTGTGTGTGTGTGTGTACGTGTGTTTGTATATATATATATACATATGTTACCTGTATGCATGTATATATATATATTTATATATATATATATATATATATACATTATGTATTTAACAATTATTATAGTGATTAATTATGAAAGCCCTTAAAGAAACTCATTTCTTATCTTTGTTTACTCTCAATTGAATTAAAGTCGATCAATTTAGCTCCTATGTGCAGATCATCATATACTAGTTACATCACTGTAAAATACGTAAAACAACATTTAAAAAATAAATGTTTAGACTAAACAGCATTTCACGCGGATACCGGTAGTGGAATGTATTAGGTCTTTACTAATGTCTTTTGTCGCCGAGTTCGTATCTATCGACTGGTATTGATCCTGATACCTTGCAGTGATGACACTTGAAAGGACGAAACACTAGTGTATGTAGGTAGTTTAAAATTATTATAGTAAAATATAATGATAATAATAATAATAAAATTAATATATAATCTTATTGCACACCTCACCTGTGACGACATTGTAAAATTCCAGAGGCAATTAAAGTAGAAGAGGACTAGAAAAAATGCCGAGATAAGCGAAGAGCACATAGAGCGCCTCGAATTCCCAAATCGTCACCCATCTGCAACTAACCAGGCTCCACGTTTCTTAATTGCGACGATCTGACGAGATTCGGTGTGTCAACGCGATTATGCCGTATATATATATATATATATATATATATATATATATATATATATATATATATATATATATATATATATATATATATATATAAAAGGGAAATAAATGTCGGATTGGTTGATGGATTGAATGTTGCTATATTTTTCTAGTTAGTTAAGGGTAAAATATATGCACTAATTGATATAATACTTAAGGGATTGGTTTTGTTCTATGAGCAGGTTCTGTTAAGATTTGTAGATGTCAACTGAATTAAATGTATTAATTATAAAATAGTCAACATCATGGGCTTTGAAATGAAGACGTTTATATTGATCTGTAATTACACTGAGCTTCTTAAATAAGCATAGGTATATATTATGAGAAAATAATATATATTTCCAAAGGAATGTATATAAATATATATATATATATATATATATATATATATATATATATATATATATATAGAGAGAGAGAGAGAGAGAGAGAGATAGGGAGAGGAATAAAAAAGGAGCAAACTGTATTGTGTGTTCATTAACATTTCATCTTTATTTCGAGACTTCCTCTGGAGGAAATAAAGACGAAACGTTGAGGAACACATAATACTGTGTGTTCCTTTTTATTTAAATATTTTGTCGGAATAGTATTTCCATTATTTTCATCATATATATATATATATATATATATGTGTGTGTGTGTGTGTATATTATATATATATGTATGTATATATGTAAATATATATAGCTATGCATACATATATACATACATACACATATATATATATATATATATATATATATATATATATATATATATAACTTTATTTCCTCAGTTCATCTATCAGTTATATCAAGCACTCCTGTGTATAATAAGCTTGTCGGTAGTAAACTGTTTATAAATCGATCGAATAATATAATAAAATAATATAATATAAATAGTATAATTTCCTAAATTCTTAAGTTATGTGACATCGCATGTGTGCTTACAATTTATCATATGTCTTGCACACATTCTTGCATATAGTGTAGTAGCATACACTTGTTGGTATAAAATATCGTTTCGATTACGGTGACACCATATCAATGTTTGCTGGATCAGTATTTGGTGAAGTTTGCTGATCAGTATTTGGTGAAGTTTGCTGATGTTTATGCTTTGCTTTAAAATGTGCATGGAAGCAGTCCTATTGCTATTATTAACCCTCCAAGCCATAGATCAACGTTAAAGGGAAAATATTCCACACTCGCATTATTGTAAAAATGCACTTTCATATAAATATTTGAATACATCCAAACATATCGCAAACAAAAACAAATAAATAACATCTACATAATAATGCCATATATCAAGTAATCGTTCGTGATAGCCCAGCTGTAGAGGTTTAGTCTTCTAACATTGACAGCCGATGTCGGTTATCGCTATATTCACCCAAACAGAATTGCCGTGACGATTAATCATCTGTCAGTACAGTAATCTATCTTAAAAATATACATGCCACTCATTATTTTGGGGTACAAAACTGATACAATGAACCATTATTTCAAACTGTAATTGAGGTAAAAACGCAATTGTGTATATATAATTTAATTTTAAAGTAACGCTAATAAAACAATATCTACGAAAAAACACACGGTACATGCATCAGTCTCACAAGATAATCAAGGACTAAAGATTTAGGTTTCAAAATGTTGTCCCGATTCTAAATCTCGTTAGATTCATTCGTTCAAATAAGTTGTAGACGACGAAACACGTCTCAGTTGATAATTACGTTTTAACCAATGTATATTCTGCTGACCATTTTAGGGTACCAAATTTGTAAAAGCGAAATTATATCCAATCCCTCTTTAGGTAAAATGCATTCCTGTATAAATAATCGAATCCATTCCAATTATCGCAAATAAAAACAAATAAATATTAATTACGTAAACGCGATCCACCAAGCAGTTCTGTAAGATAAATCAATTGGATTGGTTCAGGCTCTATTCTTGTCCGATTTCACATCTTGATAGATTCAGTCAGTCTGTTGAATCTTCGTCGACGAAACACGTGTCAGTGGATCAAAAATTAAAGCTGTAATTCGAAATTTACAATCAACATTTATTATTTGACTGATTACTCCAAAAAGCAATTTACATTTTTATAATAAGCTCTGCTCTCTATTGCGTATTGTAATTTTTTATTCGGTTGGGAGCAAATTTTCTATATATAAATACTGTGATTTATATTATTTTGAAGATTACCATTGTGTATATCAGGTAAACAATACTTCGCTTTGATTTCATTTATATATATATATATATATATATATATATATATATATATATATATATATATATATATATATATATAATATCAGAGAAGACAGTTGCCCAGTGGAAATATGACCTCCCTTATAAAAAAAATTAACTACGTTTTTTGCTAGTCGCCAAAATCTAACATGCTCATGTTAAGAACGACTTTACAAATAAAGACCCCCAACCCTTTATGTTTAGAACGGCTTTCAGAATAAACATATCATTTTTGAGGGCGGCTGTAATAACAATTACCCAAAATTTAATGTCAATGGTCATTGTAATCATACAACCCGGCAAATACTTATTGAAAATGTTGGGGTAGAAGTGTAGGTCGAAAAAAAAGTAGATTAGTTTATTGCGCGTGCGGAGAAACCTAGCGGTCGTTAAATACAGTGAAGAGTACATATCTTTTAAACTCGAAACCTAGTATCTACTTAATGTGAATGAGATTTTCTTAATCACCATAGACGAAAACCTATAAAATTCTCATTTGAAAAAAAAAAAAATTGAATGTGAAGCTAGTGTAAAAATCCACGCTCACCGTAAGAAAAGAGCGAAAAACAAGTATGTGCAGTGTCGATAATGAGTTTCAAAAAGACAATTACATAACATACTTCACAGAATGTATAATAGGTAAAAATCGAGTATACTTGAAAACCTACACGCATAATATAATGACGGTTTTTTTCATTTGTAAGCGTCTATTGTTATGAAAAGAAATTGCGGATGCAACAAGTAACAGTATTGAAGCCTAGCCAATCTGCGAAAAATATAAAACTAAATTAAATCGCCCACGGTAATAATAAATAAAAAAACAATTCGCGATTTGACAAGTTTATCAGAAAAGGCCGCAACTGTTACAAAACAATTAACCAAATTCAGGGGTGTCAAAATTTATTATTGGCTCACCCGAAATATAATCCCGAAGTTATGAGTTTATTTGGATGAACATACACATATTATTTATTATCCGTGGAATTTGATCATCCCTCCGCCAAAACGATAACCAATTTATTAATTTTGACTTATACAAAATGGCCACTGGAAAAAAAAATCTGGTCATGCAAATGAAAGAAAATAAAAGGAGATAGATGGCAAAACGTAGCGAACCAATAGATGATGACGAAAGTGATTTTCCCTATTGAGAATAACTGTAGAGATTATAGATTGAAGGAAGTAGAACAAAAAGAAGATTTTGAAGAGTTTGACAATTTAAAAAATACCAGAGATTTGTACAATGGAATTCGTGGAATCGGATGCGGTTATCAATATAATCCAAGGCAAAAATCCTTGGGGAAACACTTCACCCACCGCCTGGGATTTTCACAACAGTCAAAAAGAAGCCTCTTACTTAATAGATACTCTGCCAACTAACTTGGGCTTTCACACAAGTCAAGAAAAAACAGTTGTAAGACACTCTTTACCAAGTCTTTGTAGCTTTCGAGCTCATCCCAAAAAAAACTTGATTTAAGTTCCACACTGACTATATCATTGCAGAGACTACCTCTGAACGATCGATTAACAAATAAAAACAGATATAAATTAAAAAAAATATATAAATACACAAACCATCAAAGGAAAAGAAAAAGAAAACGATAACAACAACAATCGCTCCTGATGATATAACGCTTAAGTAGAATATGGCTTATCAACAACTTATGAGAGCAACATTATACACCATGCCAGCTGAAATATAGAAGACCTCATGGCGATTGCAAAGGATATCCAGAAAAAAAAACGAAAAAAGAGTAACTCCCTCGTGTTCAATCAGACATGCTTGAGCATAAATATAGGAATAAAATTATATAAAATTATATGATGATTGGAAAAAAAAGATAAAAAAAGGAAAATTAAAACGAAAATAAATAATTAATAAATAAAAAATAAAATTACCTAAGTACGGGTTAAACCGGAAAACTATCTTTACATAACACAAAAAGACGGAGGAAGAGATAAAACATGGCTGTGGAAATCCTTTCACCCGAATACTATGTCCAGCATGTGAAAAATATACACTTTGTTGTAAAAATATAATGGGTAAAACTCTGAAGAAGTTGGTGGGGGCAGGATATTTTTATCGAAACATAAATTGTAAAATTGCCACTCATCAATAAAATAGATGTCATGGAAAAATCAAAAAAAAAAAAAATAGCTGTAATTGAAAAAAATCCAGAAAGTTATCAAAAAGAAAACGTGAGTCTTTGTATCTACAACAAAATGTTGCAATATATATATATATATATATATATATATATATATATATATATATATATATATATATATATCCAAAAAAGAATAGACGCCCATAAAATAGTTTATTTCAATAAATAATACAACGTATACAGCAAAATAAAAAAATAAATTGGCTCATCAATTAACTAATACATGGTTGGCATTCCCCTTGTTGTTTTTAATACTAGAAAACTTCTATGCATGGCATTAATCTATTGCTGAATGGGATCTTTTGGAGTTTCTCGCCATCTCTGACAAAATGATGATCAAGCCCAAGCTTAGAAAATGTCTTTCTTTATTTTTTACGAACGTTTCGATTATATATGCCTCAAAGGTTTTCAATTGGGTTTATATCCAGGTGCCGACTTGGCCATGCAATTTAATCTTATTTAGCCTCAACCAATGTAACCTTATTTTGGCTAAGCCAGGCAATTAAATCTTATTTTGTCTCAACAAAATGGCAAGGAGCTCCGTCATCCATAGATACATAGTTAACTTGGTTCATTTTACAACTTGAAAATATTTATAGGAATCCTTCATGTAATACTGAAACGTATTTAGCAGAATTGATATATCCTTTGCATTCCACCAGGTCTAAGCAACGATCACTTAAGATAACACCCCTTCCGTAACTGAGAAAACCCAATGTTTCAGCGTTCGCTGCATTTATTTCAAGTCAAACGTTTGCTGATGGAGCCTACTGTCGGGAAATAATACAAATAATGACTCATCATAGAATATGACATTAGTCCAAAATATCGTAGATCTTCACATAATCTCAAGTGCCCAATCATTTCTCCGCTTTATATTGGTACAACGAAGAAAATGTTTTTCTTCTCTTAGGTCTACCATAGTAGGCCAGCCTAAGAATATACCTGTCAGCTGTTCTAGACCTGATATTAGCATGTGTTGCAATGCTAGAGTCTTAGCACCGAGGATACTATTCAACGTTTGTTTCCAAAAGACGCAATGTTTTCAGAGTGTCAGCGGCGACCTTTGAAATGTACAACCCCGATTTTTAGCAGTAGAAAGCATATTGCAAGATTTCTAGCTACTGCACATTGACCACGACCACAGTAATATTGGCCCACGACTCGTCCTTGCTGAAAATCTGATAGGTCTGGTCATTCATTGCTTCCTGGAACGCTTTAATGTTGTTCGATGCAATTTAAAAAGATATTCTAAATTAGTTTAGCACAATTCTTAACTCATAATATAAATGAGCATATAATATGTATTTAGTGTCTATTCTGCTCTGTTGTGTCCGAGCCTATATATCAGAAAATAAAGGGGAGAATAATTAAAATTGAATTATTATTTCAGTATATATTATCATGTCAATAAAGATAAGAGAGATTATTATAAATGTAAGGGAAATGAAAGGAACACCTCTTTGGCTGTGACATTTTCTCATCTAAATGCTTCTCAGCAGAAAATAAGAAAATACAGCATTTTAGAAGTCTAAGGAAAGAAGACAATACCGATTGTAGATATGCATATAAATGTCGCGGGTCATAGGTGCATACACGCAATCGCATGCTACCAGCTTGTAGTAAAATGAACTGAACGATAGAGCCAAATTGTCAGTATTTATATTGTCAGTGGTTAAATGTCACATATTTGATCCAAACAGCTGTCAAAGGTGAGAGCATTTGCAAAAAGTAAGTCACATATATAGCCGAGAGAAAAAGGCTAAAAGAAGAGTTAACCTTGGAGTCAGTAGGCAAGCACACATTAAAACAATCTTGTGGATCACCCACACCCACCCCGTTTATATTTTTTGTCTCTAGCTACGCGTTCGCCTTTGACGTAGTAAAGAAACTGAAATAAAGTAAAGTTGTTGTTTTTTTTTTAAATATTTTTATACACAAACGAAATATAGGTGTTTCTTTTCGATCTGAGGCAAAATCTACTGCGCAACCTACGTTTCATTCAGGGACGTTTTAGGCCAGTTACTTTTACAAAAATAAAGGAGACTCGACGAACTGTGAACACAACGCTAACGAAGGTTCCTAGGAAATTGAGGAAACACAAAAGAATAATGTAGGTGACATTCGATTATTTTACCATCGTGTTCTTACTCGAAAAAAACTATAAATATACGTATTTGACGCGAATTAATAAACACAAAAACATATATGTCCAACATTTCTTACTAAGTATTTGGTATCTCTTTTTTGTCTTTCGTAAACAAAGATTATTTTGAGTTGTATTATAATCTTGCCTTTTCACCAGAAGCATACCATTTTTTAAAACTAAGCAGCAGATGTTTTCAAGTTCTGTGAAGGAACTATTTCAGAAACAAAACCGCAATATCAATAAGAGGGGAATCAATTCTAAGGAAAATAATGGGGGTTGCAACAGATAACTCAATACGAGCTTTTTTATTTATGTAATGAATTCGTAGGTGTTGTGGGTATTGCTAAAAGACCATGCTTTGACAAAAAAAAAGAAAAAAACTGCTTGAACGCTGACATTAAATACATATTCCTTTTAAAGTAAAGAAACGTAGCTGGTAGCACAACATATAGCGTCTCTATATCCTATTCCCTATCTCAGACGGTTATATTTCCAACACGTTTCTCAGACCAGCAAGATGAACCTGCCTCATTTCTAGATATATTTCTGAAAACACCTACAACAAATGCCCCCAGCCCACTCGGGGATGCTGATCATCCTAAATTCACGCCCTAAAACTGAAGACCCACTACTCAAAACAACAAGGTAATACAAAAAGGCTGACGGGGAACCCAATCGGGAAACTCATCAGGGATGCTCCATTTTGAGATATCTATTCACTTCCAACGAAACAATGTGCAAATGAGACTACTGAATTGTTAAAAACTGCAATTGAAGCACATGTTCCCGCACGGAAATTCTATAGCAAGCCCCACTCTCCCCAATGGTTTACTTCTGCGTATGCAGCTGCCATTACTCAAAGGCAGAATGCGTTCCGCAGATTCAGCCGACATAAGTCCAGTTCAAACAGACAAAAGTATATAGAAGCTTGAAATACTTGTAAGAGAGTAATAACGACAGTTAAGACAGATTATACTGAAACCATCAGAAGACGCATCGAAGCACAGAAATTATGAATCCGTTATTTTTGGAAAATCTTCAACAGTGTAGTAAATAAAGGGCAGTCAAAGATTCGCCACTATCAAACAATCATAAGATTGCTTGCAAGGAAACCGACAAGTCTAATCTGCTTGCCAGTCGGTTTGTCTCAAACTCCACACTGGCCACAGTACACCACCCCTTCCCCGACTCTCTTTTGAAGACAGACGCTACACTAGACGATTTGAAAATCACACCGTCTACGGTGAATGGTATCATAAAAAAGCTAGACACCTAAAAATCATGTGACTAGATTTCATCCCCGCTGTGCTTTTTTTTTTACACAGTGATCACCACTTATCAAGGGCCGGAAGCAATTCAGGGATAAGGGTTATTGCAAGTACATTACGTTAGTGAGGAGATTTGCTGAAATGTTTACTTAAGGGGGCAGTTCATTAGGAATTTGTTAACATTGGACTTGAAGACAACCAAGTTGTAGTCCGGAGGGAAGCAGGCAGACGGAACAGAGTTCCACAGGCGTGCAGTTCTAAGAAAGAAGCTTTGTTCATGGAATCTGCGTTTTGATTATGGCACAGATATAGAGTGGTGGAAATTTTTCACAGTGGATTCAGCTAGACGGGTGTTTTTCGTGAAAAGTTGGCGAGGGGGGCCAGATATAGGAGTTCAGACGAGCATCTGCCATGGAAATAACGATAAAACAAGGACAGGCTCACAACGTCTCTTCTGTGGGAGAGAGGTTGCAGGGTAGAGAAAAAGGAATCCCCCACTAAGCCACGAAGTCTATTTTGTACTCTGTCAAGGCAGGCTAGGCTGTTTTTAGCAGCTCCTGCCCAGATATTGCAACAGTATTCCATCCTTGGACGTACTTGGTTTTTATATAGATAGAGAATTGCATCCGTAGTGAGATATCTTCTGGAGCGGTAGAAGGATCCCACCATCTTTCCAGCAACCTTGGCAACAGACTTGATGTACGTGTTCCATTTCAGATCAGGAGTAAAGGTCAAACCCAGAAGCTTGTCAAAACACGGGGCCTCACCCAGACGAGAGCCATCCATCACAATTAATGCCAGATGGGGATCAGAGCGTTGATGATGTAAGGATAGGAGTTTGGTTTTAGATGCATTAAAGGTAACCATCCAGATCTTCCCCCACTGAACCACGCGCTCGAGATCAGAGAGAACTTTGTCATTTACAGCCTTTGATGTGTTGCCGTAGATGATCGTGTCATCAGCATAGATGTCAACGAATGATTTAAGTATGTGTTTAGGGAGGTCATTGATGTAGATCAGGAAGAGAGTTGGGCCCAGGATTGACCCCTGAGGGACTCCAGCATTTATATGGCAGGCCTCCGATTTTTGTCCATCTACCACTACTCTTATGAGCCTATCGGTGCTATTAAAATATGCTGAATTTGCTCCAGTTCTCTCCAAACTTTACAATAAACGCCTTAACGAATCTTGCTTTCCAAGCTGCTGGAAAACCGTTTCTGTTCTACCAGTCCTCAATAATTCTGGCGAAATAACTGACCCACTAAATTATCGCTCCATTAGCCTCCTCCCGCTTTTCCCCAAAATATTTGAGTCCTTAATTAACAAACCCTAGTCCAACCCCTAACACCTGCTAAACTCCTGGTCAACAAACAATATGGCTTTAGGCAAGTCTAATCAACAGCAGATATATTAACTGTAGTTTCTGAACGTTCACGTGACAAAACAGGGGAGGGCATAGCGGTAGCCCTTGATATATCTAAGGCTTTTGACAGGGTATGGCACGAATGTCTTCTAAGAAAAGTTGATCATGTGGTATCACTGGAAGAATACATAATGTAATTAAATCCTTCTTAAGTAAGAGAAAAATCCAAGATGTCCTCGACGGTCGTACATCTAAAAAATATGATATACATGCGGGAGTACCTCAGGGGTCTATCCTTGGACCTTTATACTTCCTGATATTCATAAATCACCTCCCTGTTAAAATTGTTTCGGAGATGGGTATATTTGCCGACGACACCCCTCTCTATAACACGCATAAGAGGAAAACAAGTGAACAGATATCTACGAAAATAGCAAAAACACTAGTGGATGACCTCCAATCTGTAGTGAATAGGGATAAAAATGGACGGCCACATACAATACTGCCAAGACTAAGCTTGTATCTTTCAATAACTACAAGAAACGTTCTATACCACCAATAGCAATGGCCAAGAACACATTGCCTGAAAGTACTTCTTTTAAACTCCTAGGCCTAACGTTCACAGGGAACATGAACTTGACTAGATACATTGAGAGCATTGGCAAGGCTGCCGTTCTCTACCGTGCTAGAAAATCACTTACGTCTAAGAGTATCCTGTGCCTTTATTAGGCCACCATTCGCCCATGTATGGAGTACTGTTGTAACATCAGTATCAGTGTAGTTGCTGCTTGTCTCTCACTCCTGGAGAGGGTTCAAAAGAGAGTCGCCAACCTGATAGGTCCTGAACTGTCATCTTTGATTCAGCCTCTGTCCGTTCGAAAAATGTTGCATCCCTCTGCCTGTTCTACTGTTACATGATACGGGCTGTCCCCTTTTCATGTAACTATAAAAATAGATATATTTAGTTTAAATGAAAATGAAATAGAATAGACGAAATTTGAAACTCGTAAATAAGGTTTAGAAATAGATTGCGAGATAGAATTAGAAAAGGGAATGTAAAGCGCACCATTGTTTAGCTTAGAGATAAAATAGTTTCAAGAAAAGAATGTGCGTTGACAAGTCTGTTATGAAAAATTCAATTGAGGAATGCCACTATACAAGATAAGTTAATAAACATGCTTTTAACATATTGGAAAAATAGGATATTGGGAATAAAGGTTAAAATTCCTTTTGTAAACAAAGGAAAAAGTTTTGGACACGCATGCCCAGAACACGTGAAAGAAGACACATGTTTTAACATGTGCATGACATCATGGAAAATGGGGAGTTCTAGATATAGTTAGAAAACTTTAGAGTTAAGCGAGGAGAAACTGGGAGAGAGTCAGAGAGAGTCAGGGAGAGTCAGAGAGAGTCTGAGGACGACAGACGACAGTCCAGACATGGACATTCGAACGTCTACAAGCGAGACGGTCACTTTTGAAACTTAGAATGTGAAGCTGTGAATTCTTTACTCAGAACACCACGGCCGGTCGTGAGAAGAAATAAACCCATCATGTGTTTTTATAAACGTCGTCTTTGTGTTGTAATTCTACAAAAAGGTAAAGGGAAAATTGTTATTATATATCTTGTATATTATGTGGTTTAAACTGTCTTTACATACACATCTTACATACACAGTATGAACAGTAAGACTGTCTACACAATGTCTGAACACTGTTCCTCACTCTAAGAGCTTCCTTCTTCAACACATCTAAGTATGAACATTTTATTATAAATATGAATATCATCATAACACGAACAATCTCTTCATAACAGAAACAACGACATTCTTTATAAAACGAACAATCACACTTACAACAAACTCTCTCTAACAACATCCCTCTTTCTCTCTCTCTCTCTCTCTCTCTCTCTCTCTCTCTCTCTCTAAGATACAATATATGTAATAAGACTCTCTCTTAATAAAACTCTCTCTAAGACTCACTTTTAAGAAAACCTATATGTAACACTACAAGTACTTTAATGGTGAATGCTCTAACGAACTGCAAGCACTTGTGTATCCTCGACGTGACTACCCCCGTCAAACCCGACAAGCAACTAAGTCCCACCCCTTTACAGTAGAGATCCCTAGGTGTAAGAGACCTTTTACTCCTATAGTTTCTTCCCCAGAACTGCAAGTCTTTGGAACCCCTTCCGGAAGTCTTCTTTCCCAACTGTACTGATATGCAGAAGTCTAATTGTAATGTGAACAAACATCTTGCTACTCGTCTCCCTTCATAATGACCCCGCAAATTATGTATCCTATAGTAGTCCTCTACTTCAAATTTGCACTGTACCTTATTTGGGGTGAAAATTGAATTAAAAAAAAGCAATTTTGCTTACTGGAGCAATGTTTATTGTGAAATAGGTTAGTGGTATCTGGCTTGTTTTTTTCAGGAAGGGACCTTTAATTGTCATGATTAATAGGTTGATCAGTGTGTTAGAACAAGCTAGTGGAAATATTTGTTTTTGCCGGAAAACTACCTAATAAATATGCGTACATTAGTAGACATTTTATCCAATCAGGGCGAAGTAAAGTAATGCGTAATGGTCGAGTAGTTGTTGGGTAGAACAGCTAGGCCCCACTGACTTTACTTAAACACTCCATTTAAATGTACTGCACGGCAAGGGAAATCAGTTGAGATTTTTTTTTGTCACCGTTGTTAAAACCTGCGTTACCGTCGCCCCCGATGTAGAACACTCGTTCCCTTACCGACTGATAAGCAAGGAAAACACAGTATATTTTTTATAAACAAAAAGCCCCCGTTTTAATGACTATGAAGATACTCTCAGAACGAAAATATAACATATTTTTATAAGTCTTCCTGTTACGTTTTCTGTTTTGTATTCTAACTTTTTACAAATTATTACAGCAAAATCAAAATAAGCGTCCGGGTCGATTATTCATCATTTGTAATCGTGGGAATTAACTACAGAGGCTAGAAACAATATTAAGGTGATATTACTCAGAAACACGCTAGTAAGAGAAAGGATTATCGGCTCTCCGCATCCAGGATCCAAGCCGAAGCATCATAAAAAAATCTATTGTGGTAGAGGCGGCTGAAACTGCACTATTTTACTTCTGTTAGTGTTTGGGCCTAACCAGCTTGAATTTAACTTGTAACCGGTTTAGACCACACTGTTCTCCGTTGTGATATCTTAGCCGATAAAACCGGTCGCCTTTGAATGTAATATTGGCGCAGTAACCAGCATATTACTTTTCTGTGCGTTTGATATTTTATATTCACCCCGTTTTAAGCAAGGACTTCCTTGGAGAACTCTAATTGCCTTGTGTTGTATTGTTTGCAACGAAATAAAATAGACAGGAAAAAAGTTCAAGACGAACTAAAAACGGATCAGGACATAGCCTGAAAAGATAAAAAAATTAACTGAGTAGACACAGAAGTACGAAAGTACATTTGAAGTACGAAAGTATTGATTACTTCTAATGACTTTCACACAGAATTTTGGTTCGAAAGAATTAACTGAGGAACCCTAGTTTGCGCCTTTTGTGGCTTGCTCAGTCACGCTATATTTCCCCTATGGAAATCAGGTCAACTACAAGTGTGTGAGATATTTTTTTTTTAATTTTTGGTTTCCGCATTTTTCCCCAATTCATTGCTGAGTAATCATTTAAGGTGAATTGTGTCATGAAACAAAGTATTAGTTTCTTATTTACAATTGTTGAGACAGTATCACATTTCATAAAGGAAGAAACAAGGTGTTTATGTGTTTCATATAAGTTTATGGAAGATTGATTAACACTTTTAAATTGTTGAGCGATGTTAGTCGCGTATTAAAAATTAAAAGAAAAACATTTGTATTTGCTATGAAAATTTGTTGTTGTTTTTTTTTTTTTAGCGTGGATCAAATTTTGGAAAATAGGGAGACTTGATTAAAAATAGAGTGAGAAAGAATTGACTTCGCAGGAAAGATACGGCTGCTATGCGTGTCGGCGTACATATTTGTACATGTGTGCGCGTGAAAGCCGAGATGCTAAAAGCAGCAGTCGATTTTTATATCGCACAGGTGTTTCTTTTGCATAAGCATAGTTAGTGTATTCTGTATTTTTCTTAAGGCTGTATTGCGTTGGCTCATACCAGGCAGCTAAACCCTTTAGAATACGACGAAGATTTACCAAAAGGATGATATGGAAGTCAACCCTAGTGGGTAAAATATCTCTGCGTTGCTGGAGGTGTTGTCAGTTGGAACATATTACCAATGGGTCTAAGAGGCATTACTGGCATTGCAGAAAAAGTGGCCACTTGCGCAGGCAGTGTCTTCCGACGAGAAAACTCTCGCTAGCAAAGAGAGGAAATAATTATCGAAGGTTAGCATACGAGTACCATGGGAGAGCGATGGGAAGTAAATATAAACTGGAGAAGGAATCCCTGAACACAGACGCAGCCCAAAGAGAAGGGCGACAACTTGTGTATAAAAAGTCGGGACCTTACATGCAAGGTAATGGTAAAGGGTGTGGAACTGACAGCCAATTAATTCGAGAGTCTCATGCGGTTGCAAACCAAGTCAGCCTGAATCCAGCCGACGTTGAGTACACGGACAGATAAGACTAACTGCGATTCGAGGGCATGACTCGTCTCCTCTATAAGTTAGCGGTATCTGGGCATTTACAAGCCCGTGTAGCCCCAGCTCTGTCTGAAAATTTGATATTAAGGAGTGAATATTTAAAGCGTGGAGGCGATTGGTTTCGATGGGCCGAGCCTAGGCTGGGACCGAGGAACATTCCGTTGGTAGACCAAACTCAGATTGAGAGCCCCATCGTGATGATTCTAGAGGATACAGAAATTCCTCACAGAATGGTTTTCACTCGACGAAGGATCAGCAGACGAGGAGAAAGAAACACTGATGAATATTAAGTCACCCCCTTACCAAAAGAAAAGGAGGAGAATCAAGAAGTGGTGGCAACTGAAGGCAGGTTGGCGGAGTCCGGAATTTTCAATATTTTGGACGAATAATTCTAACAAGAATATCTGGATCAAAGTCGGGACCAAGGTGGGTTGTGCTCGCCCCTTTGAGACAGTCTGAAGAATGGAGGACTGGACAGGGGAGCATTAAGAGCCATTTACATGACAGAGAGAATAAATTCCTGAGGAAGTGCTGGTTCCTCTTAAATATTAACGAAGAGCTAGGGGGTGCTTAAGAGCAATAAGAGTAATTTCGCGCCCACCAATCTGGAGTTTACTAGTACGGTTACTATGTATATCGACACAGGGGAACATCTTTTAATAAAGATCAAACCCTACAGATCTGCTAATTATGAATGAAAGATTCTGTAAAAATTGGTTTCAGAGATGTAACGGTCCACCTCCCCTTGGCACGTACCCGTTGTTATTTTGGAAAAGAGAGATGAGGGCCACATATTCTGTGTAAACTTTCGAAAGCTGAATGCCATCACCAAAACCCTGGCTGTACCATTGCGTCTTATTGACGACATACTGGCTTTGCTGGGTAAAGCGAGATATTTTACCACTCTGGATTTATTATCGGGTTACTGACAATTGACTCTGGGTGGTTTAGATCAGAAAAACCCGAAATTTGCAAGCAATGTGGGATTGTTTAATTTCCGGTCATGCGCTTTGTCGTCTGTACTGTACCAAGAGTATTCTCTCAACTAATGCTGATAGTTTTGAGTGGGTATGAGAGGTTTGCTGTTGGATATTTGGAGGATATATTAATCTTCTCAAATACATCTTAGTAGCAATTATACACCTGGGAGATCTGCTTGAGATACTAGGCACATGTTGAAATTATCGAAATGTCAGTTCCTCAAGTATAAAACGAAGTATTTGTCGTGTGTGATTAATGCGGCACGAATATAAACGGGCACAGGCAAGGTGGAGGTCATCAGGGGTTTATCTGAACCGACAGATACAGGGGTTTATAGGTACGATTGTTTTTTATCGAGGTTTCATAACTATTTAAGCAGTCGGCCATCCCTATGATGACCTTGATAATTAAACATTGCCGCTATAAGTGGACCACTAAAATGCAAGTAGGGCTTTAGGTACATGAAAGAATAGTTGACCCGATACTATTTCTGGCGTATCAGGATCTGAAAAAGACAATCGTCCATATACAGACGCGAGTGACACGTGCATTGGGGCGGTGTTAACGCAGCCGTGTTAATAGAGGCATAAGCTAACCGCAACCCAGAACAGAAGGACCGCCATTTCAATAGACTCTTTTGTTATTGTATATGCCGTGCCGAAACTGAACTACTACCATAAAGGGGCGGAGTTTGTGATGAAGAGCGATCACACCCCGCTGAAATACTTGTCCAAAACGGAGAGGACGAATGAGAACATCCAGCAATGTGTACCTAATTAATTTCATTGAAAAATACAGTATGTAGAATGGAAGGAAAATATTGTGCAGACATTTTGTCCTGTATTCCTGAGCAGTTGGAATCCGAAGCTATCCTGTGAAGTCGGCTGTTTTTGAGCTGGCTTTCCAGGTTGGAGTAATCAATTTCGACGCCCCAAACCAAGACAAGTTGAATGGAGAGTTTTCCTATTTACGGGCCAAGATTTAGAAAGGCCGGTTCTAAAAAACACCCAGGGCAATTCGCACTATATCGCTGCTGGGATGGCAATTAGGATTGAAAATAGTAGTGCCGGCAGTGTTAAGGAATGAGATACTAGAATAAACCCACGAAAGGTTAGAGCATCTGGGGGTGTAGAATAGCTATGAATTAATTTATAGAAAATATTATTGGCCGGGATAAACCAAGGAGGAGGTAGATTTAATAAATCGATGGCTGCAATATAAAATGCAGAGTAGGTACCAAACGTAAAATGTTTTGACAAACACATATGTCTCTTAGCATATCTCCTGAGTTTGGACATTGCTTAACCCGATCCACTCACAGAACGAGGCATCCCCTACATATTAAGCGTTTTGGATTAGCTTACTAACTGCGGTGAGACATATGCGATGCCGGACATGAAAACGTAGACGACAGCAGATTTCATTATTAAGAACATTTATCCTATGTATGGACCACGGACAATGGTACTGAAAACGACAATAGTATCATGGATTATTCCTTAAAACATTTGGGGGCACAGCATGTGCTGATCTCCTTATATCTCCCCCTGAGTAACGCCAAAGTTGAGCGATTTTCGAAGACGTGATTATGCGCAGACACTTAGGGAGTCGGAACTCGATGGTGCTGAAAATGAGGGAACTTTCATTATAGACGAATGCATTGTCACAATACTAATAAGGAGTAGAAGTATAAAGATGCGGAGCAACACCCTAACTCCTGCTCCCAGCGGAGTACCATATTTAATCGGTTAGTCGTTAGGTAAGAGTGTATAGATAAATAGTCGAATTCGAGGTGAATTGTAAAAGTCTTTGAACTGTTGTTCTTAAAATAAGGATAGGGAATAAAAAGCGATTACTAACTCTAAAATAATAACATAGTTGGAATCAAAGGGTTTTTTTGGGGGCATATGATTACAGATATGAACCTGGCTCTGCTACTGCGCCTAATGGAGCCTCGTCTAAATGACAAGAGCCCTCCGAATGGGGAAAGATAACCTCTTTAAGAAAAGCATTGAAGTGATAATCACGAAATCAAACTTATTAGTGACCGTGCTGAGTGATCTGGAATCTTTTGAGAGATCGATACGAGAACATCGAGAAGGAATCGGTAAGTTAGATGAGGCGAGGTAGCAGTTTACTATTAGTTATAAAGATGTAGAATAATATTCCCGAATATTAGATTCCCTGGCGGTGGAGTTGCGAGTATTAGGACACCGGTGGGCCGAACAACGTAATCATCTAGGTAGGTTGAAAGGGTTGGAAAGCAAACCACACATGGGCAGTAATACTTATCATAATAAAGCCTTACGAGTTCTATTAGCTGTACTCGCCACAGAAAATGTGAAATTAATTAAACTACGAATAAAATATCTAGGAAAGGGACAGAAAGCGCTTGTCTAGGTGTGTCAGAAACTTCGAGAAAAATATAAAATAAGTCGAGCCCCTGTCTTATGTATATATATATATATATATATATATATATATATATATATATATATATATAACTACTTCATTTACTCACATAAATTTAATATACGAAAGTATAGATTTATGCGTAAACTTTAAGTATTTACTTCAAAAGTGCTCAATACGTAGTAGAGCTAGTTAGTAATTTATAAAATATATATGGCGACTAAGCTACACTGAATATTATGCGTTTCATCCACTGTAGGATTCGTCAGGCTTATGCGCATAAGCCTGACGAATCCTACAGTGGATGAAACGCAGAATATTCAGTGTAGCTTAGTCGCCATATATATTTTATAAATTACTATATATGTATATATATATATATATATATATATATATATATATATATATATATATATCGGTCGAGTCACTAGCGAATGAATTGTGACAGCAGTTGTTCCAGAATAGAAACGTTTTGGAATTGCTTCATTACTTTAGAATGAGGAAAAACAGTTTATTCGGATAAAAAAATCTGACTTAGCTGATCTTTTGATCTCAAGGGAAATTGTCTTGATTACGAAACTTTGAGTGCATTTTTGGATTCGACTCAGAAGAAATGAAGACTCTAGTTTCGAAGTCGGTTTCGTTCAAATAATTGAATTGTAGAACCCGGTTGCACTTTTCAAAATGAATATTCGATTAATGCTGTCTGCAGACAAGAAAACAGCTAATGCAATTATTTCACATAACGATTCTTGTTTTTTGTTCTTTGTTTTATACTTGTAATTCAATTCCGATATATATTAATACATACCGCTCAAAAAAGGACATCCGCAGTCCTTTATTCCAATCACCCATAATTAAAATTTTAAAAAATATTTGTAAAATTACACTACTTTGTTACGTTTTACATGAAAATATAAATGCCCAAGAAATGCAAGCTCTAATTCTGTACGGTGAATACATAATTTGACTTAACATTTAGAATGTTATAATTATTATAGTAATTGTCTAATATCTAAAACATTTATAAATTGTTACTGATATTTGTACATAGGAGCAGATATCTTAACGTGTAAACTCTGCTTGACCGTCCCATTTGTAATTATTTTAGAAGGGAAAGTTCTCTCGCAAAATTATTAACATCAGCTGCACATTTTTCGTATATAATCAGATATACACCCTATATTTAATGATTTCATACGTGAAATTTACTTGAAAAAAGCAATAAATATATTTTTGCTCAGATTTAAGTCATCAATAATGTTTATAGTTATGTTGTTTTAAGGCATGCGAAATTGTAACAAGGATTTATTATTAGATTAATTAAAATATTTGACAAACACACACAGCAATTTAGGAAATATGGCTAAATTTATTATGCGGACGAAAGTAATTCAATTAAATTACTACACTGTATTCGATAGTTTTTTTTTTTCGGATCAAACATTTTTCACCACTTCAGTATTCCACATTACTACCAGCCTTACGTACTTTTTTCACCCAGTGGCATAATATATATATATATATATATATATATATATATATATATATATATATATATGTGTGGGTGTGTGTGTGTGTGGGTGTGTGGGTGTGTGTGTGACTGAATGTGTGTGTGTGAATTAATGTGGCGTATCTCCGCAGCAAGAAACTTACGTACATTCGTGAATATACGTTTTATCCGCCTGTGAGAAGGTTGTTATACCTTTAGTAAATGTGTAACAATATCAAAGATTAGATTAAAAAGTAATAAAAATACCCATATTTATTTATACACCCTACATTTACTTTTAATGTAAATGCCAAACCGGTTAAAAAAGACCTACTAAAATATAAAACAATGCACACTTTCGTCAAGTAGATAACAAACTAGTGTCTTCGTGAGATTTAAGTGTTTGGTTCGCCAGATACATGACTTAAACGATCTACATTACTCAATAATTATTTAAGAGCGACTGAAGCAAAAGGCAATACATGAACTCTCGTCCAACAGAAAAAAGTTTATACGTGTGAGGAAGTGTCCATTTTACTTTAGGAAATGCAAATTATTAATAAGGATCAAGCCACTTTTCGCATGAATGTATAATAAAGAAATATATGATGAGCTGTTCCACTTAAGTTAACCAATTCACCGAATTTCTATTACTAACGATTATTATATTACCCAATTGTCTTCTGTATCCTCTTTAACCCTTATCCTCGAGTGGCCACTTGTCCTTGATAAATGGTGATGCATGTGTAAAAAAATTATATTTATTTTGCTCAGCAACATAATTCTCAACATTTATTTTTAAAAGACGTTATTTCCTGGTAAGGGGTGTTTATCCTATATGAAAATTAGTATATCTCACAGTGGAACGATACATTTGTTGTCCTAAATAAAACAAGTGTAGACTGCTATTTTCAATTATTTTTTTGTTTAGTCAATTCAGGTAATATGATTATGCAGAGGAGCTGACATCTATTCGAGGTGGCCGTCTTTAGCCTCAATCCTCGCCTCAATATTGGTCCGTAACTGGTTGCATGCATTTTATATACGTGCCAGCATGTGCTAAGCGAATACTTGGCGGATCGCGGCAATCACGCTTGCTTTGGTGTTGTGTAAGATCATGTGACTAATGTACTCGACGCATGCCCAAACGATGTACTCCAGCGGGTTCAGGCCGAGGTGGGGGGAGTGCAGATTCGTAGCACTCCTTCTGAGGTGGAGTGTTAGTCTCTTTCGAATTGTGAGCCACTGCCGAGTCCTGATGACACACCCAGGGTCTACCAACAGTCACCGGATTCTACCAGAGAATCGTCATATTTCTCAGCATATCCAGGTACACTTTGGGGTTAGTTTTCTGTTTTATTTATAATAAAGACATTCCTACATTATTATTATTATTATTATAATTTTTTAGTAGTAGTATTAGCATTATTATTATTATTATTAGTAGTAGTAGTAGTAGTATTCAATAGTGGTCTAAACTTTGGATGGTTTTAGTTAGATTCCCTTCCTTGAACATCAAGTAAATTTTGATTAAACATTCAAGTTGTATTAATACAATCGCCGTTCCTTGTCAATCTGATTAAGCAATTTACGGTGGCTTTTTTGTTTGGCTCCCAAGCGTCTCAATTATAATGGGGATCTTTTTGATTTTATTACAGTTAGATGTGTTGACATTGTATTAAAACTATTGTTTCATTACAGTCTCAGCTTTCTGATGTTTTTATTTATTTATTTGTTTAGCATTGGTTTAGACATCCAAGCTATACCTAAACACTTCCACTGCCCCCAACAGGCAAACCTTTTTATAAAATTGGAGAAGTAAGTGTCTTATGTATCTGATTAAGCAATTTATGGTGGCTTTTTGTTATTGCGCCACGCGTTCCAATTACAATGGGAATCAAATTAACTTCTTTACATTTTCATTTCCAGAGTCAACCTATTTCCTATTTCAGATCTTGATATTTATTTTATTTTGTTTTTGTTCTTTCGCTTGCACTTTAGTATCGAAAGGGCATGCTACGTCAACGATTGGTCAAGTTCCCTCGATTTTGTTCTGAAATTTTTCTCAGGTTTGGAATGTTCTAAAACTTATCCGTCAGTCTGCGCATCTACCAAATAAGTTTAACATTCTACTTCTTCTTCGTCTTCTTCTTCTTCTTCTTCTTCTTCTTCTTCTTCTTCTTCTTCTTCTTCTTCTTCTTCTTATTATTATTATTATTATTATTATTACTAGCAAAAGTACTCGCCGTTGACTGCGTTCAAAAACAGCCTACAGAAAATGGACTCTGATTTATGAAAGTATGATAGGTTATTAAAAGGAAGAGTTGTAAAGAGATAGCTTCGAATTTGGAGGTATCAAAACTAAAGGAAAATATGATGAAAATAAAAATAAAATAGATAAACCCCATAATTTATTATAGCATGCCTGTTCGCACTGAAACACTGATCACAATATTCTGTAGAGCTATATAAACAAAAAAACTTGTTAACCTTTGTGACATATTTCCATTCTATGGAGATCAGGTGCGAACGAACACCCCATCATTTTATTATATCATATTGCTTCAAACTGAAACATAATTATTAAAGTATACTTACGCAGATAGATATGAAAAGTATTTATTAAAGTTTGTTCCGATTTCCATTCTATGGAGGCCAGGCGCGAACGCAGCCCTCATAATGTTATTATACCACACCTATTTAAGTTAACACGCAATTAACAAAGTATTATTATGTACATCTATATCAAAGACACTTATAACATTTTTTTTAATTTTAAATTTTTTTACTTCTATACTTTGTGGACCAGGCGCGAACGCAGACCCCACAATTTTAATGATTCACCGTTCTGCCAGATCAAACATACTCATTCCTGTATCTCGATAGATCTTCTATCATTATATGTAATCAGTTTTCTAAAACAGTAAACCATATAGGAGCCAATTCGTGACCAGACACACACAAACGCATACACAGACATTCAGTTTATATTAGAGATTTTTATAATTATTATTATGATTATTAGTATTGTTGATGTTTTTTATGGTTTTATTATTACCAATAAAATAGTGATATCAATGATAATGTGTAACCTACATATATTTATAAGGTTTAGAATTATATACTATCTGATAAAAAAGGAATGTTAATTAAAAGAATATCTAAAGGAAACAAGAACACTCTTAGAACTGAAATGTATAGTATGAATTAATAAAACGTATAAAATAAATAAGAATATACTCTTAAGAATTCATAATCACAAAAGAACTGATAACTCAAAGACAAAGAGATTTATTATCAAGTAAAATTCAATGCACCCAAGCAAATGTGCTGACTCTGCATAAAAATGAAAGGAGGTCTGAAGCGAATGTTTCATCTAGAACACTGATCTATTGACAAAAATTATGGAATTTCATAACTCATATTTTTTTTAAATAAACAAGAACTGCAGAAAATAAAAAAAAGTTAGTTATAAGATAGGGAAGTAATAAGAATAGACGAAAAATAGAAGGTAAAAATATACACGGAAAATTCATTTTTACGACACTACGTTAGACTCACAAAAACCGTACATAGAGATAAAAACGCATATTGAAAGCCGCACATTTTAACGCGATTAAAACTAACTGTATCAAACTGAAGATTGGCATAATATAAACCATTAGATATGTAGACTCTGTTCATACGACGAAACGAAGCGGTAAATGGCAAAGTAAATCGATGTAGCACTTTATCAAAAAAGAAGAAGAATATTACACGACTAAGTTGAAAAGGCATTATACTGGGTACCGCACAAATACATTTATCACCGTAACCAATTGTATAGAGTCAACACTTATTATACTTGAAAACTTGGAAACAAAAATAAATATAATCATGCATAGAAGTTAAAACTTATGACCTGACTAAAAGAAGCAATAACAACACCGTGAAAATTTCCATGACCGAAAGATCTGCAAAATACTAGATTTTGTCGTATTTTACTTATATATATATATATATATATATATATATATATATATATATATATATATATATATATATATATATATATATGTGTGTGTGTGTGTGTGGGGGGGAGGATTTTCACAGTACTGCTTGAAGCAAAACGCCATATTTTAAGTTAGTTTATTTACACACGGTATACGCGACCTTTGTTATACTGCTATTCTATACGCGATACTAGTCGCTACAATTGCTATTTAGAATACTTGTTTCGAAACGCTAAATTTGAAAATATGTATTTTTTTCTATTTGTATTATTGTATTTGATTATAACATAAGATAATATATATACACATATATATATATAATATATATATATATATATTTATATATTATTTTAAAATATTTTATTTTAATATAAACTCTATGTTGGTTTGTTTTTCCTATACACGGTTTTTTGTTCTGGTTAATTTTCACCATTTTCTTAAGCCAAATACTTGATTGCTATAAAGTACGATGTATTTTTAAATTGTGTGTTAGCAGAGTCATTGATTCTCCCAGTCTTTTTCAAACCATATTAAAATGATCAATAAACTTATTAATATTTATGAAGCTGTATGATGAAATAGGAAGTATCATTATTTCAGGCAGTGATTTATCCAAGCAATTTTATTTATTTAAGATTGTTAATCTGTGTTTCCACTTCACACCACAGCAGTATACGTCTACAAACGTAAGAACAGAAACCTAAACCGCGAAACATATGACGGAGTCTATAATGTTAATATTTGAGCTTGCTGACGCATTTGGTTTTAATCTGCGACCAGCACCAGATACTGCGTTTAGCTTTTATGTACTTATTTTGTTCATTCCATTTTTTCATTTTGTTGTTTACCTCTACTACATCCTCATATTATCTTATGATCGCACAGATGCAAACTCAGAGTTGGTCTTCGTCTAGAGATATGATGAAGTATAGGTACTTAGTAGTCGGATAATTTGCTAGTAATTTTACGCAAACACGTTGTCCTCTTCAGAGTAGTCCCCGTGGACCTCGTTCATGGTTCTCAACCTCGCCCTTCAGCATTTGTTTTTGTTTTCTCCCTCTCTGGAATCAAGACCCATGATCGGACCCAGGTTTCTTATATGCTTAGGCATCATGTTGACAAAAACGTTCTGTGGATTTTCACACCTGTTGTCCGTTCGGGCAATGAAAGGGTTGAGTACCGCTGAATTGGGATCTTATACCCAGACACGATCGCCTAAATTGTATCTATTCTACTGTTCCAGCTTGCCTAGTGGGAGTGCGATTTATCAGGTCTGATGAGGGCAGACAGTGGCGACACATCGTCTTCAGCAATAACATTGTACCAATAAACTTGTTCCGCTATAAAATACTGTATTCTTCGTCTCAATTTTCTTCACATTTCGATGACACCGCTAAACAATGCCATTGCCTGAGGGGACGTAGACACAATGAAAGTGAAGTTGGACTATCCATTCAGTGAAAAGGTTTTCGAAGAGAATGCTGAGGGATGCTGAATCGTTGTCGCCGAATATTTCTGCGCGTGGTTTTTGTTCACTTTATCCATCATTGTTAATGTTCTTGTCGCTACAATATTGAAAGATAAATATTATTTCATACGACATCAAGCTAAAAAGGAGATTTCCATAAACACTTTAAAATAATGTTAAGTATAGGCAACAAAATAAAATATGTACTTGATACGAATAATTTTACAAACAAAATTAACCAGAATTTAAACCATTTAGTACTTATCAAACTGGTCTCTTAATGTATCTATTTCTTGTATAAATAAAAAAAGTGTAATGCCACAGTTGTACAGTTGTACCACTGTAAACAATATCTTGCAATTTCTGGTAATCTGTTTGTATTACTTAATTTAATCCATTCAAAAATAAATAAAAACATCTACAGAAAAACGCGATACATTTAGTAGTCAAGCGAGACAGTCGCGTGGTAGAGGTTTAGTCTTCTTATTATGGGGTCCACATTTCGAGTCTCGCTAGATTCAGGCACTCTGATCAGTCGTTTAAAAATAATATGTATGCCGCTCCCCATTTAAGGGGGTATCAAGTTGGTCAAAGGGAAAATTATTCCCAACTCGCATTTAGGTAAAAATGCCATTTCGTATGAGTAATTCAATTCATTCAAAACGTATCGCTAACATAAACAAATAAAAACATCTACATAAAAAAGCGATACATTTAGTGGTCAGGCAAGGGAGCTGCGTGGTAGAGGCATCTTATCATGGGGTCCCGATTTCGAGTCTCGCTAGATTCAGCCACTCTGATGAATGGTAGACGACGAAACATGTGTCAGTGGATAATTATATTTTTTTAAAAAATGTATATGCCGCTCCCCATTTAAGGGGGTACCAAATTGGTCAAAAGGAAAATTATTCCCAACTCGCATTTAGGTAAAAGTGCAATTTCGTATGAACAATTGAATTCATTCAAAAAGTATCACTAACGAAAACAAATAAAAAGATATATGTATATATACTAGCTGTACCCTGCCACGCGTTGCTGTGGCTTAATTCCGTGTAATGGAAAATTCTAATAAAAAGAGGAAATGCATGTTTCTTATATTCTTAGTACAGCAATCCACTCGAAAAAGTAAAAAAAAAAGGCGAAAAAAAATATGGTATTCTTGCAGAACTGGATCCGGATCTTCCGGAGTTACCATCAATCATGGCTTGGGTTCGACCAACATTCAGTGGATTAAGCCGAAAGTTGCTAAATCATTGAAACGCTAAATAGTTTTATTTTTTATTGTATTAAAAAATGTTAGGTTTTAATTATTTTTTGGGTAAGGGGGTGTTACTATACACAGATTCGAAAAAGTTGTTCAAAAACGAATAAATGAAAGCAAAGGTAAGGTAAATTACGTTTCTATCTAACTAGATATTTTTTTAGTGGTTTTATTTAATGTAAAATGTTTAATCGGCTGAAAAAACGCAGTGTTTATCTATGTATTTGAAAAGATGAATGGTCGCGGACTCTGTTGAATACGTTAAGTTTGGGAAAATCAGTTAAAAACCATACAAAACAATGTCAGACGCCTACTGATTATATGTTATTGTGACATAGGCTAACATATTCGGTGGGTTTCTGATAGTATTTTGTATAGTTTTTTTAGTTTTAAATCATTTTCTCGAACTTAACATCATCAACAGTGTCCATCACTGTTTGTATTTTTCAAATACACTGATAAACACTGTTCTTCGAGCTGACTAAACGTTATAGTAAATAAAACGGGTTTGTATTACGAAACACAGAAACGAAAAAGTTGTTGAAAATTAAATATAACAAATAAATGTTATCAAAGGCAAGATAAGTTACTTTTTTACCTAACTGGATAAGATTTTAGTGTTTTTATTTAGTGAAAAATGTTTAATCGGTTTGAAAACATGTAGTGTTTATCTGACTGTTAAACACATTAACTCTGGGGAAATGAGTTAAAACTAAAAAAATATATATAAAATAATGTCAGGAACTCACTCAATATATGTTACTCTGACATAGGCAGACATGTATTCAGTGTTTTAACAGTATTTTGTATAGTTCCTTTTAGTTTTAACTCATTTTCCCAAACCTAATGTGTTAACATAGTTTGCCGCCATTGTAATTTTCAAATATAAAAGTAAACGCTGTGTTTTTTTTAGCCGAATAAAAATTTTGCATTAAAAAAACAAACAAGAATATCAATGTTTGTAATGAAGTAACATATCTTGCCTTCGATAATATTTGTTAATAAGGTCACGTGAGTCGATTAATGGGTGCCAATACACTTACTGATCCGCGCTATTTTTTTAAAATTGTATTTCCAAGCTTAATAAAAGTTTTATGTTTTTGCTATTTGTTTTAGATTAGGTCCACCTTCACATTTTTTTTTAAATGACGACTTTCAAAGGTTGCCGACTATGCTGAATGCAGAAATCGCATTGAAATTTTGCAGAAATAAGTAGTTATCGAGATATAGAAAGTTGTTTTATGCATTGTATTCTTTGGTGGCCATCTTTGTTACGCGCGTAGATTTGTTTATGAGTCACGCAAGCGTGTAAAATAGACGGCTGCCAGAGATTACAATATATTATACAATTGTTTAATATCTCGATAACTACTAATTTCTGCAAAATTTCAATGCGATTTCCGTATTCAGCATAGTCGAAAACCTACAAAATCGTCATTTAAAAGAAAATTGTGGAGGGGGACCTAATCGAAAACATTACCGTTTTTTTTCATTCAATTGTAAGGTTAAAGTACAGAATAGGTACACAACACCCTCTTCTCCCCATGTTAAGAATGGCTTTTAAAATAATAACGTTATTATATCAGCACGGATCTATAAGTGCACGAGTACCCAATTTCTTTATAAGCATTCATATTTTCTCATATAAAAACAACTTCTGTAAAAAAAAAAAAAAACGTGCACTTTAAATCTTTGTTACAAAAAGGTTTTCTTGAAAAAAAAAACGGTAAAAAAAGCAAAGAACAAAACGTTAATCGGTGTTCATGCAGAGAGTGATCCTTGCTGAAATGATAACGTTATTATTTAAAAAGCTATTCTTAACAATGGGAGGGGGTGTTGTACCTATTCTGTACTTTAACCTTACAATTGAATAAAAAACATATCATAAAACTTTAATTAAACATGGAAATGCTATTTAAAACAGCGCAGATCACTCTCTGCATCAGCACCGAAAGTACAGATTAGTCAGAAAACATCCTCCCTCCCTATGTTAAGAATGGCTTTCTAAATAATGTTAATGATTCAGTACTGTTCCTTGTCTGCTTAAGTTTAACTTTTGTTTATTAAATTGTTAGGTGAAAGTTCAGAATAGTTACAAAACACGCCTATCCCTATATTAAGAATGGCGTTATAAATAATAACCTCATTATTTCAGCGGGATAGCTTCTCTGCATAAGTACCATGTTTTGTTTTTAAATTGTTAGGTAAAAGAAAAGAATAGATACAAAATACCATCCCCATGTTAAGAATGCCTTTCTAAATAACATTATTTCAGCACGGTATTTTCTATGCATACGTACTATCTATTTTTGTTGATTAAATTGTTAGGTGAAAGCATAGAATAGATGCAAAACTCCCTCCCCATATTAAGAACATCTTTCTAAATAACGGTATTATTTCAGCACGGTACCTTCTCTGCATAAGTACTATCTTTTGTTTATTAAATTGTTAGGTGAAAACATAAAATAGTTACATAACACTCTCCATTTCTCATGTTAAGAATGGCTTTCTTAATAGCGTTATTTCAGCACGGTACCTTTTCTGCATAAGTACCATCTTTTGTTTATTAAATCCTTTAGTGAAAGTATAGAATAGTAAAAAAAACGTCCTCCCCATGTTAAGAATGGCTTTCTGAATAACGTTATTATTCTATTATTATATTATTATGGTACTTTCTCTGCATAAGCACCATGTTTTGTTTATTAAATTGTTAGGTGAAAGTACAGTACTCATGCAGAGAGTGATCCGTGTTGTAATAATAACGTTACTATTTAAAAATTCATTCTTAACATGGGGTGGGTTGGGTGTATTTTAACCTTACAATTGAATAAACAACATTTAATAAAACTTTAATTACACCTGGAAATACGATTTAAAAAATAGCGCGGACCACTCTTTTCATTAGCACAAAAAAAAACTGTACTTTTACCAACCAATCTTATATCGAAAAACAACAAAAAAAAACTCAAAAAGCAAGCGACGAACTTTTTTTTAGGCCTTATATAATAAAGAAAAAATGTGTAAATTAAAAAATTTGGAAGATAAACAAATGAATTATTTTTCTTTGTTGTTTTTTATTTACTTATCGAGTAAACAGAAAATGAAATCTACTTCTTTTTCCTCAATTCGTGGCTGTGAAATGAATCGAACCCGAAGTTCAGTTTTATCAACAAAGCAGATTCGCACTAACGGTTAAAACATATATTTATCTTATTTAATTTAATATTTTTATAATTCGCGAGGAAAATGTATTTTAATAACATAAAAACATCCCTCGACTCTAAAGATGGGTTGTCTGAAAATTTAAAACAAATTGCTAACGGAGAAATATGTTTTTATTCACTTGTAACAAACCAAGAATTCCATTTTATATATACATATATATATATATATATATATATATATATATATATATATTTATTTATTTATTTATATATATATATAATTTATTTATTTATTTATTCGCGTGCAAACAACTCTACAAGTCACTGCGTCGGTCTGTCCGTAACAGTTTTGTGTTTGGTCTTTTTAGTTAAGATCAAAGGTCTGTTGTTAATAGATGCTATTCTTAGCGTTTTAAGTTTTCCTTGCTCTTTTGGCCAAGATTAAAGTGCAAGCAAATGCCATATGTGAGGGCAATCCCAAATATAAGACCTTAGTCAATGTAAGGGCAACACTTCAGAATAATTGTCACTATCCAGCTCCCCTGCTCCCCGGGGAGTTGATCCCCATTTCCCCCTCACTCGTCACATAAAAAATCGGTCTTGTGCCTAATTTTTGTGGTGGGGGTGCACTTAAATACAACTTTTATTTGTCTTTTGGCCAAGATCAAAGTGTAGTATCTGTTCTTACTACATAATGTACTTACGTTTGTAACTTTGTGATATAAAGTGGGGGATCACGTTTCTGTATTAATGTAATATAAAATGAGCACCCACTTTACAACCAGTCAGTCTCAAAGCCATTCAAGTCATTCTACAGATCATTCAAGTTGATTTTGAAGGATTCCAGTTGCTTTTTAAGCATTTAAGCCATTCTTTGTCATTCATTAAAGTCATTCTAAGTCATTTACTTTTTATTTATTTAAGTAATTTCAGCCCATTTTTCGGTCATTATAGTTTATCTTTAAGAATTTCATGTCAATCCTAAATTCACGCATTCATTCATTACACGAGAGCACGCGACTAATGGTTATCGGCCTTGTTTTTTTAGTTCTGGTAGATGATACACCTCTGGTATATATTATGCTGTTTTCCTTGTGAAAAACATTAATACTCCCAGAGTAAAGATTAATACATGCTTACATTCCTATAAAACTAATTAAAATTAAAAAAAAAAAAAAAAACACATACATATATTTTAATACAAACATGTCTTAATAAAACTGAAACTCAGGATATGTTTGTGTTCCACCAGCAATTCAAGGGGCAACTTTGAATTTTAATCATGATAAGTGAGTATAATACATGTTCATATATCCGGATTATCTCTTCTCCTCTTCTCTTCTTCTCTATATAAATAAAATGAACTCATTTATCCCCTCCAACTTTGATTCTAATAGTAATAAACATCATGACATTACATACAAATGTAATGCTTACAGACTGTAGCACATTATTTGAGGTTTGCTGTATGCCCATTACCTCTAAAGTTCCTCGAGAATGGCACATTCCTATATTTTTTTTTCCGTTGAGAGTCCACTTAAAAAATCGCTTAGATTCAATGGAAGGTGCAAAATCTTCTCTCTATATATATTAGATTCCTCCTTTCCCCTCTTCCCATTTACACAGGGGCGGAAGCGTTGACAAAGAACACTACGAGGAAAAACACGGGTTTGGAATCGTACAAGGTTACTTATGCGTTTTTTCTTAATATCTTTTTCCCCCTGATTTATGCTTTCCGTTTTATTTTCCATAATAAAATAGCAATAAAAAAATAAAATAAATAAAACGGAAAACACGATTTCTATTATTGTTTTCTTTTTGCTTTTTTTGTTAGTGTAAGACGCAATCTGCGTGACTAACCGGAGTTTACTTTCATTTTTAACGATTCTAACCGTGAAATCTTACTATGACCTTTATTTATTAGTACTTTCAACTCAACATTTACTTTTACACAAAGATTACAACGCAACAATATCGTGAATTCACTTGCATTAGACTTAAATTTAAATTAAAACAAATAAACTCATTTAGAATTCGAGAAAACAAAAACATTCATTCAGAATGCGATTGTGATCTGACTACTCAAACTAAACAAAAAACAAACGTCACTACGGAAGTAATATTTGACCTATTTCATTTTTAGTTAATTCATCACGTTTTCTTTTTGCGCGTTCGCCTCAATTATTCGAGTTCGATCCCCCTTCAAGCAATTCTCAAACACACGAGCACGTTCATTTTTTAATTGTTTTTCACACGGTTTTTAAATCGTTTTACCATTGTGTTGTTTTTAAAAGGTTTATGACTTCGCCTTGTTTTAATTTTACCATCCTCAACCACACACGCCTCTAAAAACCAGAGCAACGCCGGGCAACGCGAAGCAACGCCGGGCAACGCCGGGCAATGCCGGGTATCCCCTGCTAGTATAAAATAATACCAGATTACTAGATGAAATTGAAAGTAAATTTAATTCATATGATAAGCAAAAAAAAATATATATTCCTAAATTTTCATATATAAACGTATTGTTTAAGCGTTTTATATTTTCTATTAAGCTTTTATTTTATGAAAAAGAATTACATTGAATGAAGGTAATTTAAATGTATATATCTGTAAATATATTCCTGTTCATTTTTGTCTATGTATTTCTTTTTCGCATATTTCATGTGGTTACTATTTTTATTTATATGCAAAATTTCTTGCACACCATTTCTACATTTGTTTTTTGCCTGCTTCAGTAATATCAGTTCCACTATGTTTTGCGTACGTATCTAATATTCTTTTATCAATCGTTTTCCCTTGCATAATATCAAAATATATTCGGTTATTTAATTCCAGATCTCTTAATTATAGAAAATGTTTCAAATTTAGAATCTGTCACATATTCAAATATTCATTGATCATATTTAATTTGGCTCTTGTCGTTTATAGCATACTAATATTGCTAGCGTAAAATGATGCAGCAATTTGTATTTTTAATAGTGTTTATGCTGCAAGGTCCTCCATGTCTTTCAAAATATATTTATTATAATCATTTTTTTTTGTTTTAGATGGAACCATTTTTTTAATGTTTGCGCCTTGCAGAATATAAATAAGGTGAGCATAGAAAAACGTAAACAAACAATATTGCCAATGCCTGGTACATTTGAGTTCGGAAATCAATAAATGGAGACCACTTGATCTGGGAATGCCATATCCATGTATTTTCGTTCGATTAATGTCTCATTCCATTACTTTCGCACGTTGATTCCTATTTCAATATCTCATTAAAATGCAATATCATCCACGTAAAACACTGCTTTCTGTATATCTAAAACGACTAACTCGAAACTATGTGTTTAAGTTCACACACTTGTCCCGTGATTGAAATACCTCTCCCACATAATTCTTTGCAGTCCGTTTCAGAGCTAAATTATGTTGGCTTACTCCATGCAGTTTTTTTAGAACGCTTCACTTCGAGTTGAACTAAAAATGTGCTGATCTTGGTTGCTGCGTTTTAAATACTTGTGATATGCCCCTTTTAATACCAATGAGGGAGAATACTGAGAGATCATCTTTAGCTATATTTGTTCAACCAAATTTCTCTTAATTTGTAATTTCAAAATTAATTTTCCAGACATTGTTCTATTCCTCCTTCGAAGGGATCTATAGAAGTGCACCACAGCACTCTTTTCACAGAACGACAGAGAAGTAATCATATGTTGCTTTTCTGAATACTGTACTTGTTCAAATATGTATATAACACACACGAATACAGATACATGATTTAGAGAATTACATATTGGTTTACATTTACTGCAATGTATACAATAAGATATACATAAAAAAGAATGTTCCTTACTTTTGATAATGTGCTGTATCCACATACAAATATTGCGATATGTATAATTTCATAATCTTATCTAAACATAAACTTTCTGAAAGCATCGGAACGACCTTGGGGATTAGATAAAAACAAATATACATTCTCTGATTCTTATAAACCTATTTATAACACATGCATGCATCATAATCGCCTACATCCACACCCTAATCTGAAATAATAAAGTGTCTTTGCGCTCGTGAATTCTGCGTTTTGTGCAACTGCCTGCTTGCAATCACATAGATCAGCAAAGCAAAACAAGAGTAGGAACGTGTAAAAGAACCAGGATTTTTCCGCGTATGCCGACTGTAAATAGAAATGCACTAAGGAGCTCTAGAGCATTACAAAAAGATGGAAAATTTAAAGATTTATGTTAGAGAATGCGATTAAAGCATTATGAACGTGTCAAAAGAAAGGGCAAATATATTCGAAGAAACCTTACAGAAATATCCCGTAATATTTCGTATATCAATAACTGGACATGAATTTAGCTTCAAAATCGGAAATAAATATATTTGACATTGATTAATTTTATGCATGCTTAAAGAAATCATGTTTTACGCAATTCACTGTTATATATATATATATATATATATATATATATATATATATATATATATATATATATATATATATATCCATACGAATATTCATATATATATATATATATATATATATATATATATAATTATTTTCCACAGGCAAAAGAACATCGCATCCCACAACACCACACACACAATAATGTCTATTAACTTACAGAGATCATGCAACCCCCGGCACAGATCCGACGGTGGAAAGAACCTACCTCATATCAAACAGGGGGCGAGGTATCAAACACGCATTAACTCAGGCCGACGTCTCACCAATATAAATTTTATATACTCGAAAAGACGATGCCACCCCAATAACCTAAACTAAAGAGTAGTTAATAGAATCTTCAGAAAGTGTCAGAGTATATATATATATATATATATATATATATATATATATATATATATATATATATATATATATATAACTATTTTTCACAGCCAAACAATCGTCGCAGCCCACAGGAGCCAAGAAAGCCAACCGGAAGTCCAAGACTAGAGTTTCGCCCACATTTGGGCTCATGTGCACTCTCTCTCTCTCTCTCTCTCTCTATCTCTCTCTCTCTCTATATATATATATATATATATATATATATATATATATATATATGTCAAGTCATATCATATGCTACTGGTACCATGTAACCCAGTGCTACCTGCCTAATGATGGGGCCACCGGCGACTAAACTGGTTCCCCCACCAGACTTATTTGGTGAGCAGGGTTGCTTGTCTCCCTGAAGGATTAAACACAAGCCCTTCCAAAGGACGAATGAACACTTTTTCGGGGTCAACGGCCAACTAGCAACGTGTGTGTTTGTGTGTATGTATAAACATACATACACACAAACACAGAGAGAGAGAGAGGGCCCCCGTTAGCCGTAGTTAAGGCAACCTTTCTAGGAGAAGCAAATCTCTGATTTAAAAAAAAAGCGGGAGACCAGTACTTGCATTAAGCTGGTTTGCAGTTAAACTTGTTGCTGTCTATCTTGATCTTGCTTGTTGCTGTATCTCAACATTTTGGACCGAGAGAGACACTTAGCTGTCGTACAAAACTAAGTCTATGTAACGCCATCTGTGTATAGATACTCCCTCAGGCATGTGCCTATTAAAACGGTCCTGTGACTCTGGAAGTCAAGTTTTGGCTCATGTACGTTGCATATATATATATATATATATATATATATATATATATATATATATATATACCCACACGTTATGTAAACATAAAGAACACATCTTACGCGTTAGAAGATATGCTTGTTGTTCTTTTCACTTAAACAAAAATAGATATTAATATTATATTATCTAATATTTTCTTTTAATTTAATTAGCTGCCGATCTTTCTCGCTTCTGCAAAGTTTAGAAAATAAGAGAAGTACGTTGTAAATTTGATATATTTTCAAAAGGATTTTGTATAGAATTTGGACACTTTTTGCATTTTTTTTGTTATGTGTAATATTAAGACAGACGCGAAATCGAAGCTGTTTAACTTAAATGTGTTGTCAATCACAAATTAGAGTAAACACTATATTATGATAATATTTAATTAATATTCGACATAAGATTTCCATGGTGTATATATCAGCTGAGGGGGAATTACATGTTCTTTGACGGAAAAGAGGGAATAGAAATATGGTAGAATGTAATACATACAAATCGAATATTGAGATATGCTCGTAAATTAACAAATGAATTGAAAAGTTCATTTTAAACACTCTATTTTTCTATATGTACCCGTACTGATGACAGTAATAGCGGTATATATTAAAGACAAAACTTCAAAAAGGAAATTGTCTGCTGTATAGAGAACTCATTCAAAACATGAAGTCCACTTTAGAATACGGGATAATGAATGTAAGTTAGTAGATTAGAAATTGTTATTGGTGGGGATTCGGGCATAATTTTTATTGTTGAAAGAGACGGCTCAGGAATAACGTGTTTACGTTCAACTGTATTTCTATAATGTATTAGACTGAGGAAAACGTCTGTGAAGCAGTGTTCATTAAGCGAGCAGTTTTAGAAAATATGTATTTTTCAGAGAACCTGCGATTAAACTAAGGCAGCGATAGAGTTCAGAAAATTGTTGATGTTTGTGTAGCTAGCTGGGTGATTTTGTTAAAGTTTGGCAAGAAATAATCAGATATTGGTAAATTCTTTAACGAGATACTCGCAATAATAATTTGGTTGTTATGGGAAAGATAGGGTATAAATATGAAGGCGGTACTTTGAGCTACTGCTACTCTAAACCACATATAAGATAGTTTAGGATTTTCTATAGAGATGTTTCTACCAATTAGAAAACCATCTTTAATGTAGGCAAATATTTCCTGCCCATAACAAATTCGGGAATCAGATTTTGTTGTCAAGTTTGAGTAATCTTTAATCGTGAAATAATCGAGTAAAACTATCAAACTAATGCCATTTTCATATAAGAGAATAGATCAACTTTAACCCGCTGTAATTGAATTTTCATGTCTGGAACTTCGTAACGCAGAGCACTGATGTTTACGAAAGAGACCTATTAATTATTATGTACGTTTTGAGTTAAAAATCTTCGTTTTATATTGGATTATTTCTTGAGAGTTTGTGTTGTTGAATAAGAGTTCGGCAAACTTGTTAGAGTAGAGCACATGTGGAAAAAAAAGAACAAAACGATTTTGGCAGATCATGCACAAAACATGTAACACTATCCACTGATATGGCATGAGGAAACCCTACCCAAAGCCGTTGTTGAGTCCTGAATCAACTCACCAAATCGAAATAGAGTTGCCCGATTACGTTTGCGCATGTAAACTGTTTATCTCCACCACCCTTGTAAGTTACATGACCACAATTATAGAAACCAAATCTGAAAATAATGGTCTCTGAAGGAACTGCTCAGAAAAAAATGGTGTCAGCCTGGTATAGAACTATTTATTCTCCTTTTGTCAGAAGTATAACTCACTGGAAATAACAAAAAATTGAGGAATAAAATGAGAATCACTTGATTTGAAGCTTCCGAAAAAGCGTCCACAATACGTTTTTCACTCTCCTTTTACGAATATAAAATTAAATATATTAGATACATTACTTAGTTTTAAGTTCGATTAAGGGTTCTACTTTATAGAAAAGGGATTTCTGAAACGTCTCCTTTCAATAAAGGGTTTTAAAGAGAAAAGTAGGTGTAAGAGTTTTAAACACACACACACACATACACACACGCGCGCCCACACACACACATATATATATATATATATACATTAATTTGCTACATAGAATTAACTTTTAGGTTAAAATTACATGATTTGTATTAATATATTATTATATTATTATTATCATTATTATTACTTTTATTATTTTTATTTTTACTATTATAATTATTATTATGATAATTATTAATTTAAATATTATTATCATCTGCGATTGCAAAATGTTTTTTAAGACATTGCAATATTGCAGTAATCAAAAATATAAATAAATTTGCTGTACGTGGTTTAACCTCTCCGTTTCCTCAGCACGTCATATCGCAAGGTAGATTTGTAATATCTGGCACATACATGTTAAATAACGACATTTATGTCTTAGAAAGAGAGAGGGGGAGCAGGGGACTAAGAAACTAGTCGACTTTTTAATATATGTTTACAGTATGTATGCATTTTAATATGTTTTTCAAAGACGTCAATAATTATAAAATTATAATAAGGGCTGTTCAAAATACAAAAAAAGAACATGCTGTAAGACCTGTCAATATTGCAGTAATAACAATATAAATAAATGTGCTATACCTGGATAAACTAATTAAGCACTTCATATTCCATGCTTGATTCTGGAATCACATCACTAGGTTGTTGATTGAGTGAGCAGGAGGAGAAAGCAGAGGAAAGTCATACTTTATTGAGAAGAAAAATACTTTGCAGCGTTAAACTCTCACTAATTCCTTCATGCTAATAATTATTTATATTTTACATGTGGATTTTACATGCATTTTGTATTGAACTTCCAGACAAATGTGAAAATTGCGAAGTGGCTTGAGATGTATGGGTAATTTAATTAGTAAAATTCAGTGTATAATCAATAAAGAATATCTAAAGCAACTAATAGCAACATACCGAGAATAAACAATATCGCTTCTTCCGCCGTCTTCGTAGATCTTTTTTTACATACGATTCTGATTGCAACATATATAGATATAGAAAGAAACACTATTCTGGCTAGATATTAGATCTTTTAGAACTGTGGTGGAAATAATTTAGTACCCTAAGGATGTTTCTATAATATCACAGCGTCTCGAATGTAGAATACTCGAATAATAGTATTTATATTACTGGTTTTGTTGCTCAATATATCAGTTGATTAAGTTATCCAAGATCTAACATGTTATGAATACCAATTAAAGTTTTTACAAACTAATTGTCTTCTGTGTGGAAATATATTTTTAATCAAGGATATCGGAAATGTCGGCCTATTACTCAAATACATAACACAAACTCATGTCGATATATTACAAATGTTACTAATAAAAAGAAGGATGCAAACACATTGTCAGTAAAAAATTACTTTTATCGACACCAAAATACTCGCACGTATAAACTTTTAAGAATGGAGCATACACATTACGGTCAATAATTGTATATATATATAATCAACGGTATTTAAAACACCTTTGTATATTAAATCCCTTAATAAATAGCATGATTGCAGTTTTTAGTAAAATAAGAACTCAAATATGTCAAACATCATAATAAATTTTACAGCTTCGGTTTCGTTATTTTAATTATATTATATATAAAACGTACCTCTCCAAACGCATACTCATTAACTCTATACAATAATAAGAATCTTTAAATAATTAGAATATTTAGATTATCTTAAAACAGACTAATGTGGGTGTATTTGTTTAATGTTTTAAAATGTGTCCATATATTTTTTGCTCGCTTGTTTGCGCGCTTGAAATGTTTTGATTTGTCTTCTTGTACTCCTTATGATTTTATATCTTTAATGCAATCACATTATGTAATTTGCATATTGCCAATATATATAGAAATATAATAACTGAGTAATACTATTGCAAATACCGCAGTTGAACTCAAGCTTTTATAAAAAAAAATCGCTGGTTACGAATAAAGAGTATAGGAGGATTGCCTGATTTCTGTTGTTCCTGGCCTTCGGGCTGGGATCAATGTGTAATATTTGTTCTGCAGATGCTGCACTTAAGATAATCTGCACCAGTCAATAGAGGGGGCCTCTTTATACTGGGGTAATTATTATATTTGGTCACAACCAGAGTGACCCTTTTTACCCTACATTTATGGAGCTGGTTTCCCCACACATTAAAAACGGCCTTGTGCATAATTTGGGAGGGGCAACTCAATACAATAAAGAGTATAAAAAATCACTAGTAAACAAGCCGCATAGGCACTTATCATCAACAAGAAATTTGCATGTGTTATAAGGAGCCCGTTTAAAAATTATTATCAATTCTATCAATTTTCTGATGAAGAAATAAAGCACGTACATTTTATTCATGATTTTTTTTTTAGATTTTCTTTAGCATAGGGACTTAGAAAAATAGATGTTTGAAAAACTATAAAAATGTGCAAAGCAAGTTTTACTATTCACAAGAGAAGGCATGCCAAGTGTTACCGCAGAATTTATTTACACGATTCCATGGCAAAGCTCATACTAATTTACTTAAGATCAGGTGTGGAGAGTACAGAGTGTGGATGCTTTAGTGTTGTCAACTGTAGACACGGTTTTAAGCGCTCGTTAAGGTGGATGTTGTGCACGCAGTTTTAATGTTTTAGCAAATATGGGAATTCATATTGTCTGCTATCTAGCCGATATAGAATATTTGGAAAGAGGGAGAGTTTATTTTAAAAAGAATTGCTAGACTGTTGCCAGACAGGAGGACTCATATCAGGTGTCTTTAACTCTTTCCGATTTGTATGTGACTATTTAACATTATGATTATACATTTTATGATAAATAGTGATAAAAATATCGGAATGATGTTCATTATATTCATCCGTATTATGTAACGTTATTATTAGTAAAAATATGAGGAGTATGATCCTGAATTTGTAACAATCGGATAATTAATATGAATAAATTAATTTGTAAGTCACGCTTCTCTTGATTAAGTCATTACTACTACTACTACTACTACTACTACTACTACTACTACTAATATATATATATATGTATATATATACATACATATATGCATATATATATATATATATATATATATATGATTAAAATAAAAATAAAATCAAGATATGAATATGACAGTCTGAATACTTTTGGACCAAATATTTTCTTTTCACAAATCTCTGCAGTATCGCCGACATGAGGCATTGTATATACATATCACCAATTTTCGTTTCGTCATTTATTTTTTCCTAGTGGTATAGTATCACTAAATGTTCAAAATCGAAATGCTTATCGGTACTTTTTTTGTTTTAATTCTGTAATCATAATTTTTAAGAGCATTAATAAAAATAGTTAAATTGGGTTGAATTTTGTTTTTTACTTGGAATATATTTCATAATAACCCCTTAATTTACTTGAAAAAACTTAAATTACATGATAGTATTGAATTTTAACATTGAAATTCCAATTACATTTGATGCAACGCTTTAAAATATTAAACGTTTGGAAATATACAAAAAAGATACGCATACAAATACACACACTTTTATATATATATATATATATATATATATATATATATATATATATACACATTTATGCATATATATAAATACACACGCACACACCAATATATATATATGCATATATGTATATATATATATATATATACATAAATACACACGCACACATCCATATATATGTATATATATATATATATATAGAGAGAGAGAGAGAGACAGAGAGATAGAGAGAGAGAGAATGAAAGAGAGGTGGGTTATCCAAAAAGAGACTGACTTTGAAATTAAATAAAAGTAACCTTTACTAAAAATATCTGATATATATATATATATATATATATATATATATATATATATATATATATATATATATATATATAGACGTGTGTGAGTGTTTGTGTGTAAATACTTCTAGTGTGATGTATAATGTGTAAGTATATCAATATTCCTACTTATGTTTAAACACGATTATGCCAATTTTGTGGTGTGTGCTTGTGCTTATTAAATTCAAACGGAAGAAAGATACCTTGAAGTAATTTAATGCAAACAACAGAAGCTGATCAGTAAAATGAAAACAAAAGAAAACTGAGAACCAAACAAAATGAAATCCTTTGTTCCTCAATAATGTCTTGTAGGTTTTCCTTCCTTTGCCAACTTCGCTGTCTTATTATATTTGCGAAGAGCTTCGATAGATTTTGAAGGGTGTCTATGGACATGTCTGGTCGACTGAAGCGGAAAAAAAGGTGGACAGTATTTTCATCAGATTAGTTAGGACGGAAAAGGTGGACGAGATAATAAATGGTCTTGCAGATGTGTCCCATATCTTTCTGTCTTTTTTTTTCTTTTACACTGCTCCACAAAACCCGAGAGCATCTAAAGCTGGTATGCGATGACTTTTTTTTTTACCTAGTAGAAACCCACGCCACTTCTTGAACATTACCTTCATCATGTGGAGTATCAATTCTTTTTGGATTTTTTACACTATATTTTATGTATGTCCTTTATCCATTCTGCTTTTTCTAATCATCGTTTTCGTATGATTCCTTTTTTTATATAACCTTACCATAAACTTAGTGTCGCAGATATCTACCCCATCTTTCACTAGATTTTTGCAATTTATTATTTATTTATACTGATAACAATTTCCGACAAAGAAGTTTATTAAAAAAAAAACGAGATAAATGTATCGTTCAGGCATAGCATTAATAAAGTGCAAATATTCTACAAAATGGCCTCAGCTTATAGATAGTACGTATCGGCTAAGATGGTTTGGTCGGCATGAGTGTATTACAAGATGAATTGCGATAAAGACCGTATTAATCCTATACGATCTACTTTTTGCTACAAATATATTCACTTGGGAAAATGTTAGAGCGAGTATTTCCCTTGCCAATCACTTCAATCTGCCGATTGCGATTGTAGTACGAGATTTGCATATATATGTATATATATATATATATATATATATATATATATATATATATATATATATATATATATATACATACATATATATATACATATATGCGTGTATGTGTGTATATATATATGTGTATATATAAATGGATAGATGTATGGATATATTTATATATAAATATATATATGTATATATATATATATATATATATATATATATGGTTGCATGTGTATGTGCGCGTACATGTGCGATTTTCTATATGTTAGTGTGCGTGTGCATGTATTCCTTTTAAAAAGTCTTCATTTCTACATTTGTATGTAACTATAGGCATACATTACGCAATGTTAATTTAAAATGTGTGCGTATGTAATACTAGACTTCAGTCTTCTTTAATATCACACCACTTTACAAGGAAAAAAGTCATTTCACACTCATCCTAATGTTGCTCACTTTACTTAAATAGAAGCGTAGATGTGTGTTGTCACACATTGACATATTTATATACATGTTTCGTTATATACATATTTATTTATTATTCGCAATATATTATCTCAATTATTAGCTCATAGAATATGCCGAAAATTTACATACATGAAAATAACATAATATAAATTATAAATGTAAGTCTATTTCATTGAAAATGTTGGGTTTGAGTTATCAGGTTAAGGGTGCGGATTGAAACAATAAACGTGTCGCCCTAAATAATGCTATTCTTCAGTTTCATTTAAGCACTTTTTATGGGCAAAAATCAGTTCAGGTAAAATGATTATGTTGTAGAGCTGACATCTATTCAATGTAATCGCCTTCAGACTTAATCACTGGCTCGGTACGGGTCAAAAATACGAAGCATACCTTTTCTATAAACGCCGGCACAAGCTCAACGAATACTCGGCGAATCGCGATTATCATACGTGAATGTTATAATGGAGATGTTCTCAACATATGGCCAAACTAAGTAGAATTAGAGGTTAGAGTTGAGGGATGAGTGGTTCTAGTGAAAGAAGTGTACAGTTTCGAAGCAATCCTTCTGAAGCCGAGTCTGGATTTTGTTGGACATATGAGCCGGCACCCAGTTCTGCTGCCACACAGCGGCCTCTTGATCGCACCCGGTATAATCACAATCTCCAGCCATCCAAGTATAGTTTAGTGTTTAATTTGAAGTCAACTTCAAAGATGTAAGGGGGCATAATGTGGCCCTCGCTTGAAACCACATTAACCTTGGCTGGAAACTTTGTGGAACCTTGCTCTCTAGCGTGGAACTGCACGGATTTGCAAATTAAGCGTACTTACAATGCTCCTAGTGTCATAACTATTGTCGGTAGAGAGCATGAGTTCTACAGCAGCACATAAGTTTATGTGTCATGACCGACGCAGAGGGCGATTGGGCTCACTAAGGGAGGAAGCGAAAACTTGAATTTGACTACAAAAAGCGGGCAAACATAACTCTTTATTAAATATGGTGCGCCTCGAGCGACAGCAAAAATCCGTGCTGAGAGAAAATAAAATAATAAATGATTGTGTTTTATTTAGTTTTGTTTCATCAATCAACAACAATGTCACTTTAAAGGTCGAGCGAAAACACAAGCGGTATACCAGTACAAATAATGCGAATTCATATATTGGAGAATTAATGTTTACACCTTGTGAACAGGCATCTGACGTAGGGATCACGGGTGTGAAACCAAAGGTCTGGTAAACAGCTCGAAAACTGTGCATATGGTAGGGCGTGGGAGTTATAAATGGGTACCAATCTAGACAGAACGGAGGTGACACTGTCCTGTTTAATTGGTTGAAAGAACACCCCACGCTCTCAAATCCGCACTATGCAATAATGTACAGAGCCGAAAATGTCAGTGAAAGAGTCAGTCAGTAAGAGTCATTCGGTTGAGAGTTCGATTTCGAAGTTAGAAATTGAGAGTTTTAGTCTATCCACCCCCTTCACCACGACGTTTGGTATTACTAATAATCGACCGAAAGACAGACCAAATTAGACGGAAAGACAGAGAGAAGGTCTTACGACTAATTGTAAACTTATGTAAATCAATACTTGTGAACAATAAGTAACATTGTACCCAGTCGAGAAAATCAAAATAGGCGCATAAGCGAACATCATCACATATAGACGTGAAATGAACATTTAAATAGAAGGAAAGAAAGTTTGTTATGAGAACATGTAAAGAGGCCTGTCATAAGTACAGCGGCGAAGGTGGAGGTGTGTGTTGAGCAAAAAAATAGGGTTAGTAGGAAGGCAGGCTCGAACCCGTACCGTGAAAAAGGAAAAAAACGGGAAAAACCTGACGTAGGTTTAAATTAAGGCTGGACAAGCGAAAAGAGGGGATGAATTTCGAAAATATCGGCGAAAAAAGCGACCCTTCCCTGTAGAAAATGCCCAGTTGAGGGTGAACAAAATTATGTTCCAGCCAATTTTCCGGTATTTGTCGTCTGAACGGTCGAGCCAAAAAACGATACTGATCTTGTGATAGCCTGTCGCCTCTGTCGAAAGTTTTAGGCAGACATACAAATATACATACATACATATATATATTGGTTGCTCAATTTTACGACCAAAACCTCTTAAAAAGCTGACCCTATCGCTGAATACCCTTTATGTAAAATTTCAAATATTTAGACCAGAAATTGTATAAGTAATTTGGTAGAGATCACAGACGTCAACTTTTTTTTTAATTTGTCCCTTATTTTGACCGCTTTACATTTACTCTTTGGGGCTCAACTCAAGTTAATAATCCAAATCCATGTCCAAGGAACTTATATCTAAAACTTCAATTGCTTATGCCCAAAATTGGCAGAGGAGTTCGGTAGAGTTCTCAAAGTTCAAGTCGTTGAACGTTCACCCCGTTACACTCAAATTTCTGGCGGAAAACGAATTACAAATATTTTCCCAAATCTCGTACAATGTATATCAAATTTAAAGTCTGTGGTCTGAAAATTTACAGTGTTATTGCTTAGGAAAATGTACACAGACAGACTCCCACACACAAAAAATAGATACTTTCACTTTTATAAATATACTAGCATGGGTGACTGGCGTTGCCCGGGTGTTTGGAGGTGTGAGTGGAGCAAAAAAAAAAAGTGGTAGTAGGAAGGCAGGCTCGATCCTCTACGCGAAGAGGAAAAAGAATGGGCACAAAGTGACGTCTTTGTTGTTACGACCACCGCCAAACCGGAAGTGACGTAGGTTTAAATTCAAACTGAACGATCGACAAGAGGGATGACTTTCGAATATCTCGGCGAAAAAAACGACGATCCCTGTATAAAAGTGCACTATTTAGGAGGAAGAAATTCATGTTATTAGCCAATTTGTCGGTATTTGTCGTCTGAAGGGTCGCGCTCTAATACGATACTGATCTTGTGTACATCCGTCGCATCTGTCAAAAGTTTTAGGAAGACATGCAAACATAAATGCATACATACATGCAAACACACACACACACACACACACACACATACATATATATATATATATATATATATAAATATATATATTGGTAACATTTATTGTTTTGGGTTCAAATAAGGTTTTTAAGTTAAATCCATGTCTAGGGAACCTATATCTAAAATTCCAAGTGTTTATACCCAAAATTGGTTGAGGAGGTTTGTAGAGTACTCAAAGATCAAATGTCTGGCCGAAAACGTACTACCAAGATTTCCCCAAATCGCCATATCCTGTCTATCAAACTTCGAGTCTGTAGACTGAAAAATGGCAGAGGTATTGTGTAGGGAATTGTACACAGACAGACACACAGACAGACAGATACATTCACTTACATGTACACACACATCAACACACAAACACACACATATATATATAATTGATATGTAGCTTGCTTGAAGCATTGTGTGGGCTAGGTATGTAAAAGAGATTAGGAAGGCTGTCACAATGCGAGGAGGAATTATAGTCGCTGTTGGTACGAGGCGACGGGAACAAGTGGCGATTTACAAATCAATAAGTACATATATATTTTTTTTTTTTATTATTTTTTATTTTTTTATATATATATTTATTCAGTTGTATGGTAAACTGTCTTACTTGTATTCATGCGACGTATTCCATTATTAATTTCGGAAAAAAATTTCCCTTTTCAAATGGTGTGCGTAACAGGTCGATTCAAAGCATACTGGATGAAGGACCGGAAGTTGTGTAGCTATGTGAGGCCTCGGCGCAAATGTGAGTACGAGATTTATGTATGGTATGATTAGGTGATTAACATGTTTATAAATTTGCTATTTTTATTTGTCTTTATTTTTATTTTATTTATTTATTTTTTTTGGGTTTATAACTTGTTTTAGCGTGAGCTTTTTTTCTTGTTCTCTGTTATGTTGTCTGTATCATTATTACTATTATTTATTTATTTATTTTTTGCTGATGTGTGGGTGTCTCTGCTTTTCTGGGTCACTTAAGTCGCTGCTGGGCTGTGTCCGGTCGGCTACTGTAGGGGCGGGCTGTGAAAGTCGAGGGGGTCGTGGTCGGTAGCTGGGTGTTTAGGTTAGTGTTGCTGGGGGTGGGAAGATAGGCGAGGGGAAGGGAAGGGGAATAGGGATGACATTCTTTCGGAGTTGTTAATTTGTTTATATTCATTAGTGGTAGTAGATTTTATATATATATATATATATATATATATATATATATATATTATTCTAATTGGTTTGTATTACTTTGGCTAACTTTTAATTTTAGTTGGTTTGTATTAACTTTTGATTTTAGTTGGTTTGTATTACTTCAGTAACTTTAATTTTTATTATTTTTTTAAAATTAAATATATACTTCTGTTTTATTTATTAAGTTTCTTTTAGTATATAATTGTTATTGTATTTATTTATTTATTTTTGTATTATTTATATGGGAGGAGGTTGTGGTAATTTCCTGTGTTGAATGTGAGGCGGGCTTTGAGCTGTGTGCAGTGGTGTATCTGTTCTAGTGGGTTATGGTTGTAATAGTAAGTGTTAGGTGGGAGCCGTACGTAGAGTTATATATATATATATATATATATATATATATATATATATATATATTAGTGGTAGTATATTTTTATATTTATTTTTGTATTTATTTATTTTTTTTTATAATTGGTTTGTATTACTTCAGCTAACTTTTAGTTTTAGTTTGTATTACTTCAGTAACTTTTAATTTTAATAATTATTTTTTTAATATATACTGCTGTTTTATTTATTAAGTTTCTTGTAGTGTATTATTGCTTATTTATTTATTTATTTATTATTATTATTATTTTTTCTTTTTTTTCATATTATTTATATGGGAGGAGGTTGTGGTAATGTCATGTTTTGAATGTGGGGTGGGATGTGAGCTGTGTGCAGTGGTGTATCTGTTCTAATGGGTTATGGTTGTAGTGGTAACTGTTGGGTGAGAGCCGTGTGTACAGTTATAAAATGAATGAAGATCCGAGCTCCAGTCTGTTATTGTGTTCTGGCCGTATTTTGGATATTAGTAGTGATTCTTTTATGCGAAGATTCCCGATATTGCGTTCTGTGGCTACAATATCGACTTTAATAGATTTGCTAGTGTTTCTGCAGGTGTTGAGGTGTTTTCGGAATGATGATGCTTGTGTTTGTATGTGTTATTTGATTCTTATGTGTAGAGGTCTCGTGGTGCTGCCCACGTAGAATTTTCCGCAGGCAGAGCACTCTAGTCTGTATACTACGTGTGTACGGTGGCAGATTGTTGCGGGGTATACGGGCCAATTTGCTAATGTGCATAGTTGTGAGTCCTCGCTTTGCCTGCGTTTAGAGAGGTTCTGTCTAAGGGATGGCCCAGAGTGGGCTAGTTGCATATTGAGACCCTCTCTCCTGATAGCCCTGCGGATAGCCGTTGTGATCTTGTCGCTGAGGTGGGGCATTTTAAGGAAGCAAGTATTGGTGGGGAAGCCTCTTACACGTTTTCTCGTGTTCCAAAGGTGTTTAATGACAGTGCTGGGGTATCCGTTGGTCTCTATGACCTGGTGGAACCGTTTAGTGCATTCTGTCTTGTCTTTTGGGTTGCTACATTTGCTTTGGATGCGGATTATCTCATTCTTAGCGTATCCGATGATGGCATTAGTAGGGAGTGCAGACTTGTAGTGTATAAATATACTTCGGCTGGCTGGTTTCCGGTAGAATTCTGTGATGACGGCTCCTTCGTCTGATATTTTTAGGTTGAAGTCTAGGTGTGATAGGAATCCGTCATCGCTGGGGTGTTCGATGGTGAATTATATGTGTGGGTCGGAATCGGAGAAGGTCGCGTAGATGTTCTCAGCGTCGGTGCGTGATGATGTGAGGATCAGGACATCATCGACATATCTCGAGAGGAATATAACCGAGTTGCACGTGTTGAGGGCTCGGCGTTCGAGTCTGTCCATGTATGAGATGGCAAGTATTCCTGAGAGGCTGGACCCCATGGGTAGTCCTGTAATTTGCCTGTATGTTAGACGTTGGTAGGTGAAGTATGTGTTGTCTACTACTATAAGTAGGAGTTTGTGGATTTCTAAGGGAGTCAGGCCGAAGCAGTGTAAGTTGTAGGAGAAGATGTGGTCGGTGATTAGGTCTACTGCTGGGTGTGCAGGTACCGTGGTGTAAAGGGCAACTACATCGAGGCTGAACGCGTATGTACCTCGTTTTTGTTGTTGTGGTAGGAGGGTGTTTAGACGGCGGAGTAGTTTGTCGGAACTGCTGACGTGCCCGGGGAAGGAGGAGAGTAGAGGTTTAAGTAGTTGAGAGAGTAGCCAAGATATCTTATATAAGGGCCCTTCAATGTTTGCACCTATTGGTCTAATTTGCGGGGTTGTTCATTTTTTGTGTGTTTTAATGAGATGGTAAAACGTGGGGAATCTGCTGTTTTTAGTAGTGAAGTTCTGCTTGTATGTGTTTGGGAGTTTTCTAATTCTGCATATGTCGGCCCATGCGGTGTAGATGTTGTTTTCGATTTGCGTGGATGAAGTGTCAGTAGCTGGCGTGTATACTGTATCGTTGCTAAGCTGTGTGAATGCAAGGTGGTCGTATATGTCTCGAGCTATGACGCAGAATTACTTACCCTTATCGGAAGCTTGCAAGATTACAACGAAAGATATTCGACATCATAAAAAACGAACAAGGAAGCGTTATACAAAACATCTCGTATAAACAACGCTGCACACTAAAGAGCCTCAAGTGCAAAGACTTTGTTTACCTACCTTAGGACCACCTTGCACTCACACACCTAAGCTACGATACATTATACATCCAGCTACTGACACTACATCCACGCAAATCGAAAACAACATAAACACCGCATGGGCCGACATATGCGGAATTAGAAAACTCCCCAACAAATACAAAGAATGTCACCCCTATTCCCCTTCCCTTCCTCGCCTATCTTCCCACACCCAGCAACACTAACCTAAACACCCAGCTACCGACCCCGACCCCCTCGACTTTCACAGCCCGCCCCTACAGTAGCCGACCGGACACAGCCCAGCAGCGACTTAAGTGACCCAGAAAAGCAGAGACACCCACACATCAGCAGAAAAAAATTAAATAAATCAATAAATAATAGTAATAATGATAAAGACAACATAACAGAGAACAAGAAAAAAAGCTCACACTAAAACAAGTTATAAACCAAAAGAAAATTAAAAAATAAAATAAAAATAAAGACAAATAAAAATAGCAAATTTATAAATATGTTAATCACGTAATCATACCATACATAAATCCCCTACTAACATTTTCCCCGAGGCCTCACATAGCTACACAACTTCCAGCCCTTCATCCGGCATGCTTTGAATCCACCTGTTACGCACATCATTTGAAAAGGGATTTTTTTCGAAATTAATAATGGAATACGTCGCATGAATACAAGTAAGACATTTTACCATACAACTGAATATATATATATATATATATATATATATATAAATAAAATATAATAAATATATATATGTACTTATTGATTTGTAAATCGTCACTTGTTCTCGTCTCCTCTTACCAACAGCGACTATAACTCATTCCTCGCATTGTGACACCCTTCTTACTCGCTTTTACATATATATATATATATATATATATATATATATATATATATATATATATATATATATATATATATATATATGTATATATATATATATATATATATATATAATTTAATATTATTAAATATATAAATGTATACCCATGGTCACGTGTGTTTGTGCCTTTCAGCCGTCCCCAGCGCAGTTAAGGATATAATAATTGACATCAGCATCCGCATTCCCATACGTATCCAATAGATCGCGTTTCCATGGCTATATTTTATGCATGTAAAATAATATTTAGTAATATGAATAAATACGTCCCATGAAAATGAGGTCGGTTCAATTCATATATATATATATATATATATATATATATATATATATATATATATATATATATATATATATATATATATATATATATGTATCAATAAGAACTTATAGCCCTTAAACACTGATAAGGTAGTGTAAAAACTAAAAAAAAATAACAGCGTGTCGACGTTGTTCATATCGGTAAAAATACAAACGGAAAATCTTTACTTTCTAAGCAATAAAAACCGCGAATTAGAGTGTTGATTGACCGTGGTCCATTGTAACCGTATGAGAATGCGGTCATTGACATCATGAGTTCGATCCTCACCTGTGCTGACGAAGGCTAAAAGCCAGAAACACGCGTGCCCATAGGTATATTTTTATGCACGTAAACTTATATATATATATATATATATATATATATATATATATATATATATATATAAAATTATATATATATATATATATTAGACTTTTTCAGCAAAATAGTGTTTAATCAACATTGTTAAATACTGAGGTGTACAAATAATTTTTATTATAAATTCAAGAAACAAGTTCCATGGAAAACAAATAAAATCTTTACTATCGCATTATGACCAATATGGCTTTTTTGTAGTAAACAATGCTGTAATTACAAACAGTTCAATTTTCTTAATGCAAAAGGAACATTCTAACAGATAACTTGCGACTATTTTTCTATATAGTTTAAAAGGTTTAACAAGTCCTTTGCTTATATTTAAACGAAAAACCTCCCAAAAGCAATTTTTAATTTCGCCTGGATGAATTAGAGAAAATTCAAAACAGCATTGGTATAGTGACCGAACTCATGCTTTGGAATTGGGAGTGGGCATTAAGAGAAATGCTTAGTTTATCTATTCATGGGTGTGTGTCTACCCACACTGATAAGTTGATATACAACGAACCAGTGCAGTATGTTGATGACCTTTAAGCACTGTCGCACCTGTATATTCTTCTGATGCTTCGTTTGGCTTTTAAGCGAAGATAAATGTCCGTTTGTTTGTAAACAATTTAGCAGCTTGAGAACTATGAAGCGATTGGCAAGCGCGTTATTAAGGGGAACTTGATGAGGGACATTTCCGTGCACATATTCGTATCCTTGTGTGCAGAGAGCCAACAGATAACTTGATGGATGTAGTCTGGGGAAAGGTGCTTCTAAAGCCAACTGGTGAGCTGTAATACAACGACGTAGGATTATATGCGGATAACCACATATATAAATTTCCCTATCGATCTTATCAGTAAATTTTAAGTCTCCAGACTCGAGTTTGACAGCATTGAGATTGAGAAAAGCTTTTTAATCGTGTTTTCATCAGAAAGTTGGCTGTCACTTGGTCAAAGTTCAAGGATTGACGTTTGAAAACACTAAAAAATCCTCCACCAGTTTGGAGTCTAAACACTTGATCCTTAAGATGCCGGTTACATAGACATGTATCACACATTTACATTTGGTTTAAGCTCCAAATAATACACGTTCAGGTGTAAAAATTAGGATCAAAGTGTTTAATAGGATTTTACATCTGTGGTCTTTACCAAATTTCTAGCATATTTTGGGTATAAATATTTGAAATATTTCATAAGATGTATTCAGACATTAGGCAAGCTTTTTAATCAGATTTTAACCGATAATTTAGCCGCCAAGGTGTAAAGGTTTAACTTTTTTTAATTTTCCGTCTTTAGCAAACTATTATGAATATTTTAAGTTTAAACATATAAGTTTAAACTTATATAAAGGATATCCAAACATGCAGCAAGATTTTCAATCAGTTTTTGTGCGAAAATTTGACGGCCAAGCTCTCAATGCTGAGAGAGCTGACCATTGCAGACTCTACCAAACTACTCCACCAATGTTGGGCATAAACATATAAAATTCTAAAAGTAGGTTACCTGTACATGGGTCAAACTTTTATATATATATATATATATATATATATATATATATATATATATATATATATAATTATGCACATAAACTTATGAACAGTACACAGGGATCGGGTGTAAATTCTAGTATATATATATATATATATATATATATATATATATATATATATATATATATATATATATATAATTGATTTGTATGATTACGATAACAAACTGGTTTTCGATATATCGTTGAAATTAAAAACAAAATCATTGAACGCGGTGAGAGGTTCAATTTGAGAATTCCAGACACTTGATATAGCATATTACAAAACCTTGCATTGTAATCTCCCATAATGCCAATATGCAAGCGATTTGCGAATGCTTGTAAATTGCATACGACCATAAAAAAGTGTCCTTTGAATGAAGTCGGGTAAATCCACATACCGTTAGTGACATTGATATATATATATATATATATATATATATATATATATATATATATATATATATATATAAAGTGAACGTGTGTGTGTGTGTACATTTTCCAACGAAATAGCTCTATAAATATTCAGTCTCCAGACTCGAAATTTGATATACAGGATACTGAGATTTGGGAAAATATTCGTAATTCGTTTTCGGCCAGAAATATGTCTGTTAATGGGTCAAAGTTCAAGGATTTTACCTTTGAGAAATCTACCAAATTCCTCCGCCAATTTTTGGTCTTACCACTTAAAATTTTAGATATAGTTTCCTTGGACATGGATCTCACCTTATAATTTTATTTGACCCATAACAATAAATGTAAAGTGGTCATAATAGGAGTCAATTTAAAAAAAAAAATTGGCTGCTTTTTATTTTGCTCAACGTATACCTCCTAACAACCGGGCAACGTCAGGCTGAAATGCTTGTATATATATATATATATATATATATATATATATATATATATATATATATATATATATATATATGTGTGTGTGTGTGTGGGTGTGTGTGTGTGTGTGTGTGTTTTGTGTAAACTTTACGTAATATTACGTGACTAGACACAAATGACTATCATTCGAACATTTGCTACTTGATGTTATAGCCGATTCGGCATATGACAACTAATTTACATCGAAATTATAAATCACTTAAAAAAATAAGAAGAATAATCTATTCATGTGGATATAATTGTGGCACAATTGTGTTATTTGGAAGGATATGGAATAGTTAGTGAAAAATGTGGTATTGAAACATGGTACGGTGTTAGATAATGTAATTAAAACGAGGCCGATATACAAAAAAAAAAACAAAAAAAACTCAGCCATATACATGGAATCGTGATGGCAGTTACAATACTTCTAATTTGCTTGAGTGACAACAAATCTATTAAGCAGTAACAATATTTTAGTGATTCTAAATTAATATGTATATAGCAGTTTTCCCAGGGTTATTTTCTCTTTTTCTATTATTCCCCTCTTCTACCTATTTTCTTACTTGTTATTCTCATACCGAAACGCACAATTAATCTGTAAACGGCCGCGGTCGGTTACAATCGACAAATTTGAATGAGATATCCCGTTGACCTTGGATTCATTTTAATCAGCTCAAGCTAAGCGTTATTTATACCTCCCAACAAAATAAATACATTTATTTTCCTTATATGCCAATGCGTGATAGTATATTGCTGGTAGAGTTCCAGCATTTATATTCCTTATAAGCTATGCGTGTCAGTATATTGCAGGTAGAGTTCCAGCATTTATATTCCTTATATGCTATGCGTGATAGTATATTGATGGTTGAGTTCCAGCATCAAAGAAGCGGACCAGATAATTAATTTCCTATGAGACAAGTAATTAAACTTAATGAAGCCGAAAACTGAAAGAGAAAACACCTTAATCGGACGTAACCCACGTCATACCACAAACATGATGTATTGTATTTCTTCTAATAGGAAAGAAATCTAACAAACACATAAACCGGTGAATTGAAATGTGTGTATATATATATATATATATATATATATATATATATATATATATATATATATATATATATATATATATATATAAAATATATATATAGGTGGGTGTATATATATGTACGTGTGTTTTCAGAATTAACATATGAATGGCTATATATATAGAAAGACAAATGTGTTTTTGAAAACGTAGAATAGCAATTTGGAAAGGCGTAGCCTACATCATTCGTTTAAGAAAAGAATCAGTAGCAATGCAAAACTGATGAATCTACTGCAACGGATGGCAATTCCTTAGCAAAAATCCATTGGAAAAGGGGGTAATATATGTTAAAACCTAATACTTTGATACTCATACTTTGATAATTTTTAGTGTGCAAGTATTTTATATTTAATACCATATTCTAGGTGTTGGATAAAAGTAAAATTATATTTTACTTTAGAATTCTTTAAATCTTTTGTTGCGATTTTATTTTGTATCATCTAATAAATTAACTGAATAATTGGTTTTTATTACACATGATAAGGTAAGTTAACCCCTTATAATCAAGATAATATGGCATGCGCGTAGATATATGTTGTATTTGTCATTAAGTACAAACTGGCGTTGTTATATTTTCAAAAAAGGAAATACTTGTTTAAAACGTCATTATTAAAAACTATAACAGATTTAATCAGTTAGTCGATTAGATGCGGTTTCCATATATACTTCACATAACTATGTCCCTGGGATTTTCTGAATTAAACAAAATAAACTCATCAGCGCTCTTTAAGATTCTCTATTTTAGTTAATGTATCATGAATAATTATGAATTTCAGTGATTCAGGGATATGTATTTCTTTATAATAGGAGATTCGTTTAAAAAAAAGCCATATATTTTTAATTAATCCATTTTAAGAGTTACCAATACCGAACTTGTCCCATAAAAACAATTTCCCCTTCTGCTGCAAATCTATTAATAAATGTATTCAATATAATTTTAAATGTAGTTTTATAGGAGTTTAATGAAGACTATCTGCTTCCGAAACACGTAATTGACAGGTGCTTCATTCCTTAAAGGTTTTCACTATCAACATATGCAATTAATATATAATTCTTGAAAAGTATGGATGCCAATTTTCTGGAATTTTTAACTGATTCAGGCGGACAAATTTTTAGGCATTATCTTTAGAACGTGTTTTGAAGTTATGGGTATTAAAAATTAAATTACATTTCTCTGATGCAATTTAATTTAATCTATAAATTAATGAATTAAAACACTTTATGAAACATCAGACGAATATTGTTATTATAATTTGTATTTAACTAATTCTGTATTTTATAATTGAACTAGCAGGCTACCCAGCTAAATATACGCTTAAATATATTAAAATTTATGCTGACCTCGTATGGTTATTATAGACGTAACTATTAATTGTTTATTATATCGGTGCCATAACTCGAATAAAAACTACATCAATTGCTATCGAGCATTATGCGTTACAATCTCATCTATAGTAATATAAATGTATATGTTTAAAACTAACGTTGTTAAACTATAAATGTATATTTGCACATACAAAGAGAACAATTTTATGTGTACTTAGACCTAAAACTTTCATTTTTTTTTTCAATTTTGACTACTTATCCATTATTCCTACCGACTAAAATCCGAATAAAATTAGTTCCACTGTTCTGAATGCCCTCTATTTTACAGTTTCAAATCTGTAGACCCAAAGTTAAATCTATAGTTTTATTAAGGCTGTCCTACTCACAGACGGCGCAGGATATCTTTTTATCCAACTACCTACTTACCTACCTATCTACCTATCTGCCTATATATCCATCGCTCACTTTCTATGTATATATATATATATATATATACACACACACTTATATATATACATATATATATATATATATATATAGAGAGAGAGAGAGAGAGAGAGAGAGAAAAGATAGAGGGGGGTGAGAGAGTTGATTATCCCTAAAATCAGTGTCCATCTTAAAACTAATTTATATTTGAAATAATCTGTTGAAATGGTGGAGAAATAAGACAACTATTTTAAAAGGTTTTATTCATCGCAATAAACAGCGTGACGGAAATGTGAAGGGCATAGACAAACATTTTTTCAAATGATTTACAGTAATGCTTGGAAATTATGCTGTTATCTTACCTTTCAAATCTGTTAATGAACTATAGTAATGTTGCATACACAATTGTTTTCACAAACCAATAAAAGGAAATCTCATAACCCAAAGGAACACGTTTTTTTCGAAATTGATAAAATCGATTCTGAAAAATACTTTCATTTCTTTAAAAATTATTGCAAAATTTATGGTGAAGAATTCGATTACAATACTTATAATAGTTACAAGAAACTTAATATTTTGTTTACTGAGTATTTATGTCGCTAATGCGTCTTTATCTATCTATCCATCTATCTATCTATCTATGTATATTATATATACATAAATATATATATATAATATATATATATATGTATATATATATGTATATATATACATATATATATATATATATATATATATATATATATATATATATATATATATATATATATAAATCTAAAGGTAACTGCAGCTTCTATTCTAATTTTCGGAATTTTACCATGTCAAATACATTTTAATTCCTTTTAGCGGATTGATTGCTATAATTACTTCTGGTGAGTTACTGGCAAAATAGATTCACTAATTGATATAATAAGTAAGTGATTGATTTTGCGCTACGAAACAGATACTGTAAAGAATTGTATATATATACTGATTTGCAGGAATACACTATAAGATTGTCAACATCATGGATTTTTGAAGATCATTTTTTGTCGTTTCTATATATTTCATACATTGGTCTGTAATAACATTGAGCGCCTTATATAACGATTGATATATAATAAGACCATACACGAAATGTATTATATTGAATAGGTTGCTGAAAATAATAAAAAAAGAATTACATTGTCAAGTTTACATGTCAATTCGAATAAATATTGCATCACACGGTTCAGATAAGTAATTCGCCAAGATTATTCGTCATTCTTGGAACTTTACGAAACCTTCACAGATAATATAGTGAGTGCCTTGTATTCATTTAAGATAAGTTAAAAAGAGAAATTGCAAATATAGCACCTCATACAGTAATACATAGAACATTAAATATTGATGAACAGATCGGTTTATCTATATCTATTTCTGATCTGTGTTGATGGTCTCGTGTTGCATTTGCTTTGAGGGATTACGATGAAAGATTCCATTAATTCTTCGATAGCGTAATATCAATCAGATCGCAGCATTATCGATATCAGAGAATGAAAGAATTGTTCTTTTTATTTATCTTAGCGATTGCTCTTAAGCCTTGACACGTTTCTGTATTTGACATCAATCCCCTTGAAAGATTACTGTTTGTTCAGAGATTCAGAAAGATTTCGCGGGGTCACGCTCCAGCTGCGTCTATATGCGACACAATTCGAATGGAAACGCGAGAGCATATTCCATGGCAGGTAGTGTGGGGGCTGGACTTACTGTTTCGGCTTATTATGAGAACGTCGAGAAATGACCTCTACAAATGTTACTATTTAACTGCATAACAGGTGCGCAAAATGTTTGTTTAGCAGATGGCTTGTCTCTAAATTTATCAGACGTTATTTTAAAGCTATTCATTCGATAGTTATATATAAGCTAGTTGATACACTGTATCTGATGCACCATCATTGATAGCATAAAGGGTTATTTATATTTAAGATCTGCTTCGACACATACAAACGTCACCTCAATAACAACCTCTGCATTAGATGACTTTGTACTACCACATATATATATATATATATATATATATATATATATATATATATATATATATATGGGTTGATTTTTTTGTTTAAATCCGTTAGAAGCGCTGAGTTAAATTTGAAGAATAAAATACGTATGAATACGTTTGAAGCCAAAATCTACAACGCGAATTTTTTTTATAAAATAAACGAGTGTTTATTTCTTAAGAAATATATTTCGGAGACAGACTCCTTTGTCAATCTTTTATTCTCTTTTTCTTCGACATGATGTAGAGTTCGATAAAGATTCCACATGGTGCTGCTAACTACTGGGCTTTCATAAAGACGCATAGGTGAGGCGTGGTAAGGCATTTTGAAAATCTGGCTAGTTAGATTTGTTTTGTTTGTATCCGTTAGAAGCGGTGAGTTAAATTTGAAGAATAAAATACGTATAAATACGTTTGAAGTTAAAAACTGCAATGCGAATGTTTTTTTATAAAATAAACGCGTGTTTATTTTTTAAGAAATATATTTCGGAATAATACTTTTTATTTCTCTTTTCCTCAACATGATGCAGAGTGGAATAGTGTTCGATGAAAAGTGCACGTGATGGTGTTTACTGCGGGGTTTTTATGAAGCCGGATAGGTGAGGCGTGGTCGCGAAATTTGAAAATATGGGTAATTTTTGGTTTATATCCTTTAGAAGCCCAGAGTGAAATTTGAAGAATAAAATACGTATAAATACGTTTGAAGCCAAAAACTGAAACGCGAATTTGTTTTATAAAATAAAAGAGCATTTTTTTTAAAGAAATATATTTCGGAGTAAATTTTTGTCAATCTTTTTTTTCTCTTTTTCTTCGACATGGTTTAAAGTCGAAGATAGTTCGATGAAGAGTCGACATGATGTTGTAAACTGTCGAGGTTTTATGAAGCCGTATAGGTGAGGTATATATCTATCTATCTATCCATCTATCTATCTATCTATCTTTCTATCTATCTCTCTCTATATCTCTATATATATATATATATATATATATATATATATATATATATACGTGGGTGTAACAATATATATATGTCCATATATATATATATATATATATATATATATATATATATATAGATCTGATTGAGAATTATACAATATAGAAAATGATTTACGCAACAATATTGTTAGATAGGGCAGATAGTGCCTATAACCAAAGCAAAAATATATATATATGTATGGACATATATATATTGTTACACCCACGTATATATATATATATATATATATATATATATATATATATATATATATATAGAGAGAGAGAGAGAGAGAGAGATAGAAAGTTCATATTTTCTTTTTTTTTCTTTCGCGTCAGATTGTTCAGAGTCGACTAATGAGTCTCATTGGCTGAAGCCGATAATTGTTTGTAGCGACCAAACTGTTTAACGTATAATAAATAATGTATATATATATATATATATATATATATATATATATATATATATATATGTGTGTGTGTGTGTGTGTGTGTGTGTGTGTGTGTGAGTGCCTGTGTTTGTGTATATTATGCGTAAATGTACGTTTATAGCTATAAACTCATGTTTATTCTTCTTAGATAAATCTGTATCTATTATAACGATTAAATTCTATATTATGACACTGGTACTTGTAACAAAAGAGTGTAACAACTTGGAAAAAAGCGAGGAAAGTGTGTACTGTTTTAATACGAAGTTGTGCATTGAAATCCATGCGAAATATTTAACCAATCAGGAGAGATTAGTATATAGTTTCTTCGAATCACTATGAGGGAACTGATGCGGCCAATTACTAAAGGTGCATGCAATTAGATTAAATTATTAACTTTTATTAATATGAATCTTCTCAATCTTACGTTAACTCAGAAATACATATATAAAGAGCATGCCAACTTTGTAAAAAAATTGACTTAAGTATCAGGATGTCGTAGCTAGACATATCAACATACACAGACGCACACACCCATATATGTATGTATATATGCATATATATATATATATATATATATATATATATATATATATATATATATATATATATATGAGATCTAACGAGGCTATTGGATCTTAAACATGGTCGAACATCCGAATAATATGTTACCAAACAGATGAAAAGGTAATAAAAATAAATCATATATATACATATATATATATATATATATATGTATATATATATATGTGTGTGTTGTATATATATTCACACACACACCCATGTATATCAACATTTGTATATATATATATATATATATATATATACTCACACACAACTCACACACACACAAACACACACATGTGTGTGTGTGTGTGTGCTGTGGGTGTGTGTATGTGTGTGTATGCATGTATAAAACGTAGTATTTTTTTTTGTTTTTCCTTCGGTACGTTTACCCGCGAAATTCATTATGCTAATTATGAATAATGTGATGTCCAATATGGAGATAATTTTACACAGATCTGCAGTATATATATATATATATATATATATATATATATATATATATATATATATATATATATATACAGTGAGAGAGAGAGAGAGAGAGAGAGAGGGAGACAGCGAGACAGAGAGAGATAAGGGGAAACAGGGAGAGTGGGAGAGACAGAACGACACACACATACCCACACACATATATATGGACACACACACACACACACATATATATATATATGTGTGTGTGTGTGTGTGTGTGTGTGTGTGTGTGTGTTTGTGTGCTTTTTGATTCTTAAACCGGCAGGGGGATGCCATGTGTCTAGTGTGTTAGTGTTGAGTTCATGCTTGCATACCCTCTCGCAGGCTCACCTCGTGGTTAAAAGGGAGCAGAAATGCATAAGTCTTCCCAGGCAGTACTCTCTATTTTCAAGACGCCCACAGAGCCTCCAATTTGGCTACACAGGGAGACGGGGGTCCTTCCGGTCCCAGGCTAAACTTGTAGGAGATCTCGCAGTAGTAGACCCCAGAGGTAGTGCGTTATGACCCATATATGTGGACATGTCCTGACACACTATTAACCCTCACCCTACTGTCCTGTACGTGGCCTTATTTGAGCGATTATTAAGGGGAGACAACCCGAAAATCAAACACCATTGCCACAAAGCACAAAGTTAAGAGATGGGAACTTCAAATCCTACTGCTGCCTTGCAGTTTCCCTTAAAAGACCATGGGACCTCATCCAGAAAGAAAAGGCGTAGTAGCGAAACGATAGGACGACTGTTTACCTAACTGAGATTATTTTCGGGCAGAAGCTGCGACCTCCTCTGCTGGCAGTCGTCGCGTGTTCGCTCCATTCGACATGAGCATTGGAGGTTCGCAGGGTGCCCTCCTGATGCGCAACAGATACTGCACCTTACCTGCGCAAGCAAGTTTGAAGCCAAGGTGGAAAATCCTGTGGTGACCGAGTGAGACTAAGTTAACATCGAAGGATAAAACACTGAGCTTCCAACTAAACATGGTAAAGATTGACGGACTGCATGATTATGATGAATATATATATATATATATATATATATATATATATATATATATATGGGTGTGTATGTTCCTGTGTGTGTGTGTCTGTAAGATTAAATTAACATTGTAAGAAACCTCCTAGGATCGACTACTATTTCAACATGGTTATATCGCGTCTTGACACCAAGACTAACATGAGATGAATAGGTTGACACCTTCATCTTTCTGCGTCGACTCCTAAAAAGTTTATAGGATGCTATTTATTCAGTGAAAATTTCCATAGAATATTGATTTTAAATCGTGGCAACAATACATCTGTATTTAAATCATAAGTTAATATATATAAATTAAATGTATATAATAGCAGTACTAGGCTACACGCTACTGTGAATCAGTGTGGTTTAGAGAAAAATAAACAATGCGAGCAAGTGAATGTTTTTGTATGCAGAATTGCACACACTTTTGAGTGTACAGTATTTAGCAATATCTAACAACTGAGCTCCCCCACCCAAAAAAAACCTATTGCGAAAATATATACAGTTTATGAAAATATGGAACAAGAGTAACTAACCAGTAAACTAAACCATACATAAACACACAATTTCATAAAACTATGCAAGCTTAAACACTTATTTTGTTAATGTATTTTGTATATTATTGCAAAAAGAGTCCATTCATGACTAGAATTGTAAAAAATGGGCATTTTAATCTGTTACTGTTTCGTGTGAAAAAGTGTTTCGTTTCAAGAAATTGCATTTTTGTAACTCTACTTGTGTTATCATAAAAAAAAACAATAAAGGATTAATAAACATTTGTTTTACATATCTTTAAATAATTGTAATTATCTTTAAAGAATACAGCAGAAAAGAACTACAAACACCATAAACTTATTTTTCACATTCCTTTAAATTGTTTAGCTTTTAACACATGAGTCATTACGAAGCAATACACAATAAATATTATTTGATTGTTATGAGTTTCTATACAAGTATTTTCGAAATGATATATTAAATATATTAGCTCAAGAAGTGATGCGCCTGGGATATTTTTTCCATTTTATGCTTGGTGGGGTCTTTTCTGTATTTGCATCAACCGTGCCCATTAAAGCTATCTTAGTTTAAAAGGTGGTCTTGTCAATTAACAAAGTAAATGTAAAGGGGAAAAAAGGTTGAAGAACTGAGGTTATCACGTGATCGGCGAGTATTTCCATTGTAATAAAATAGTCAGTTGTCACTAAAATTATTAAATAAACGTTTCGTAGAATGTTATCAGTCCCAAGTTATATATAAAACACACACGCGTATTCAATTTCAATTCTATATTATTATTTCAAGACAATCAGTAATTTGTGTTATTAGATTAGATATAAGTAACATATGAACAATTACATCTTTAATCATATAGATACACAACCTATATATATATATATATATATATATATATATATACATATATACATATATATATATATATATATTTATATATTTGTGTGTGTATATAATAAAGTAGTGACTACTGTTTACAAATATTTATACGCATTTGGATGCGCGTACGGGTTGCGTTTTCAATTCAAATTCTCGAATCGGATCACGAATCTTTAAAAATATCTTAAAAGTTTGATGAACATATATCGGCTAAACACAAAATTTTCTTGATAAAAATAAGTACCATTAGGCTTACAACACTTTTGCCAAAGGAAAAAAATGTACTCATGCAGTAACTAAAAGTATTGCGTTCAAGTACCGAAACGTCGCTGAATGCTTTTTAGTTATCACTTATGTGTTTGTACCATTTCTCACGAGGAACGTTGTAGACGTAGTTGGAAAAAATGGTAGTCGGAAGGAGGGAGGTTTTGGAATTATGTCGGATGAATCAAAGATTCGTATCCCAACTCGGTCAACTTCTGCAGGCTCAGTTTAGCAACGTACGGACATACATTATCGTGAAGGATACAAGGGCATTTCTGTTGACTAATGCTAGGTGTTATCGAAGTTTCTAATAAATGTCATCTATTTGTTGACACATGCCGTATTTTTTCACCAGCATTCAGAGAACTATAATAGATGAGACCAGACTAAGACCACCAAAGAATCAAGCTGACATTTATTTTGTGATACTAGTAATTCGCGACGTCTCGTAAAGGTTCGTAGGCGTCAAATATGTGAGCTGATCGACGCCGGTTGTCGTTAAGAAACAAACATCTCATTGCAAGTCACAACCCCATCAGACAAGGCGTAAACTTTGTTGTGTAAAAAAGAGGGAAGATGACACCTCATAACGACCTTTCCTATGATTGTTCAATTAGTGAGACATTTTTTTTGTTTCTAACCTCTTTTAAGTAGCTGTAAATCGTCGTATACGTAACGCCTAATTCAGGAACAATTTCTTGAACAGTTGTGCGTAGATTGGTGTCGACTAAGGCTCGTAATTTATCGTTGTAACATCCGCTAGCCGAACACTACGTTCTTTATTATAGAGGGTTCCGTTGCGGCCACGAATTATTTTAAACCACCATTGTGCCGTGTGTTCTATAGTAGTTCTTAAGGCAAGCGATTTACTGGAATCATGAGTTCTTACAGCAGCATTTAGATTTAGTTGAATTAAAATAACTAAGTTTACTTTTTCTATCTAGTATTCAATGTTCTAAAAAAGGCATATTTTTTTCAAATGATTGTAATATAAAGCATTAGATGGAGCGAGAAACGCTCTTTCAGAAATGTGTATAAATTAAGAGTATTATTTGGAAATCATTTTCTGTGTAAGTTTATATTTATTTTAAATAAAAACTGACACAGGAATTCCTTCTAAACCCATATATATATATATATATATATATATATATATATATATATATATATATATATATATATATATATATATATATATATCAGCCTTGATGAGGTGCAAGTGATTTCTATATATTTACTTAAACCTGACAAATCATGCACATGAACAAACAAAAACACATCCTGAAAGCAGAACGTCCTTGCAAGAAGTTATCAGTAAACATACGTTCGTACTCAATAAATAGATAAACGTTATTTTTAACGTGTTATCTTCTTTTCTTATCTATATAAATATATACTAAAAATATAAAATATAAAATGAGAAATGCAGGAAAAACAATTTTACATTAAAATGATAGCGCACTTTTAGGAATGAGATAAATAAAAATATTTATTTATGGATAAGCTGAATAGAAACAAAAATGGAAACATCGACATGTATGATAAATTATATATAAAATTTATAATCCTATGTAAATAAGATTTAATAAAATCCACTGATGCGGAATATATATGTATGTATGAATGTATATAAAAGTAGGTATATATGTATGTATGTACGTATGTATGTATGTATGCATGTATGTATGCATGTATATATATCTATCTATCTATCTATATATATATACAAATATGTATATAGACGTATAAATATCATATGCATATACTCATATATAATTTCACAGTTATATACATATCATATATATATATATATATATATATATATATATATATATATATATATATACAAATATCTTACACACATATATATATACCTATAAGTATATATGTATATGTATATATGTATATATATATATATATGTGTGTGTTATGTCATTTTATTTCATAGATATGTACAAATATATTTATATCCCTGTGGAACTACAATTTTATCAGTTATATTAAACTTTTTTTATATATGCGTAGCCTTAATTTAAGATTAGATCAATGTTATTACAGGACATACACCAAATGAATGTCACAAGTCTATATGTTGTATACTATAGGAGATGATATTAACAGAGATATATATTAAAACGTATCATGTGTTTTCTAATGGATATGAGATATTGTTGTGTTAACGGACAGATAATAAACCTATAAATCGTGGGCATGTTGTTTAGCCTGGAGGACATGATATTGACGGGTAAACTAAGTCATGCTGTATCAGACTTATCACACGGGACTCTTTACAGTTCATATATAAGAATAATAATATATATTTCATACCTGTTTTTGAAGCGTTCTTTTATTTTCCTGTTGCTCCCTGGCGAACCTGAAACGGCCAAACAATCCAATTAAGGCGTATGTTATAACTTGTGAAACCACAAAACAACTCTTTATATTTTTATAATATAAATGCATTACAGTTGTCTCAAATGGTTTTCACAGGATCTGCAGTTCGTCTACATGTTCTATTTTTACAGCTCGCTCCCTATCTGTATGTCCACTCCTGTCTAGATCGTTGTCCGCTTTCGTGGTAAAACCTCAACTCTCTTAATGTCTCCCAAATAAACTACATCATGTGTTCTCACGTCACCTCATTAGGTATAGCATACCGACCTAATGTTCCCATTTAGTTATTTGTTTATCGAAACCCAAAAATAATGTGTGCATCTGTTTTCTATTGTCGCATTTCTTTTGCGATTTCACGTCGATCATCTCTACCCCAATTTAATTGCTTATACTTCTAATCATATTAACTGATCCAGAGATCATCCGTCGCTCCAATCAATTAATAATAATAATAATAATAATAATAATAATAATAATAATAATAATAATAATAATAATAATTCTGATTTCGTTTATCAACGTCTCTCTGGAAAGGCCGGGATTCATTTCCAGAGAAGTGCCCTCAATCCTTGCTTCAAACCAGGAACTTACAAGACCAAGGATTTTCCTAATGATGTGGGTGCTACCTACCAGAGGAATGACCTCCGATTAAAACATCGGGGATTTGTAGTCTTTTCAATTGTTCTTCGAGACCCCTTTGATACTACTCATAGTGTGCCAACGACGACCGGGAATATGCGTGTTTACCCCAGTGTATACGCCTTATCTCCAAGACCAATGGAGCATAATTGCTACACTTCTCATTATTCCTCTCTCTCACATTCCTGTCCCAGCGTACTGAAAAGTCTACAATCTGCCAGCTTTTTATGATTGTGTCAATGACGACCAAATCCGAACGATTATGTTCCAATTGCTTGGTTGTTATTACACTTTTGTTCCACCATACCTCTAGCTTGCCATCCTCACTTGTTCTCACTTCGTCAGGCACCTCCTCAAAGAATTTTCTATCACACTTCACCCCAACTCTCTTACACACCTCCCAGTATATCCGGAGTCCCATGCAATCGTATGTTTTGCGGTACTCTCTCCGGGCCAGTCCACTACCCCCTGCTGCAAGGTGAACAATTGACTCTGATGTCTTACCACACATTCTGCATTCTGCAGCAACTTTCTTTCCTATAACCACTTTTTTGAACAATCGCTTTCCTATTGCCTGCTCTTGTGCTGCACAAACAAAGCTTCAGTACTCTTAGCCAGGTATCCAACTCCAAACCATTGCTATGGTCTTTCACCAGCCACTACTACTACTACTACTACTACTACTACTACTACTACTACTACTACTAATAATAATAATAATAATAATGATTAGACCCTTCGCCTTGCTTGCCACCTTTAACACAGATACTTCGCTAGGATCACAGCCTAAAACGATCGTAACATTACATCTATTCAAAATGTTATAATGTCGACCACCTTAAAAGTTATTTCTTTAACTCTGTTTATACTAACAGTTCTTGGCAGTAACTCGATTGTAGAACAAATTCAAGAATTTAATTATTATATCAATCAATGAATCTATCTTTCCCTTGACTCATGAGAACGAGTTATAACTATCAACCCACCAAAACAAAAGAAAATACATTTGGGCATAGTTTATGATGATTTAAGTGGAAAAATATTCTTTGATTGATATAATAATAAAATGAAATTTTATATTACGGAACAATTTCTGCCAAGAAATAGAATTGTTACCGGAACTAATGAAATAAATTGAAGGATGAACAACATCACAAATTTTGGAATATAGATTCTGTCATTTATTTAAAATCCGATCCTACATTTTGCTAATTCATACTCTCTGATGAGAAGGAAAGTATTTATTCGAAACCCCGCGGATTAAGTACTATCCACTTATCTAGTGTTTCCTTTTCAGATTAAATATATTTTTAACTAATTTTAAAGTGTTTTAACATGTTTTATTAAATGTTGGCTCGTATATATGTATATATATATATATATATATATATATATATATATATATATATATATATATATATATATAAGAGAGAGAGAGAGAGAGCCAGACACATGTACACACACACACACTTAATGCGTTAGAGGAAAAGAGAAAGTGCAATTTCACAAGAGGAGACTCATCTGGATAATGCCAAGCTCAACAATTATCATTGGAGCTTATACGATAGAATAACGGGGGTATGCAATGAATTCACAAAACTATATATTGATGGATATAGGTTAGTTCATTTATTGAGTAATGGAAAGCAAGCCATTATAAGGCGCTAAGACCTAAAACCTAAAATTAGAACCAATAAGCACCACCCACAACCTCCCATTTGCAAGGCCCCCACTATAAGAAGTAATTTAAAAAACAGCATATATGTACTTTACAATCAGAATAACGCTAACCCCTTCATTCTAGAAGTACTTAGATTTAAACATTTAAATGCACCGAAAATGTAATGTAAGATAAGTTCATCCGTGTCAGCCCACCCCACACCCTCACCCGTACATACACATTACCATCCCTCCTCTACCCCAGCTATCGGCCAACCCCACACGCCAATATTAGTACCATCTCTAAATCCTTCCACACACCTTTTCTAGTTGTCACTTCCTACTGATACATTCACTAGAATAAATACAGTTTTAACGAGGCCAGTTCTAGAAAGTTCGACCATAAGAATTTTTTTTAACAAATACGGATTTTGCCATCCAACATAGGAGAAAAAATATTCGTCACATCAACGCATCTATGCAAGACCATCGTAACAATATAACACAATATTTGGAGGAGAAATACGGAATTTTAACGGACAGACGTAAACCCTGCGCTCCTCAACATCTCTTGAATAATAGAACTACTAAAAGAAGCGACACCGAATTAAGGAACCTTATATATATATATATATATATATATATATATATATATATATATATATATATATATATATATATATATATATATATAAAGTGCTTGTTGAAATAATTATAATGGTCGAAAATTTTGTAGGAATGTTTAAACACAATTATTAAATAAATTATAAAAATATTATCAAATTTTGGTTACAATTTAATCGTTTATCATTCATTATATAAATCGCAACAATCGTTTTAAATGTATGTATGTACGTATTTATACATTTATATCTGACATTATGTATATATGAATGTATGTATGTATGTATGTATGTGTGCATGTATGTATGCCTAAAAAAGAGGCGACGGATTAGCACGAGACTGGTATCGTTTTTAAGCGCCGCGTTTCGGACGAAAAAATATTATAAAATTAACTAAAAATATTAATCGTTTACTCCTAACTGGACACTTTTTTATAAGAAGGTGTCGCTTTTTTACGATACTTTCGAAATCTACCCCCGCTTTAGGATTTACTAGCCTTAATTTAAACCTTTGCGACTTCTGGTTCAGCGATTGACGCAAAGACGTCACCTTTTTTTTCGTGTTTTTGTTTCTACTCGGCGTGCGGGGTTGAGTCTGCCTTCCTAATACACTTTCTTTTTACTTTTGATGAACACACACTTGTAACACCCGGGAAACGCCGGGTACTCAGACTGGTTTAATATATAAAAAGCAAAGTGCGCATTGGCGTTTGTGTATGTCCAGGAGAAGCTATTTTCATCGGGGTCCTCACATCGGTTAGATTACTTGAGAAGTTTCCTTATACTTCCTAGATCGAAATATCTCAGATTTACAAATAGATATCGTCTTTTTTTTTGTTTGTTTGTTTTGGATAACATTTTAAAAATTCCTTCGTTTCGAGTGTTTGTCTGACTTTTTTTTTATAAATAAAGTTGAATTAATCGAACGCAACTGCCAATTGTCGGCCTTCTTAGACCAGTAGCAAGATCAACATGTAGCAGCTTCAGCAGCCACAACCTCTGCAGCAGGGGCAGCTGAAGCAACCGGAACAGCCGTTGAAATAACAACAGCTGTCGCAGCCCAAGCCGAGGCAGCAGCTGGAGCAATAACAACAACTGCTGCAGCAGAAAAACAGAAGCAACCGAAGCTGCTGAAGCAGCAACAACAACACTAACAGCCACAGGAGCAGAAGTACCAACAACAGCCGTTACAGATGGAGCGGTAGCTGTATGAACAACAGGAGCACAACTAGAGAAGCAGCAATGACCACCAATCGAGAAGGGGGCCAGGCGGAAAAAAAGACTGCTCCTCTGAGGATTTATGCGCTAGGGAGAGGGATAGGACCCAAACCTCACCACTTCCCGATATTTTTTAAAGAAAGATAAAGAAAAACTAAAGAATGAAAGGTGAAAAAACTGACCCAACCCCCCTGTGAGTATACAACCCCCCTAATAAAAACACAAACCATTTCCACGGCCAAACCAGATACGTCACCAACAACAGACACCGCACCAACACTAGACACCGTATTAACATAAGACACAACACCAACATAAAACACCACACTAACACCAGAACACGTTTACCATCACCAATTAAAACTAAGCCACTTCCCCACAAAGAAAAAATTGAAAGTAGGGAAAGCTGTGTTTGTAGGCCCCCTATCTGTGACAACGGATCTACTAAACCGACAATGAAAAAAAGTAAAACCTCTGCTGCATTGCCAACTGGTGGGGGGGAGACGCTAATGCCCCCTCTAATTTGCGGGAAGCCCCAATTCTAACACATTTCGTCAGGCTTCCAGTGGCCAGCAAGGCCAAGTTGTGGACAATTCTGGAGGCCGTTGAAGGGGCTGTCTCAGGAATGGAGCTCATTAGAAAAAAGAATCCTACCCTAGACGAACTGAAAACAATGCAAGGCAAGGGTCCCAGTCTTGGTTTATGCGTCAATTTATAGGGTCCTTAAATTCAAATTTTCTTTGGACGTCGGTGTCATTTTGAGAAAATCAAAACATGAACACCTTGAGCATTGCATACAACGTCGGCGGCGTTCACCTGGCTGACTTCTGAGCTGAGTGCGATACAACTAACGGTAGGTACCATGGCTTTGAATTCGGCTTGTGTGATTATCGGGCCAGACAGCTCGCCCCCAGCACGACCGCTGGTCCCTGGGAGTGGATGGGGCTGCGATTAAGGACACACATCTGTTTTTTTTTATTGGACTGTCAGATGCTGGTGCGAAATTCTGAGGGTTTCTTCGAATATGGCAGTCCACGGGTGAAAGGATTCTCCGTGCTGGATAAAAATAAACTGTCCGTGACAGACGACGTTGTTCATAGAGATGCGGAGGGCAGACTGGTGGTGGCCGATATTGGCGTAAATGATTCTGTGTTTCGGCTGATTGCGGTTCATGCGGCCAGCACCGCTCGTGAGAGGTTCTCATTCATCAGTCAGCGTTGTCTAATAGGGCATCGGAATGTCATCTTAGACCACGAGATAGACAAGGAAAGAGGTGAAGGTACAGTGTCAGAGGGGAGGGAGATGTGGACGTGGACCAGTAGTGTTTCCTCTTATCCAAATCTTATTTCAAGAGGATGTTAGTAAGGAGTGTCGAAGTAGACTTCCTATTTTGACTTCCTACGTTCACATGGCCAGACGGTTAATAAAGTAGTTATGGCTCGGCTGATGATAGGAAATAGGCCTGAGTTAGTGGGGTTAAACAATTCCCTTCCGGAGACAGGGATTACCGATATAAGTTAATAGAATTAATTCAAAAGGCACTAGTAGGGGCGGTTATCGGGAGTAATTGATAGGTCGGTCTTAAAGCTAAAATTAGAAGATACTTCCTATAATATGCCCAGCGCCTCGCACTAGATAAGGCCAAGAGGAAGACGCAGCTAGATCGAAAGCTAGCCAAGGCAAAGGAAAGGGTGAGTCAGGAAATAGCTCCGCGAGACTGTCAAGCGTTACGATGGCTAAGTAGTTAGAGCTAGGTTTAGAAAGATAGGACACAAAGCAATCAATTCTGACGCAGACGAGCGTCCTGAGGTTTTTAGGCGTGGATTGGACAAGTGCATTAGCAAATCGAAACAATCGGATGTACACATCTTGGAATCGACTCGGGAGATCTGCGAGTGGTTTTAGAACATTTCGCAGAGCGTTTTACACAGCAGCCTTGTCATCCGGTCCATGAGGTTACCGACTATTTGGCCGACTCTCCCCGTTCCGAGGCAGTAAGAGCGGCAAGTTGCGAGGGCCGGGTGACAGAGCGGTAAGATTTTTTCTGCGCTGAAGCAGATTATTTCTGACAGATAGCTGGGTCTCCATGGTCTGCCATACGAAGTGTATTTGAGGCTGTCGCCCGTGTGTCTGCCTCTTCTGAGAGACGTGTTACAACCGTTGGTTTGTTCAGGGATTAATCCTGGAGAAAGTCACGAAGGAAGTGATCACATTACTGAATAAAGGTGACAGGAATGCGGGGAAGAATTAGATGACTACATAACTCTTCGTGAAATAGAGTTGAAGATTTTGGGCAAGATATTGTCGAATCGGCTGCAGGTTGCTATTGGCCACTTGATCGAACTGGAGCAGAACTACTCTGTGAAGGGGAGATCGAGTCAGAACAACTTGCACCTGATCCACTCGATCGTAGAGGGGGGTGGGGGTGGAAGACGACTCGAACGTCCCGCTTCATAATTTAAATCAGTCCAAGAATTTCGATAGAATCGACGATCGCTTCCTGGGATCTGTCTTAGAATCCGGAAGTTTTAAACCTGCCAGTAAGTATCCGTGATGTATCACTAGCCCTTGATATCCTTTGTAATCTCTCGGTTAGTTCCTCAGGGTTATCCGCTGTCGCCCATGCTCTACGAGGTGTGTGCAATAAGTAATTCCCCTGTCAAACTTCCAGTTATCTGATCTAGTAAAATGTTGCATGTGCAATGATTTATATCTGTACGGGATATGTGGCAAATTACAGCTCTGAACTAATTGTGTTTTCTGTTTTACAAGTGCTTGAACTGAGTCAGGTGTGAAATGGAGTCTGTTGAATGTCGTGCAGTAATCCAGTTTTTGTATTTGAAAAGAACCCACACCACAAGAGACTTTTGATGAAATGAAAGAAACTCATGGTGATAATGCCCCATCATATGACCTTGATATCAAGATTAGTATAGGGTATGTGGAAACTAACATTCATGACAATTTGCATATGCATAAAGTGTCTGCCAGATGGATTACCAGGTTGCTCATGTCATTCCAGAAGCGAGAACGCGTCGAGTGCTCGAGGATGAATTTGGAGAAATGCCAAGAAGATGAGTCAAAGTTTTTCAAAAGACTGATTACAAAGGATGAAACCTGGGTCCAACACTATGATCCAGAGACCAAAGCCCACTCAATGCAGTGGATGCACTTGGACTAGCCACCTCCAAAGTAGGCAAGGATGCAGCCCTCCGCTGGCAAAGTAATGCTCACAGTCCTATAGTGATGCCAGATTTCCTGGCAAAGTGTACCTCAGTTACAGGAGCCTATTATGCTTAACTTTTGAGGAAATTAAGGGAAGCTATCAAAATCAAGAGGCGGGGCAAGATCAACAAAGTACCCTCCTCCTGCTGGACAACGCTCCGGTCCACAACTCGCATGTCACCAGATCAGAAGTACGGGCGTGTGGTTATGAAATCCTTCCTAATCCTCCCTACTCTCCTGACCTTGCACCCTCTGACTTTCTCTTCCCAGCCATGAAGTTGTTTTTGACAGAAAAGAGTTTACCAGATGACGCGACCTTGATTTCTGAAGTAACGTCGTGGTTGGAGGACCAACCTGGGGCGTTCTACAAAAACGGTGTTCAAAGCTGCATCAGAGGATGGGCGAAATGCATAACTTGTGGTGCTTTCTATGTAGAGAATGGCTAATAACTGTGCCAAATTTCTTTGTTCTACTGCTATGGGAATTCGGTCAGGGGCATTAATTATTGCACGCCCCTTGTACGTTGTGGCGTTGGTGCAACTGCTACGCAAACAGAGGTGTGGGGGAGGCAAATTTTGCTCTGCGCGAGATAGCTCTACGTGGCGCCTGGACCTTTTGTGTTTGTGGCGAGCTTCCTTGACATCGAAGTCGTGTCAGAGGCGCTCGATCGGTACAAAAGCATTACAGGAGCCACGATAAACCGCACTAAGTCGGTTGGAGTGCTGTCAGGCGCCTGGAGTGGCAACACAAATCTCTCGGCGCGCTTTAGCTAGACGGTTGGCCCGGTTCGGATCCTTTGCAAGTGATCAAAAAGAATTTTTAGGATGTTCGGCCAAAGGTGTAGAATGCGGTCAACTCCTGGCTTCCTAAAAAGCTCCTCTTAAAGAGTAGAGCTTTTCTGAGCCACTATATGCAAGAAACCAACCCGGACACCTTGCGGTTACTGCCGCCTATCCTGACCTCGTTCTCGACCTCTCTGTCAAGAGGCGTTGTAGGCGGAGGGGAGATTCTGCCTAGTGGATATCCCCACATTGGGATTGCCCCGCAAGAGCCAAAGTTTCTTTACATATCTAAGTGGAACTGGCTGTCCATCAACTAGACGGGGTTGGAAGGGTCCTACTTACCACTTTTGTATTTTTTCGTTCCATAACCCCGGCACAAACGAATTTTTGGACCATTATTGTTACTTTTTTTTGTTTTTCAACGCCAATAAAAATGTATTAAACAATTGGCTTCTAAATAGGATGTTCCCCAGCACAAAAAGGTGAATGCGCTATTATGGTGGAATAGCCACCAAATAGCAATATTAGCTAAGAATAACATTTTTTTTAGGTCTGGAGTGACAAGGATGATCAACGAACTCCATTGCTCCTTTTGAGTGAGCCTTGCGCCCAAGTTTTGTTCATGTTAATTTTTAGTCTGTAAAAAGAATTTAATATCTCAAAGTGAAGTATCTGTGCTTCAGGTGCTGCACTTAAAGTAATCAGTTTTTTATCAATGTGGGGGTAAAACTTCATATCACACAACACAATTACTTTTGAAGTCAATTAGTTTTGGTCACTGTGGGGAAGACCATTAAGATAAGACAATTGCTATTTATTTGGAACCTGCCAGAGAGCCTCTTAGGCAGCTGGCTTTCACCTCAAATAAAAAAAAAAATCGATTGTGTCTAATTTGCTTTCTTGGGGAAGCAACACTAATTTTACGTACTTATTCACGCGAAATATAAACACCCCCCACAGATATATATATATATATATATATATATATATATATATATATATATATATATATATATATTTATATATATATATATATATATATATATATATATATATATATATATATATATATACTCCCGTATATTTTAATTAATATAAATTTATTCGTAAATATAATATTTTTAAATACATATTTTAATACATCGGAAAATTACAACGAAAATATTACTTAATATAATGAAATCGAAGCGTCGATTTCTAATAAACATAAATTACATGCGTTTTAATATGTTTACAATAGATAAATTACAGATATTTTGTGTGTTTATGCATGCATATGTATATATATATATATATATATATATATATATATATATATATATATGCATGCAAACACACAAAATGTATTTTTGCTATTTCTCTCTCTCTCACACTTTCTCTCTCTCTCTCTATATATATATATATATATATATATATATATATATATATACACACATATGTATATATATATATATATATATATATATATATATATATATATATATATAAATTATGAAAAAAAAGTACGGTAAAGGAAAGCTTTCGATATGAAATGCTAAATTTATAGTTTTCAAGATCGTATATATATATATATATATATATATATATATATATATATATATATTTATGAAAACATGTATGGCAATTTAAGCTTAACAGAATATTACGCGTGCCATCCTCGTAAGCATTCTTCTTGCTTATGCGAAATGTTGTGTTAATCCCGAATTTTTATACAACTTCATGGTATTTAATTTTCTAGTTAATCAATCTGCTAATTAGACAATTGACACACATCCTAATATACCAATAGTCGGACACTTACAGGACAAAAATACAGTTTGCCTTAGGTGAACTCGACGTCTTTGTATGTTTTTTTATTGAATGGGTGGGTATCCTTTGTGTATATGACGCTGACCTTCTTTCAACCTACATATGTGTTTTTCATATTGTTGTTTATATTTCGTATAATATAGTAGTTATTTATCGCACTAATTATTATGTTGATACGCATGTTATTTTTTTTATTTAATCTCATATTATTTATTTCTATTCATATACATATAGACAGGTTTCTTAAATATACAGATTTTAAAATTATATACACAGGAGAATTTATTCTTTTTAAAAATAGGTCAATTTCATTGTGCATAATTATTCAAGGCTCAATATTATAAGTCTATAACAATTAATACATTCTAATTTCAAAAACTTGCATTCATCACAGCGTAGAAATAACTTATGTTTTCATGATACATTTCTTACGAATAACACATATTCTATTAGCACAACCGGTATTTATTTTTCAATCCACAATATATATACAAACTTCTTAATTACATGCAATATGGTTTCCCTTCTGCTAGATCTACAGCTGATGTGCTAACAGCTATATCTCGTACGATTAGTGTATCTCTCGACAAAGGCCTCATTTCTAGGGCAATTACTATTGACATATCAAGGGTCTTCGGTAAGGTATTACATAGGATACTACTTTACAAGATTTCCAGCTACGGTGTTACTGGGAATGTTTTCTCAATAATAAAATAATTTCTCTCTGATGGGTTCATAAGAGTAGTGGTTGATGAGCAGCAATCAGACGGCCACAGTATTATTTCTGGAGCCCCCAAGCGTCAACCCTGGGCCCAATTCTCTTCCTGATCTACATCAATGATCTCCCAAAACACATACTTAATCCATTCGTTGACATTTAGCTGATGGCACGACTATCTACGGCAACACATCAAAGGCCGTAAATGGCAAAGCTCTCTCTGATTCCGTCTCCTCTGATCTTGAGCGCGTGATTCAGTGGGGGAAGGGATGGCTGGTTACTTTGAATGTATATAAAACCAAGGTCCTAACTTTACATCATCAACGCTCTGTTCCTCATCTAGCATAAATTGAAATGGACGGCTCTTGTATTGGAGAGGCTTCATGTTTTGACAAGCTCCTTGGTTTGACCGTTACTCCTGATCTGAAATGGAACACGTATATCAAGGCTGTGTCCCGAGCTGCTGGGAAAATAGTGGGATCCTTCTACCGCCCCAGAAGATATCTCACTACTGATGTAATTGTCTATCTCTATAAAAGCCAAGTCCGTCCAAAGATGGAGTACTGATGCTACATCTGGGCTGGAGCTTCAAAAAACAGCCTATCCTACTTTGACAAAGTACAAAATAGACTCCGTGTCTTAGTGGGGGGTGGTCTCTTCTCTTCCCTGCAGCCTCTCTCCCACAGAAGAGACTTGACGAGCCTGTCTTTGTTTTATCGCTATTTCCATGGCAAGTGCTCATCCGAGCTCCAATCTCTGGCCCCCCCTCGTTAATCCTTCATGATATCTGTCTAACTAAAACTACTGTCAGTAATTTCCTCCACTATTTTTCTATGCCTAAATTAAAACGTAGATTCCATGAAAACAGCTTTTTTTCTGAGAAATGCACAGTTGTGGAATTCTCTTCCGTTTGCTTGTTTCCCACCTGACTACAACTTGAGCGTCTTCAAGTCGAGCATAAACAAATTCCTGATTAATCGCTCCCTTTAAGTAAGACACATTATGAAATCTCCAATACCAACTATTACTACGATATTATCCCATTGATTATTGTACACAAAATAACCCTCATCCACGAGTGGCTTCCGGGCCTTGATAAGTTGCAATTATTGTATAATATATATATATATATATATATATATATATATATATATATATATATATATATATATATATATATATATATATATATATATATATTATGTTAAGTTGATTTTAAAGATTTGCAGTTATTCGAACTTTTCAACTTCAGTCCAATGTGTGTGCAGTAGGCACTAACACTAATCAGGGTTTAACCGGCTTCATCCGTAGGAGGAAGTTTCCTGTGTGTATTAAATTTACAAGCGGTCCCCAGGTACATGATTATCCCCGTTAAGGGCGGTAACGACGTTGGGTGTTTGCAACTTTTTGCAGGCAGGTATCGACGTCCTCCTACATACAACACCTAGATTACACAAATTGGTCACCTATTTTAGTAATAACCACGTTCAAGGTTGCTTAATATCAGTGATCTGATGGAATGCCGTATACTGCAGTCATATAATTACAATCAATATGCATAAAGTTTAATATGCATAAAAAACTAAGATTTTGAAAAAAAACGATGATTAGCACATAAATTGTGGTGAAAAAATATATTAAAACATACCAAATTATTATTTGATTATCAATGTAAGTTGTACAAATAATGCATTAATATAAGTTAAAACTATTATTGCAGCATACACCCTCACACACACACACACACACACACACACACACACACACATATATATATATATATATATATATAAGTCAAAAAAAGTAGATACAGAAGCGTAATAGGGGACGAGATTGGTTGTACTTATATGACTGCAGTATACGAGTTAGAAAAATATGTATAAAATAAAAAACTAAACATATATACCTCAGAACAATACTACTGTAATTGAATTAACATGGAGTTATTGATAATTATACATGATTAAGCTAATAATAAGAATCCTGATATAAAAAGCCTTTGACGAGCAAACACGAACGCTCGCCCCCATTTTGCTTTTTATATATTAAATGTGTTTGACAATGAAATTGTATAAAAAAGAATAGGAAAAGTACAAATGCTTAGAACTTTTTTTATTCGTTTTCTATTGGTGACGTACAGAAATACAAAATACTATTATGAACAAATTTAGAAACTCATTTTAAAAGTAAATATTTTCGAGTGATCCTTCAGTCTACATCAGTATAGTGAAAGTATATATATAGTTTTTGAAGTTTTTAACCTTTAAAACTATACAAAAATAAATTCATCATTCGTTAGAAAACCATCCAGTCAGTAAGTAATTTAATCATCTGCAATCACTGCATCAACTCTTTCTCAAATTTACTATAGCACTAATAATTTATTTTGTTAGGTATTATCAGTTGCTTACCATGAAACACTGTTTCGGTGATTTAAAAACAAAATATATATTTTCTTTACAAGTACATATTTTCGACTGATTCTCCGGTCTTCCTCAGTATAATATATATATATATATATATATATATATATATATATATATATATATATATATATATATATATATATATATATATATATATATAGTGTGTGTGTGTGTGTGTGCGTATTGTGGATATAAAATGAATTCCAGTTGTTTTAACAAGCTAGGTACTATCCGTAAGCTGTGAAACATTTGAAAAATTGGTGTTCTACGCGCTGCTTAAGCCCTAATTGTTCAAATAAAATTGAATAACTAGTATATTCTCATATTACGAACTCTGGGTGCTGACACAATTTTGCACAAAGTTAATCCAAGGGAACAGGAGCATTCTGATAAATGAGTAAACATTTATGTGTCCATTTCTTTTTAACGTGGTATCTAAAAAAATAGTTATTGATGTAATATCGCACTATCAAGCTATCTACATAGAAAATTTGTCTCAATTATGAATTATAAATAAATATACATGCGCGTATATACAAAACTAAACTAAGCTACACAAAAGGAAAACCAAATATTCGTACTAGCAATCTCAATCAACCTATGATTCTACTACCAAAATGTTCTCTTTCATAATTAGTAAATTTATTAATTCTAAATTATGCATGCATACTTACGAAAATAATATCAACAAAATTATAAACCACCATATATGGTTATATGTACGAAACAAAACATATACCATATGGTAGTAGATTCATAGGTTGATTGAGATTAATAGTACGAATAGGTGGGTTTCCTTTTTTTGACGCTTAGTTTAGTTTCGTATATACGGGCATGTATATTAATGTATAATTTATAATTTATATTTTGTTGATATATTATTTTTATTTTAGTATGCATATAAACTTAGAATTAAGAAATTTACTAATTATTAAATCGAACGTTTTGGTAAAATATTCATAATTTAATTAAATGTTTAGTATGCATACGTGGGTTTAATAACTTTGTTTGATTAAAATTGAATATGGCGTAATGGAAATATATAAAAGTAACTGCAGCTTTTCTTTCAATTTTCGGATTTTCACCATGTCAAATCACCTTTTAATTCCTTTTAACGGATTGATTGTTGCTATTTTTCTGGTGAGTTAAGCGCATAATAGATTCACTAATTGATATAATAATTAAGTGATGAGATTTTGTGCTACTAAACAGATGCTGTCAAGATGTGTATAAATACACTGATTTAAAGGAATAAACTATAAGATTGTCAACATCATGAATTTTGGAATAAATATTGTTGTCATTTAATCTATATATTGCTCTGTAATCACATTGAGCTTCTTATCTAAGGATTGATATATAATGAGAAAAATATATTTCTGCAGATATATGTGTGTGTCTATGTGTGTGTTTATACATGCATATATATAAGTGTATATAATATATATATATATATATATAATGATTGACTACGAAAAATTAATTTAATTAATTTCCTAATAATTCTCGTGTGAAATGTGATAGTTGGACTCAACAATTACTATGATAAGCACATGTGAACGAATGCATATATTCCTTACAATTGTGAAAATTTTCTTTTTATTATTCTCATAGGTTAACGACATTATTTAGCTAATTGTATTTGTTCTATTTTCCTTTCATAAAATATAAGCATTAAACAAGTGTACTCATTCGAAACAGACTTACTATTATTGATGTAAATGTTTTATAAGAAATAAATGCTTATGATTAATATTTATTGGTTCCAGTTTATGCTATTTCTTACACTCTAAAACCTCATATGTTCATTTTCGCATGCTTTCGGAGTGATGCGTACTCGATAACTTTAGTTCCGTATTTCAGTAATACATTACAACGATTATAATATAAAGAGGTGTGCGTTTTCGTATGATATGTTATCATTTCAAGCAAAGCTACTTCAAAAACCGTAAGTATTCTAATGAATTAGTCTTTACTGTTTTTATTGAAGGTGCCTTTATAAAGTCTACTTCACAATCGCGTAAAAGAATTCATGCAATTCTTAATGTCCTCACATTGCATTTCACTGAATACAGAAATACTAAGAGTAATTGAACACAGCTTATCTTTTTTATAGTAATTTACTAATTCATATCTCACTCATTTAAGAAAACTTTAAACAAGTAGTTCGTCAATATAATTGTAGCATACACCCCTCAAAAAGAAAACTAGCTTGTTCGTTTTTGGCGTGACCGTGCGAGAATGATTTAGGCTCCTGAAACGCTAGGGAATGGTGGGCAGATATGATTAAGTATTTTGTGTGCCCCGAAGCGGTGGTTGGCCCGACCAAGGAGGATGAATTTTATTTTTTTTTATGAAACCCGTGAGTTAAATCTGTTTTTTGGGGGAAAAATGACCAGTGATGTCATTGAAAGCCAGAACGAAATATAATTTCGTTCTTGACCTGGCGAAACCCAAGTCAAGGACGTCTGGCTTCTGAGTAAGATTCCAGACCGAGGCCATAGAGTTAACCTCTTTGATCGTGTGAACGGAGCTGAGCTGTGATCACAGATTCTTAGGCCGTGTAAGGAATCGAGACAACCCCTGAAATTTCGTACCTGCAGGTGGTTGGCCCGATGGGTTACCCCGATCCAATCCTTCCCTCAATATATAACCAAGGCCTCGTCAGAGTTGGAACCAAGTTTGGGTGAGTTGAAGACAGACCGAGGGATCGTCGCCACACCCCTATATCTCACCCGTCCGCCACTACCGAGGGACAACATCTAATTGGGACTTAAAAGTGTTTTTTTTTATTAAATCGAACTGAACAATTGTATATAAATATATATCACACATTGTACATTTCGCTTGAAGTAACTGAGTAGAGTAGAGATATCTTAGTTGTCTTTCTATTTGTATGCTGTAAAATCTCTTCATTTCCAGAGTGATACGGCATATCCACCTGAAGGTGAAATCGACGCTGAAACCGACCAACAATATTCGGCTGCGCTGAGAGAAATCACGAAGTATTTCCTGCAAAAGACGATCACGACGCGTGGGTAGGGGTTCATACCTGTCACCAGCGAGCTTGAACGGTCACAGTTACCTGGAACAAGGGACCCGTTCACACTTTAATCATACTAAATTTTACGAGCGTTAGATAAGTTACCAAAATTAGTTCCCTCTCTAGTATATCTAGTCTTTAATCCTAGCCTCGTAAGAGTTTTTTTCTTGTTACAGAGTTTACAACAATTATCACTCTTTAATAAGCAATGAATCTACGAGCGACCCGTCGCATCTATTTTGGAACAGGTGGCCAGAAAAAGATATATATTATTTGCATATTATTTGTCTTTTCCTTAAATCCTAGATATAAAAAAACAGTATAATCCAGAAGTTCAAAAGCATAAAAGCGCCACCATAAAAAAGCGCGTTCGATTTTCGATGCCATTAGGGCACCAACTAAAAGAAATCAAGAACATTGTTGTAAAGCGATTTACTAGTATTTTATTCGTTCATAAATTAATCTCAGACGCGTCGAAAGTTCATTGCCCTTTTGTTTTCTTTTATTTCCGTCTCCATTCGTATGTCAGATTCTTAGATTTGATAAAGATTTATTACTTTTTTCATGCATTAATGATTCCCAGACGAGTTGCTAGATTTATTGTATTTTTTGCGTAACACTGAGTGTATCGGTGACATCAAATATTTATCAGAATCTTACATTGATTCTTCCAAGTTGGACAGCATCCGGGATTAACTTTGACATTGCTTATCGCCTGGCTGTCTAGTCTCTTTTAACTCCCGGCAAAATGACACCATTTTCTTATAGCGACGTACTTTTTTTTAAACGACCTTTTCTGAACAATACTTTAATATTCCCTATATTCTAATTAAACTACTAAAAACAATTTCCTTTTATTGTTACGGAAATATGCATCTTTTATTTTATGACTACATTGTCCAAGAATCACTTGAACCTAGTAAATGGTGTAGAGGCTCCTTTTATAACTTTTACATGCAATACACGCAAATAAGAAATATGAGTATATAACAATCGCGTATTCCTCACGAGGGCCAATATTTTCTCTTTCAACAGAACTGAATATGTTCATAACGATGCTACCTATCCTCTTTTTGATTTATTAACGATTTAGGTGTACGAGGGGCGTGCAATAAGTAATGCCGCTGACCGACTTCCCATAGAAATAGAGCAACGAAACTTGGCACAGTTATTTGTCTTTCTCTACATAGAAACCACTCAGAATTATGCATTTCTCCCATCGTCTCATGCAGCTCTGAAGACCGTTTTTGTAGAACACCCCAGATTGGTCCTCCAACCACGACGTAACTTCAGAAATCAAGGTTGCATCATCTGGGAAACACTTTCATTTAAAAAAACAACTTCATGGCTGGGAAGACGTTAAAGTATGAGGGGGCAAGGTCAGGCTAGTGGGGAGGATCGGGAAGGATTTCATAACCACACGCCCGTGCTTCTAATCTGGCGACATGCAAGATGTGAACCGGAGCGTTGTCCTGCAGGAAGATGTACCTTTGTTGATCTTGCCCCACCTCTTTATTTATATAGCTTCCCTTAATTTCTTCAAAAGTGAAGCATAATAGGTTTCTGTAATTGTAGTACCCTTTGCCAGGAAATCTGTCATGACTACTCTGTCCTGGTCCCATAAGACTGTGAGCATGACCTTGCCAGCAGAGGGCTGCACCCTGTACTCATCTTGATATCTTGGGCAATTTGGCCAATAGTAATGCGGCGATCTTCTAAAATGGCAGCTTTAACTTGACGGACAGATGCCTCATCAATGGCAGAAGGGGGTGACCAGGTCTGGGAGCTGTTTCCATAGACTTCCGGCCATGATTGAATCCACGATGCCAGAGTTTTACAAGGCCATATGATGGGGCAGTATCACCATAAGTTTCTTTCATTTCATCAAAAGTCTCCTGTCGTGTGCGTTCTTTCAAATACAAAAACCGGATCACTGTTCGACATTCAACAGGCTCCATTTCACACCTGACTCAGTTTAAACACCTGTAAAATAGAAACCACAATTAGTTCAGAGCTGTAATTTGCCACATACCCGGGGAGATATAAATCATTGCACACGCAAAATTTCAGCTAGATCAGACCACTGGAAATGGGTCAGAGGCATTACTTATTGCACGCCCCTCGTAAGTGACTACCTTAAATCTAAATTTCTATTACTATATGTATTCTTTATTATTTCCTAATATATTCATACTAGGTATCTGATATGTCCCGCCCTGTTCGTTTACGCTATAGGAAAATGTAAAAATGGTTTTCCCTCCGATCAAATGTACAAATGAACCAGTGTTCTCGTTTGATACTAGTATTCCACATCTGGAAGAAACTAATGCATGTTACCACGGCCAGAGTTAACAGTTCGTAACTCATGTCGTTTCTGTTTATAATCTACTAAATTTGTTTACATGCGCAAAAATTATAAGCATATTGAATCCAGGGAAACGTTTGAAAAGCTCAGGAAATTATATTGTATCAAGTAGGTACCGCTGATTATAATTTTCTCTCCCTAGATATATCATATATATATATATATATATATATATATATATATATATATATATATATATATGTGTGTGTGTGTGTGTGTGTGTATGTGTGTGTGGGAGTGGACTTTATGTATACATGTGTGTCTGGGTAGGGACCGGTCTCAAAAAACTACTCAATGTGGGTTGCCGCTACTACATATTTCATAGCGAACGATAATAAATACGAATTCTGTAAAAATGAAAATGTACAATGTAAGCGTATTATATGATAGGACAATACCAGTGTGGCACTAGTGTCTTATAATTTTACTATAAATTCGGAGTAAGCAGTCTCTTAACGTTTGAGAGATGTCGTTTTAGACATCTATCAAGGACTACTAATTTATAATAATATTTTGTTAAGAAACTAATAAATCTAATCCAAGAAATAACTAGATACGTTGTTGTTGGTTTTATATTTTTAAAACTGACGATAAATAAAAAATGACCACAGCTAAATAGTATTTTCCTGTTGATACATGCAAACATTTGGATGCAAGTTACACGTATTAATTTACATTTAAAGTGGGTATGCACTTATACAATTTCACTGATGGCACAGAAACATTGAAATCCCTACGTCATCATCGATAACGCTCTCATAGGAAGATCTTTTCAAAAAAGAATTTTACATAATCATAGTACTAGTTTGACTTATCTCACTAACTAGAATAATTAAAACATTGAAAAATTTAACCAAGATAACATGTACACACAGAGTGTGATTTGACTACCAACACTATATCATTAATTATCCTAATTAAACTATAAAGAAAGATTAGACAAGCTTTTTAATAGAGGAAAAATGGTTAATATAAACGCCACGTGTATGGAAAACATTGAAACGACTGTGGCTTTTACTATCCTGCATTGCTAAATAAAGAAAGAGAAACATGGGCTTAAAAGTAGTACTTATACCGTAAAGTTTTAGGATATAACTGATATTTATGTCCGTAAACGAAACAATGACTCGGGACAAGTTTCCTCATCGCATTGAAAAAAGACCAACCTTAGAACTCTGCGAAAACGTTAAAATATCGAATGTTTTGAGTGACCTACTTTAAACCTTTTTGAATATATATATATATATATATATATATATATATATATATATATATATATATATATATATATATAAGGATTTTGGTAACTTCCAATTCAACAAAACCAGTAAAATTCAGAATGTGCTAAGTTAACTCCCTTTCAACGTCTAAAACATCCTGTAATCGCAAATCTTAAGAGGGAGGAACGAAAGAAAAGAAACATTAAAAATAAATTTAAGTTAAAATGAAGGAGACTGCATTGAATTAAGAACAAAACAGAAAACAGAGAGACAAATTGTATAAAACTGGTATATATATATATATATATATATATATATATATATATATATATATATATATGTGTGTGTATATATATATTGTATAAAACTGGTATATATATATATATATATATATATATATATATATATATATATATATATATATATATATATATATATATATATATAAAAGGCTGTATGTTTGCCTTGTCACGAATAGGCTCCTATACGGTTGACTATCATAGAAAACTGATCACATATAATTATAGAAGATGTATCGAGACACACGAAATGGGTATGTTTGATCAAGTATAATGATGTTTCATTTAAATTGTGGAGTCTGCTTTCGCGCCTAGGCCACAAAGTATGGTAATAAAAAAAATTAAAAATTAATAATAAAACGTTTACAAGTCTTTTTCATGTAGATATACATAATAACATTTTGATAAGTATATTTTACCTTAAATAGGGATGGTATAATAATATTGCGGGGTCTGCGTTCGCGCCAGGCCTTCATAGAAGGGGAATAAGCACATACTTTAATAAAGACTTTTCTTATCTATCTGCGTAAGTATACTTTGATATCTCTGTTTCGGTTTGAAGAAATATTATAAATAAGATTATTGGGTGTTCGTGGCGCCTGGCCTCTATAGAATGGAAATATGTCACAAAGTTTAACAAGGTTTTATAATATAGATCCACATAATATTGTGATAAGTGTTTCATTGTGAACAGGTATGGTATAATAAATTATGGGGGTTATCTATATTATTTTTACTTTCATCATATTTTGATTTGGTTTTGATACCCCAAATATCGAAGCTATCTCTTTACAACCCTTCTTTTTCATAACCTATCATACTTTCATTAATCAGAGTCCTTTTTCTGTATGCTGTTTTTGAACCCAGTCAATGACGGGTACTTTTGCTAGTATATATATATATATATATATGTATATATATATATATATATATATATATATATATATATATATATATATATATATATATATATATGTATGTATATATAAGCGAGATAAGACACTGATAGAATTCAGTAATACTTGAGGTAATACTTTCGAAGAGATCCGAGCCAAAAAGGAAAAGTTCAATATTTAAGAATAGAGCAATATATGAGTTCTGTAATTAAATTTTAAATTCTGAAAAAAAAAAAAAACATATAGAGACATATATTATATTTAAGTATTTATTGCTTTTCTTAGAAATTTCTCCATATAAGTGGCAAATCCTCTCAGAAAATTATTTTCAGTAACTGCTTAAAAGCAAAATTTGGTCCATTCGCAGCTGGACATTTTGCTAACTGCATTTCATTTCCTCTGATGATATGAACCATTGTTGAAAATCCATGGATTAAGGAAATTTATATAACCCCCTCTATATATTCCTTTTTTCAAGCAATAAATTCTTAAATCGAATATATGTCTCTATATATTGTTTTTTTTTTCTGAATGTAAAATTTAACCACGAAACTTATATATATATATATATTTCCGACACGTTTCCCTGACCAGCAAGATCAACATGCCTCACTTCTAGATCTCTTTCTGACAACGGTTCTCAATGACTGTACAAAAATGGCCACAGCCCACTCGGGAATGCTGATCACGCTGTGGTGATGGTAGAAATCAGCCTAAATTCTCGCCCTAAAACTGAAGACCCACTACTCAAAACAACGAGGTATTACAAAAAGGCTGATTGGGAAGCCATCAGGGAGCTCATCAGAGATGTCCCATGGCAAAATATATTTACTCTTCCAGCGAAACAGTGTGCAAATGAAACCACTGAATGGTTCAAAACTGCTATTGAAGCACATGTTCCGCACGGAAATTCTATAGCAAGCCCCACTCCCCCCAATGGTTTACTTCTGCTTGTGCAGCTGCCATTTGTCAAAGGCAGCATGCATTCCGCAGATTCAACCGACATAAGTCCAGCTCAAATAAACAGAAGTTTATAGAAGCTAGAAATAATTGTAAGAGAGTGATAGAGACAAATAAGACAGATTACTCTGAAACCACCAGAAAACGCATCGAAGCACAGAAATTAGGAACCCGGGATTTTTGGAAAATCTACAACAGCGTAGTAAATAATGGACAGTCAACTATTCCCCCACTATCAAACGATCATGAGGTTGCTTGCACGGCAACTGACAAGGCTAATCTGCTTGCCAGTCGGTTTGCCTCAAACTCCACACTGAACTCGGTACACCACTCACTCCCTGATTTTCCTCTGCGAACAGACGCCTCACTAGACGATTTGAAAATCACCCCTTCTCAGGTACATGCTATTATAAAAAACCTAGATACCTCAAAAGCGTGTGGACCAGATCTCATCCCGGCTGTGCTATTAAAAAAATGCTCTGCCGATGTTGCTCCAGTTCTGTCCAAACTTTACAATAAATGGCTTAACGAATCTTGTTTTCCCGACTGCTGGAAAACCGCCTCTGTGGTACCAGTCTTCAAGAATTCTGGTGAAAGAACTGACCCACTAAATTATCGCCCCATTAGCCTCCTCCCGCTTTTCGCCAAAATATTTGAGTCCTTAGTTAATCAAGCCCTAGTCCAGCACCTAACAGCTGCTAAACTCCTGACTGACAGACAATATGGATTCAGGCAAGCCCGTTCAACAGCAGATATCTTAACTGTAGTTTCTGAACGTATATACCGTTCATTGGATAACACAGGGGAGGGTAGAGCGGTGTCCCTCGATATATCTAAGGTTTTTGACAGGGCATGGCACGATGGTCTTCTAAGGAAAATTAGATCATATGGAATCACTGGAAGAATTCATAATGTAATTAAATCCTTCTTAGTAATAGAAAAATCAAAGTTGTCCTCGACGGTCGTACATCCAAACAATACGACATAAATGCGGGAGTACCTCAGGGGTCTATCCTTGGACCTCTATTATTCCTGATATTCATAAACGACCTCCCTGATAAAATTGTTTCGGAGATAGGTATATTTGCCGATGACACCACCCTCTATAACAGATATGAGGGGAAAACAAATAAACACATATCCAAGGAAATGGCAGAAACACTAGAGGATGATCTCCAATCCGTAGTGGAATGGGGACAACAATGGTTGGTCACATTCAATGCTGCTAAGACTAAGCTTGTTTCATTCAATAACTACAAGAAACCTTCTCTACCACCAATAGCAATGGCCAAGAACACATTACCTGAAAGTACTTCTTTTAAACTCGTCGGCCTAACGTTTACAGGGAATATGAACTGGAATAGATACATTGAGAGCATTGCCAAGGCTGCTGCAAGGAAGAGTTGCTCCCTCTACCGTGCTAGAAAACTACTTACGCCTGACAGTATCCTATACCTCTATAAGACAACCATTCGCCCATGTATGGAGTACTGTTGTCACATCTGGGCTGGTGCATCTGCTTCTATTCTCTCGCTCCTGGACAGGGTTCAAAAAAGAGTCGCCAACCTGATATGTCCTGAACTGTCATCTAGGCTTCAGCCTCTGTCCCATCGACGAGATGTAGCATCCCTCTGCCTGTTCTACAAATACTTCAATGGTGAATGCTCTGACGAACTGCAAACACTTGTACCTCCCCGATGTAACTACCCCCGACAAACCCGACAAGCTACTAAGTCTCATCCCTTTACAGTAGAGATCCCTAGGTGCAAGAAGGCCTTTTACTCAAATAGTTTCTTCCCCAGAATTGCGGGTCTTTGGAACTCCCTTCCGGAATTCTGCTTTCCCAACTGCAACGATATGCAGAAGTTCAAGTGTAATGTCAACAAACATCTTTCTACTCATCTCCCTTCATAATGACCCCGCTAATACAGTCCCTAATAGTAGCCCCCTTCTTCAAAGTGGCACTGTGACTTGTTTGGGGTGAAAATTGAATTAAAAAAAATATATATACCAGTTTTATCGAGTGGTTTCCTAGATGCAAATTACGGTGATTATTAAAGCGTGTTCGACGCATGAAAAGAGCTGGTATATTGTCTATTTACTATACAAACAGTATTTATTACATATTTGTATAATGGTTAAAGTTAACTTACAATTGTATGACTTCGAAAATATCGGCGAAAATAGTCGACCCCTCCATGTAGAAAAGTACCCTGTTGAGTCAGTAAGCATCACTATTTTCATTTAATTCTCCGATATTGTCGTCCGAATGGCCGAGCTTCAAAATGATCCCTCCATCGTGCAAATCCCTCGCTCTGTCGAAATTTTTAGGCATACATACATACATACATGCATACATTTAAACAGACAGGTGGAATATTTATTAAAAAGATGACCCCCGCACACCCACATATATATAGGATGTGAATTGATAGTCTAGATTGATTTAATCGATTGATCTTGTTGTCGGAAAGTGCTGTTTTTGATTATAAGATTTACAGTTGTTAATTTCTTATCGTAAATTATTGATAGGGGATATATATCGATGTATAATATTTCTTAGTACGTTTCCATCTGATTTAAAATCGTGGTGTAGTTGGTTTCGATAGAATATATTGATGGGGTGGGGGATTGCTTATTTGGTTATTATTAGTTTTGATTAGGTTTCTAATTGTTAGTTTAATTTGCTTATCTACGAAGAAATGGGCGAATTGGGTATTAATCAGGAGCTGTTTGAAATTGTTTAATTCACTATAGAATAGTTTTCTATTTGAGAAAACCAATTCGCTCGATTAATAAGATTTTTTTTTATTTTATAAATGTTACCTTGTATCGGTAAGGACATACATTTTCGATACAGGACATGGTTGCGGCAGTCTTTTTATATGGAGTAGTGATAAATTCATAGCTCATGGAGTCCATGAGAACATCTAGAAATGGAATATTATTAATTGACTTTAATTCATAAGTGATGGTAAGTACGGAGAATAATAATAAAAAATATCGTTGACGTGCCTAACGTAAATTGACGGTGTGTTATAAGAGTTAAATATTTAATTCTTCATATATAAAACATTTCGATGCAAAACCGCCCATAAAACACTGCCAGACACACCAAGTGCCTTTGTGTTAAATTACATAAAAACCGTCCAGCCGGTTTTGAGTCTACAACGAACGAATTCACACACACAAACAAAGTTGCATATATATATATATATATATATATATATATATATATATATATATATAGAGAGAGAGAGAGAGAGAGAGAGAGAGGCTTATGAAAATCAAGGGGGTCTAGACACCCGTTTTATTTCAAATCTTCGTTTTTCTTTGTTTGGTCTGATGAAGTATTGCCCTTGAATTAAGACTACACTGGAACATATATGCACATATATAATAATATTTATAGAATAAAAAAGAATGTATATATATATATATATATATATATATATATATATGTATATATGTATATATATATAATTTATATAAGGGGAGAGACAGAAATAAATAGAGAGAGATAGACAGAGAGAGATAAAAAGAGGGAGAGAGGGAGGGAGGGCAGGGGATTGATTAATAAACACATTTATATGCATTTAACTGGGAAATATATGCTACTTTGTCTATAATTTTGCAATTCCGGGAGAAATATGTCATACTATACGTACATTAACTTTTCTGACTCGCAAATGAACAGTTGTTAATTGAGAGAGTAGTATGTAGAACCATCTCATATAATACATATTTTATTGTCACTGGGAGTATGATATTTCCATACAGAAAAAAAGTACTACACACACCGCTTTAAATTACGTGTATTATTAAAAAAAAGTTATCATGAAGAATGAATATAGACTATATTGCCCCTTTAAATACATGCATGCGAGGATCTGATTATGAAAGGAGAACGTTATGTGTGTCATTGTCGTACATTGAAAATAGCAAATAATTAATTTGGTTTCCTAACAGTAAAATATCTAGAAGAATTCTCCGATGACAGCAGATCATATATTTGATTACTTCTATTTTAAATGAAAAAGTAATTTGCATCGTTTGCTTTGAAATAAAACACAATCTAATTTGTATGAGTAATGTCTCTTGAGAATTTGCTTTATTTTGAACTTCCAAGTAACCATGCGCTGTATAATACAACTAAGTTGAATGCAACACCTGCGTACATTAACGTATCACCTCATCGACCGAATAAAGTACCACGATCATAAGTAGGAAGAACCTGACAGTTTCAATCTAAATCCATTTACTGCATATCTGAATAGGCGTAATTGTACGGTTGTAAGTTACTTACTCTTTTAACCGGAGCCAGTGTGATCTTTCGTTGCTGTTTCTAGGGCATTTGCCATTAAGTTATTGATTATTGTGTTTGTATAATAAAACGATATATGAATATATAAGTTGCCTCTAAACAAATATTCAAGCTCACAAAGCCTGGAAATAATATCACATAGTAAATATTTTTCGTTGCACATGTTCAGTATATCACCATATCTTTTATATATACTGTTGTCTGCAATCGCAACATGATCAACCCGAGATAAAATATAATCCAAAATAATCCCAACTTTTTCCTAACTTTCATCAAACAGGTCAGACCTATTCTATGTAGTTTGTATTGTAAGAGGCTGCATAAGACGGATGATGTACATATGAGTGTAATGTATATACACTATCGTGCATAAACAGGGTTGTTGAAAGTATATATATATATATATATGTTTATAAATATATAAATCTATATATATATATATATACTTTCAATAGCCAAGTTTATGCTTGAACGTGTGTACACATTACACTCATACACTATATATATATATATATATATATATGTGTGTGCGTGTGCGTGTGTGTGTGGGTGTGTTTGCAAAATACGTTTTCCGCAAAAATCATTGCCCTTTGTGTAAGTCTTCTTTATGCCGTGTCTATATCTTTTAACGCTCAACTGTTGTTTTTTCACGAAACGTAAAAAAAGTCGTTTCTTCCGTTCTTCAACTAACTTTTGAAAAGAAATATTTTGGAGATTTTAATTTCCCCCAAGGATAGAAAAATCATTTCGAATTTAATCGTGTATTCTGTTGTCGTGAATACTTTTGGTAGTCAAAAGTTGTTTTCCAATGACTGTTTTTGAGTCCTTGCAGGAATATTCGTCATCCAGTTGTTGTACCCCATTGCTGTGTATTGATCCGGGAAGTTCTTGAATTATCCTCGTCAGCCAGTTATTGTAGACCCATGCTAGGAGTCACAAATGAAAGAAACCATAAGTAGTGTAAAGTGTATAAAATATAATATTTATCTATCATAAAGAATACAGGAACCACTTCAGATGTATGAGAGAAACGTGTTCATGGCATGCAGCTAAACATGGTATGAAAAGTGTAAGCCAGGTTTAGTATTAGAACAGTTTCCGATGGTTCGTTGTTCTAAACAAGTTTTGAGAGGTGACTGGTTTGCAGTAGACAGAACAGTTTCCGATGGTTCGTTGTTACAGACAAGTCCTGAGAGGTGGCTGGTTTGGTATAGACAGTTCCACAGAGCAAAATATTCTTACCGTGTCGAGACGGAAAAAACATGTGAAATTGCGATAGAAAAGGTTTAATATTTATGGAGCAATTCTGGTTTCTCATTGGTTCGTAGCAGAACGTGAATTAAGTCGATTCGTCAGTTCCTAGCAGCATCGTGTATAAATAGAATTGTCCGACTGTGTGTGATCATACCCCATTATACCTCCGGGATGATGGGATGTGTCTCCTAGCGGATTCGGCTGCAGAGAGACAGGGTAGTCATACTCGTCAAGGGTCCGTTCTTGACACTCAGCCCGACAGGTGAGGGGCCGAAAACCGGTCCAGCACCTGTCGGACTGAGGTACACCGTCTGGGTATTACCTAGGAGGTCCCCCTCCCCAGGCCTTGCCACCGGGCTTTCCGGTGGCGCAAGTTAGTTAGTCGCTTGGGAATGCCGACGGGGGTGCCTAGGAAATTTTTGATGAGGCAAGAGTGCCCCTCCTTTATGGGAGCTTACCTATTTCCACCTTCCGGCCTTGTGCCACATTTTAGTGTGGTGGAAACCAAATAAATAGCTACTCCATTATACGGCCAAAATATTGCCACAATATATATATATATATATATATATATATATATATATATATATATATATATATATATATAGTGGGTACTACGTGGGACAAACTTCACAAAAATTGTATTTTCGTATAAAATAATATGTGACATCAAAGATTGGTTACGAATATTTTACGCCTTCTGACTTTCTAAATAATACATATGAGCCACCTATATACGACCCCCTTATAAGTAGCCGTATATCTTAAGCTGGTTAAAATCGTCATTTCCGTACACAATCTTTGAAGCAAGTATTCTTAAGTGACTGAGACATTCTCTCTGCAAACAAAAAAGAACATCTTTTAGGACTTGCATGATATCATTTCCCCGTTTTTTTGTTGTTGTTATTGTTAAAATTATTTTTCAGGCTATATTCAGAAATTGTTTTTTAATCGTAATTTTTCCTCGATTAAGCTCTTTTTTATTATATTTTAACCCCAAACAAGGCAAATTGCCACTTTAATGTAGGGGGCTACTATTAGGGACATAAGCTACATGAGTACTACGTGGGGAGGTGGGCAGCATGATGTCGGTTCACGTTACATTTTAACTTCTTCCTGTCAGTACAGTTGGTGACGCAGGAACCTGGAAGATAATTCCAATGTCTAGAGGTTCTGGGAAAGAAACTACTGGAGTAGAAGGTACTCTTACATCTAGGGATCTCTACTGTGAAGGGGTTGATTTTTTTCTGCTTGTCAGGTGTGCCGGGGTTATTTACGTAGCGGGGGTACAAGTGTTTGCAGTTAATCGGAACATTCACCGTTAAACCACTTGTAGAACGGGCAGAGGTATGCTACATTTCGTCGATGACACAGAGGCTGAAACTTGAATGACAGTCCAGGACCTATCAGTTAGGCGACTCTCTTTTGAACCATGTCTAGGTAAGAGAGACTGGTAGCAGAATCACCGGCCCAAATGTGACAACAATACTCCATACATGGGTGAATGGTGGCCTTATAGAGGTACAGGATACTTTCTGACCTTAGTAGCTTTCTAGCATGGTAGAGAGACCCTACCATTTTCGCAGCGGTCCTGGCAATGCTCTCGATGTAATTGTTCCAACTCATGTTTCACGTGAACGTTGGGCCGAGGAGTTTAAAAGATGTTCTTTCAGATAAATAGTATTTGCCCATTGCTATAGGTTTCTTGAAGTTATTGAAGGAAACAAGTTTACTCTTGGCAGCATTGAATGTGACCATAAATTTTTGCCCCCATTCCACTCAGATTGGAGGTTATCTTCTAGTGTTTCTGCCATGTCTTTAGATATGTGTTCATTTGTTTTCCTGTCATGTCTGTTATAGAGCGTGGTGTCATCAGCATATATATACCCATCTCACAGACAATGTTGTCAGGCAGGTCATTTATGAGTATTAGGAATAATAGAGGTCCAAGGATAGACCCCTGCGGCACTCCCGCATGTATATTGTATTGTTTAGGTGTACGACCATCGAGGACAGCCTGGAGATTTCTCTTATCTAAGAATGATTTTATTATGTTAAGTATTATTTCACTGATAACGTATGATTTAATTTTCCTGAGAAGACCTTCATGCTATACTCTGTCAAAAGCCTTAGATATATCTAAAGCTACCGCTCTACCCTCCGCTTCTTTGTCAAGTGAATAGTATATAAGCTCGGAGATTGCAGTTAGAATGTCTGCTGTGGAACGGGCTTGCCTAAATCCATACTTTTTTCGGTCCGAAATTTAGCATATGTAAGGTGATTATTTAGAGCTTGGTTAATTATGGACTAAAATATTTTGGCAAAGAGTGGGAGGAGGCTAATGGGGCGGTAATTTACTGGGTCAGTACTTTCGCCAGAATTCTTTAAAACTGGTACTCCAGAAGCAGTTTTTCAGCAGCCAGGAAAGCAAGATTCATGAGCCATCTGTTGTAAAGTTTGGAGAGGATTGGAGCTACTTGGCGGAGTCGTTTATTATTAGCAAAGCCTGTATGAGATCAGGTCCACCTGCTTTTGACGTGTCAAGGATTTTATGAAAGCATGCACCTTAGAATGGGTGATTTCCAGATCGCCTAGTGTGGTGTCTGTCCGCCAAGTAAATTCCGGGAAAGGGTGGTTAACAGGGTCGAGTGTGGAGTTGGAGGCAAACCGACTGGCAAGCATTTTAGCCTTCTCGGTTGCTGGGCAATCTATGCCATGATTGTTGGATAGTGGGGAAATTGTTGGATGCCTATTATCTACTACACTGTTGTAGATGATCCAGAAGTCACGGGTTCCTAATTTCTGTGCTTCGATGCGTTTTTTTGGTGGTTTCAGTAAATTCTCTCTTAGCTGTCACTATTTCTTTATTACAGTTACTTCTGTCTTCTATATACGTTTGTCTGTTTTAAGTGGGTTTATGTCGGTTAAATCTACAGTACGCTGGATTTATGTCGGTGGAATCTGCAGTACGCTGCACATGTGTGGCTTGCTATCAAATTATCGCGTTGAATATGCGCTGCAATTGCTCTTTTGAACAATTTAGTTGTCTCATTTGCGCACTGCTCAGCAGGAAGTGAAAAGATATTACGCCATGGGGCGTCTCTTATAAGATCCCTGACGCCTTCCCACGAAGCGTTTTTTTTATAATATCTCGTTGTTTTGAGCAATGGCTCTTCCGTTTTGGCTCTAGAGTTTAGGGTGATTTCAACTATTATCACTGCATAATCAACATTTCACCGTGAGATGTGGGCGTTCGAAACACAATCATCAGAAACTGCGGTCAGAAACAGATCTAAAGGTTATGCGTGTTGTTCTTTCTGGTAAGGCAAACGGGTTGGACACGTAACCATCTCTGATAGGGAATAAGTTATAGAGAAGCTATATGGTGTGTTACCAGCTGCGTCTGTGTAAGTAGAAAATCCAAGACAGCTGTCGTGGTGGACATTGAAGTCTACAAATACATACACTTGTGCGCTATTTTCGGGGAAAAGTTACGTATCTATGCTGTCAGAGACGTTTTTGGGTCGAGGGAGAGCGGTAGAGAAAATAAAAGTAACTAATGTTATGTTGCATATCAAGTCTAGAGCACATAAAGGCTTGGTCGCCAGATTCTAGTTTTGTTCTCTAGTCAAGGGGAAAGGTGTTTCGAATATAGACTCCAGCCTGTGCATATATCTGTAATAGTCCTTACGGCAGAGTGGGAGACATCCGAGCATGTTAAAGTAGTTAGAGGGAATGGAGGAATCTAGGTTAGTCTCACTTAGTGCTTAGATATCCGGGGTGTTTATTAGGAGAAATGGTTCAATGTCATTTAAATTAATGGTAACTGAGGAAGAAAATCTAGTATGCCAACCATTTTAAATATTTTTTAAATCCATCATTTTAATTTTTTCCTTATTATATCATTATAAAATGGTGTATTCCTAAAAGCGAATTCAAATAAAAATATATAGGCTGTAAATAACACATAAATACAAACATACACACATATGCCATATATAGTGAGATATAGATATACCTTCATTTAATCACATTAACTAATGTACGAAGATAATATTTTATACCTAGATTTCAGTAATTATTCAACTTTGTTCAATACATAGGTAGAGCTAAGTGGTTTATATATATATATATATATATATATATATGTATGTATATATATATGTGTATGTATACACGCATATATATATATATATATATATATAAAATATGTGTATACGTGTGTGTTTGTTGGTGTGTATGTTGGTGTGTATGTTTTTTTACAATATTTCCAATGAGTTTAGTTTAAATGCATATTAATACTACACCCCTTAACATATTTTGTTTTTAAACCGATTTCCATATTATTAAACTCAATTGACCAGCCGTTTAAAAGAAACATATTCAAAAACAAATCAATATTTAGAAGGATATTAAATAAACAAATGTTATTACCTATACAAGAGATGTATTAAAAATAATCTCTTCCTTTAATTTGCAATAAATCTGAAGAAATACGCTTAAAGTATTGCCGAGTAAACTATACGAATTTGCGAAACTGCATATGCGTTTTGTATAACCGTTTTAATTAAATATAATGCCAGTATTTGTACAGCATATGTCTATTTTTCTATTTGTGCGAATGAATCCATACGTTGTTTTCTCACTTTGTATTGAATTATACATCTCTAAGATTTTCAAACTAAATCCGTGATTTTTGTCCCCTGTCATATTCCAGCCCACATATCCTTTTAAGAAAAATAAATAAAGAAAGGACAACATATGTCATATGTCAAAAAAGTGTTTTCAATAGAATTGTTCAGATAAAGAAAAAATCTAGAATTCGTTTCTAAACAAGAAAATGTAATGTTCGCTTGTGCAATGTTCAGAAGGGAAAATAAAATTTAATGACAGCCTCCTATAATAACGAATTGTTTTCTGCCTCCTCCTACTACTATAAACGTCAAGAACAAGAAGGGTATTAATAATTCACTGACAGAAAAAATAACCTTACATTGACTTAAACAAATGTACAGCATAGAGGGGAACGTTATCCATATTTGCTTTGTCGGTACGTATAATGCCAACACATATATACAGAAACTAATATATCAATGAAATAATTCAACGTAAGACTTTTTTTAATATAGATATTCCACAAATCCTTGGAAAAAATATAGATTTATAAATGATATATTTAACTAGTTTTTAAATCGTATTTTCATTGTAAAAATGAATTTGTTTAGTACAGAAAAATTAGTTATCAGAAAGTATATAATATAAATTACTAAGTGCTTATTGATTAATTTTATAAAATTCGAGTAAACGACATGTTCACATATTTACAATTAAGACCTTAGATCGTCTACACGTGGTTACCTATTTAAGTTGTTCTAAATCGTAACTCGTATTTAAAATATATTCTAACATTCAATGTTGAATGAATACAATTAAGACGATGTTCATGAGAAAAGCTCCCTCGGAGACTAGAACTTATAATAAAAGATTATACATACATTTTGAAAAAAATAATAATTAGTTTAACATAAACGTATGAAATTTGCATTTAAGTAGTTTGAACACTAAATAAAAAAAGTAATTGATTTGTACATATAAACGTTTTAAATAAAGCAGTTGTGCCCCACGCTCTTTGTTCTTCTGAAGTCATAAGATATCCCTAATGCTGGGTGTTATATTCTCTCGCGCTTATACAATGTTTATTAAATTATATAAGTAGACATACACTTATGCGTAAATATTATTATACGAGTAACTGGACTAAAGAAAAATAATTTTAAAATCAACCTGGCAACTATACCTAGTAAAGCAAGTGAAAGGGAGATTTAACAAATTGCACTTAAATGGAGAATGAGAAATTTAAAATGATGTGTCGGTCAGATAAGCGTGTGAACGTTTGGCATATGGTAGGAAAACTCTTCATCAGCTTGAATAAACTGATGATAATATATATATATATATATATATATATATATATATATATATATATGTATGAAAAATGATTAATAAAACATGTTAAAAGACATCTTGAAAAAGAGTCAAAAACATATTTAATTTTAAAACCGGAAACACAAGATAAGTGGATAGTCCTTAATCCGCGGAGTTTCGAAGAAATACTCTCCTTCTCATCAGAGGGCAGGAATTAGCAAAATGCAGGATCGGATTTTGCATATAAAAGTATTTAATGAAAATACAAGTAAGTAACAGATCTTACTTGGTTAAACAAATGGGTAAGGGGAACATACATATACGTCAGAATCACGTTGACCGACCGTTAAGTTAAGGAATGTTTAGCCTGACTAGTACCAGATGGGTGGACATTGTGTAATTCTAGCCAGGGATGTGTTTCAGCTCACCTTAGCATTGTTCCAGTCGTCCTGAACCTCCACTTACCACTTGTATGCAACAATGTTTACTCAGGAGAGGTATGGTGGGAGATTGCACAACTCTTCCCACAAAATTTCACGCGCAAGCACTCTTGGAGTTGGTAGCTATAGTCTGTTAAGACTGAAATAAATCTTCATATAAATATAAACACACACACACACACACACATATATATATATATATATATATATATATATATATATATATATATATATGTTGGCATAGGTATGCGTTTAAATACAAAAAAAATCTAACCAGATTATTTTAGTATACACAAATACCCAAATATGTGTGTGCGTCTACGCTTGTATAATATAGTCCGCATCTTTTACATATAATATATATATATATATATATATATATATATATATATATATATATATATATATATATATTCAGGCACACATTATTAAAAACTACAGAGTTACCTTGCTTAATGATTCTTTTTTTATTTTTCGATCTTTCGTAAGATTTTTTTAACTTCAAGATGGAAGGTATTTACAAATGTTCCCTGGTTCACACGAGCGCTTTCGATTCTTTCTTGAATCATCATCAGGTGGAGATAAAAAATTAAAAATAGAAGTGAAATATATAGTTACGAATGATAAAAAGAGTCAATGAAAAGTCGATTAAAATATTCATTTACGAGTGATAAAACTCGATTAAAAATAGGATGATAAAAGGCAATGTTAGTAAAACCAGTCGTATACTGGTTATGCAAAACATTTCAGCACATTATTGCTACTTTCATACTTTTAATATATATATATATATATATATATATATATATATATATATATATATATATATTCACGTACACGCACATATGTGTGTGAGATTGTTTGATGTTGCAAAACAAGGTTCCAAACTGTCTAAATAAACGAATTAATATTTCAAATTAATTGATTGAAATATTGAAGCATTTGATTATAGTATATAATGGTATTCTGTCTCGATTTTTAAAACATCTTTTTAGCACCTAAGAACTGTTAACGTTTCACTGTGCTCTGTTTAAATCTAATGTGCTGTTTTAGTAGTTTATTTGTGTAGTAATTGCTTATGTGCAAAAAGGATCGATGTATTACCATAAATTAGATATATATTTATACTTAATCTATACCTTGAAATTTACTCTTAAAAGATCCAAGTTTATATCTGAGATAGCACTGGACAAATATGAAACAAAAGGTTGTGAAATGACCAAATAATTATAATATGGACGCAGGATATGTTTACTCCTTAATTAGAAGTTAATCTAAATGTTGAACTCGCTTTACATTTGCTATTCTTGTGCTGTCATTTGAATACATCTAAAATCGAACGTAGTTGAAGCCCATAAAATAGCATCAAGATCTATACTATTTTTAGAAATATCTTTATGCGCCCATTGGTTGTACTGATGGTAAGTTTAAGCTTATAGGTGTTTCTACTTTTAAAATGAATACAATTATATATCTGTAATATTTAGATTTCAATGTTTATGCCAAAAGAAAAAAATGTAAATTTCTACTTAATGAAAATAAGATTACTATTCATTTAGATTTTCTTTCAAAAAATATCCATCAGCTATAAACAACGCACTAGGAGTAAAATAGTGTGTAAGGGAATATTAGGTAATCATCGTTATCATTTTATTGATGCTGATAACATATTTCCTGGTTATTTGTTCAATGCATTCAATAAATATAAAGCCTCAATTATCTTTTTAAGGTAGCTTGCAAGATTTTTTTTCTATTTACTAATACATGTCTAAACAAAATAATATAAATCTCTATCTTAAAAAAAACTCTATCTTTATGTCTACGGTTTCTGTTTATTTGACTTTTAATGCATGATACTTGCTGTCATATATTCCTGACAATCACAAGTCTATCAATACGAATTCTCTCCCTTTAGATTTACTAGCATAGATGCACGGCGTTGCCCGGGAGTTTGAAGGTGTATGTTGAGCAAGTAAAAAAAAAGTGGTCAATTTTTTTTAAATTTTGGCCCCTATTATGGCCCCTTAACATTTATTGTTTTGAGCTTAAATCCAGTAATTAATTTAGATCCATGTCCAGGAAACATATATCTAAAATTACAAGGGTTTAGACTCAGAATTGTCGGAGGAGTTTGGTAGAGTTCACAAAGGCCAAATCGTTACACTTTTACCCCTTAACAGGCAGATTTCTGGCCGAAATGATTGCACAGATTTTTCCAAATCTCAGTACGTGTATATCAAATTTCGAGTCAGTAGACTGAAAATTGACATAGTGTTTGCGTAGGAAAATAGGCACATACGCACCCAAGGAGACACACACAGACACACACACTTACACGTTCACTTTTGTAGATATATAGATATACTAGCATTTCAGTCCAGGGTTTCCCGGGTGTTTTGATGTTTGTGTTGACCAAAAAAAAAGTGGTAGTAAGAAGCCAGGCTCGAACCCGTAGAGCGAAGGAAGAAAAGAACGGGGGGAAATCTGACGTGTTTGTGGTTGCGACCACCACCATATCTCAAGTGACGTAGGTTTTAATTAAAACTGTACAATCGAAAGGAGAGAATGACTTTCAAAAATATCGGTGAAAAAACGACCCCCTGTAGAAAAGGCCCAGTTTAAGGTGAAGATATTAAGGTGTTTAGCCAATTATTCGATATTTGTCGTATGAAAGTCGAACTTCAAAACGATCCTGATCTTGTAATAATCTGTCGCCTCTGTCGAAAGTTTAAGGCAGACATACATACACACATACATTTATATATTGGTAAGTAAAAATTTTCGACCCAAACCGATTAAAAATCTTTCTCTATGTATGAATACTCTTTATGTAAAATTTCAAATGTTTAGACCAAACATTTTTCTGAGTAATTTGGTAAAATCCGCAGAGGTCATTTTTTTTAAAATTTTGACCTCGATTATGATCCCTACACATTTATTATTTGGGGCTCAAATCAAGTTATTAAGTTAGATCCCTGTCCCAGGAACCTATATCTAAAATTTCAAATGTTTATACCTAAAATTGTCGGAGGACTTGGTGTAGTTCTAAAAGGTAAAATCCTTGAACTTTGACCCTTAACATTAACATTTCTGGCCGACAACAGCCTGCAAAGACTTTCCCAAATCTCAGTACCATATATATCAAATTTTGGAGTTTGTAGACTGAAAATTGACAGAGTTATTGCGTAGGGAATGTACACACACAAGCACACAGATACACGGGCACGTGCATTTTTATAGATACACTAGTATTTCAGCCCGGCGTTGCCCGGAAGTTTGGAGGTGTGTATTGAGCAAAAAAAAAAAAGCGGTATTATTTTTTAAACTTTCACCCATATTATGACCCCTTACCATTTATTGTTTAGTGCTCAAATGAAGTTATTCACTTATACCCATGTCCAGGAAACGTATATCTTAATTTTCAATTGTTTAGACACAAAATTTACGAAGGAGTTTGTTAGAGTTCTCAAATGTTAAATCATTGAACTTCGACCCCTTAATAGCCAACTTTCCGACCGGAAACGGATCACAAAGATCTCGCCAAATGTCAATACCCTGTATATCATATTTCGAGTCTGTAGACTTAAAATTGACATAGTTATTTCGTAGGGAAATGTACACATACATACACACACAGACACACATACACGTTCACCTTTATAGATAAATAGATTAAACAAAAATATATACGTATATGTCAATATATATGGAAACAATTTTGTGTTTACTGTAAACTTTTTACGCAAATATCATGCAAGTAAAATCATGTAGAATATCTGCTTGTATAAAATTACACGTAATAGTTTAACTAAAGATGATCATCGCTTAAGAAAACCGAAAAAAACTAATAGGGAGTTTATTAAAATAGAATTTTAAAAGAATATGTGAATTAGATAGATCTTTTGCTAGTGAATACAATTCCAAACCCCATATATAAGGAAATAGTATTTTCGTTTTAAATAAATAGAAAAGAGTGTTTTTTTAATATGAATATCAATAACCACAAAAGAAAAACGAATTTATAGAAGATAGATTACGCATTAAAAATCATCCATGAATTATATTTTTTTTCCTATACCCACCAATGTATGAAATATATACTACGGGACTACGTCGCCGCTGAATATAGAACGGCTGTCTTTAATTCAAGGTAAGGAAATATTTTGATAGACATCGACTTTAAACAGATAGCCCCTTTAATTTATATTATGCCGATAAACCAAACTGTTTGTTTTATATGTCCTGAGCAGTCTTATATACAAACACTTATTCTATTTAAGATTTCAATTAGACTTGTCTCGTTAGACTTTATAAGAGGGTTTCCATTAGCACACATAAAACAAAAAAAAAACAAATAATAAATCAATGATTTCTTTACAGAATGTTTATGAGAAGACGTTTCCTCTTGTTTATACGAGAGCAATTGAAAGAAGTAGGGTTCGGAAAACACTATTTTAAAATGTTGAATTACTTTAGAGTTTAATTTACATTGATTTTGGCTGGGATAAAAAAATTAGATACAAGTTGAAAAGAGTTGGGTGTGGAATATTAATCAAAACTTTTGCATTTATTTAAAGTTTAAGTTGAAAGCATCTTTCATGTTAAGACTTACAAACTGCTTGAGAAATTATAGTGGCGAAGTGTAAAATTTCAATTATCTTATATCTTTACAGCTTAATAATTAGTAAACTCTACTTCAGAGATTCGGAGTTAAAGTTTAATATATCGATTTTATAGACTTATTTTGGGAGAGTCGGTTTTCGTGTTTATAATTAGGCACCACTTTAAAATAGTTGATTGTAAGCATTAACTCTCGCAAATACTTAGGCTCCTTAGATATTAAGCTGGAACGTGTATTTTCACACTTCTTAAATTGGCACAGCTTTAAAAGTTAGAATTATCAATGCCAATGTATTCAAACATTCACACCTTGGGTACTAAACAGAATATATGCGAATTACGAAGATCTTTATACAAATTTTAACCTTATAAAAATACAATTTAACAACGTTCGAAACGAATATAATAATATATGGTTTATACACCATCATGTAGAAATAATAAAGTACATTTTTTCAGATCTATCTCTAGAATATATATATATATATATATATATATATATATATATATATATATATAGGTGTGTGTGTGTGTGTGTGTTTGTATGTAATAGTCATTTGTTTTAATTTGTGCAAGATTTAAGACACACTATTTCAATTATATTTAGGAAGTGCTGATCCAATTTGTTGGTGTGTCCGCAACGATGAAATAGCACAAGTAAACATCATGTAACAGCCTTGTCTAAAGTTTTACTTAGAACTTATGTACTTATATGATTGATGTCTGCAAATAAAATAATCTCCAGGAAAATATCTTTTTGTAATATCCTATTTGGTATTTTCTTGTTATTTCCCTAAAGAGTATGGCGTAGACTAAGCGATGTTTATTTCATTGTTTTTTTTTTTTTTGTCCTGTAAAGAAAATATACAATCAGTTCACGAAGAAAGCAATGCATTAGAGCGATATCCGATTAATGGTTGGTTGGGAACAGCTTGTGGATAACGCATAAAAGAAAAAAAGATGGACATGAATACCAGAAATAAAAAAGATGGGTGTGTTGTATTGATGAGTTATATTAAAACAGAGAAAACTCTTAGGTTTAAACTTATATTTAAGTTCTCCAAACATATATTTTCTGTATGAATACTTATTCTATATGACTGTCTATTGGTACTGTCAATAGAATCACAGATAAACATGTCCTACGCCACGTTTAACAAACTCTTATGAACGTTATAATTTTCTACCTTTATATATTTTACTCACAATAAGATAAATAGTGATAACTTCACTATATGCAATATTGTAAACATAATATATATGTTTATATCTATCTATCTATCTATCTATCTATCTATATATATATATATATATATATGTGTGTGTGTGTTTGTATGTATTAGATTGACGCAAAGGTTCTAGTTAGATCACCAATATAATACGAATGGGATAATTTCTCTCTGTGTCTGTGTGTGTATGTGTGTGTGTGCTGCCTTTTAAGATTTACATAGAGCTGTTTATTAGGAAAATGCTAGACGATGTCAAGTACTTTTTTTTTACCAGTGCAATTGTTTAAACAGTTAAATATAAATCCGTGTCCATAATTCTTGCTGTATATATATGTATATATATATATATATATATATATATATATATATAAATATATATATATACATATATATATACATATATATATATACATATCTATATATATATATATATATATATATATATATATATGAATAAAATAAAGCAAGATATAAACGATGCTTTAGACGTTATGTGAATAAAAAGGAAACACCTAAAGAAGTAAAAAACAAAATTAAAATCAACGTTTCGTCCCTATTTCAGGGGGCATCATCAGGATTTCTAGGCGAGGATGTACAGGAAGACGGTCATATATCACATGCGAAAGAGGAGAAATTCAGTCCTATCCAGAACAGAAAGAGAACTGAACTTCTCCTCTCCCGCATATATGACCGTCTTACTGTCCATCCTCGCCTAGAAATCCTGATGATATCCCCTGAAATAGGGACGAAACGTTGATTTTAATTTTGTTTTTACTCTTTTATGTTTTTCCTTTTTATTCACATATATATATATGTATATATGATTTACACCCCCACACCCATCCCTCACACACACACGCGCGCGCACGCACACACACATATATATATACACATATATATATATATACATATATATATGTAGATATATATGTGTGGAGTTTAATATTAACATAAAAATCGATATATATATATATATATATATATATCACAATTTATATGTACATAATATAAATGCTAAAAATATAAAGGAAGTTTTAAAAACTGCAAAACATTTGTTAGAATCCACATCCTGTTGTGATAAATCACGTGCGATACCTACAAATTAACTGAAATATACAAAATAAATAAATGAAGACAAAACTGTATTGCAGGATTCGATATCTGCTGGACCAATAAAGTGTCCGTCTTGGCTCGACGAATAATCCTTACTTGTTCTGTTTCTGTCAATAGATGTTTTACTATATATCCCATCCTATGTATAAATAGTGACTCCATAAAACGTGTCATAATAAATATCACATTAATGTAATTGTTTTATATATGTAGAAGTAAGATACCCACAGCGGTGTAACATAAGTTAAACTGTACGATAAGGTGAAAAATAATTTAATCTTACAATATTTATCTTTATATATATATATATATATATATATATATATATATATATATATATATATATATATATATATATATATATATACATATATTTATATATATATAATGTGTGTGTGTGGTTTATTTTTTTATTACCATTTTTTCTATTTGGTTACATATGTTTCAGATGTTGGGTCATGTTTACGATCTAGCATCCTCGTCAGACCTTATAGAAATTGTTGTTATTATTAGCTTATAATAAAAAAAAACACTTCTGTAAGGTCTAACGAGGCTGTTAGATAGTAAACGTGGTCAAACAAACATCTGAAATACATGTAAACAAACAGATAAAACAGTAATAAAAAATAAGACACCTATTTGCTCCGCAGTAATATTGATCACCCTCTTCAGGTGTTTATTAATTAACAGTTTTACCAAATATATATATATATATATATATATATATATATATATATATATATATATATATATATATATATATATATATATATATATATATATACGAGCCAGCAACCCGGCCTTGACCCGTCGTACAAAACGTGTACATGTTATTTTAACTTAGGCAGATTGCCCATGTATAATTAGAGAATACACTCTTTCTTGAATATTATATAACGAGAATTATTTTTTCCTGTGGGCTAATTCGAAAAAATAAATAAATATATAAATTAATTATAATGTCGTTCATTAACTTTCTTCTGCATTTGTTTACAATATCACGTTCTCTGATACTTATGCTTCGGGATAAACGCTTTCGACAAGTCACTTTGCTTAATGTTCTGTTTAAAAATCTGTAAACGAAGAAATGGTTTGCGTTAATTTTATTGTTTTTCGTAAATTGAATTCATTAATAAAAACGATTTATTTAATAAAAATAAAATGGTGAGTTATATTTGAGGTTTGATCAAGGGATAATTGGAATACTCTACCACTGAGCTATTTTTCCAGATATGATTATTTCTGGTCTACTTTAAGAAATGATTGTTCAAATTTCTCTTGTATTTTTTTTTTTAAAGAAAGGCACATTTTAGAGTCGGATATTTTAGATTTTCAGTATTAGCGGATGAATTTGAGTAGAAAATATCTCAGAAAGATGCACATAAACTAAGCTGTTTTTAACCTATTAAAGAAGAATCTCCACACACAATGTGACTTTTATATAATAGAAGATATATATATATATATATATATATATATATATATATATATATATATATATATATATATATATATATATATATGCTAGCATGAGTGTCCGGCGTTGCCCAGGTGTTTGCAGGTATATGTTGAGCAAAAATAAAGAAGGTCATTTTTTTTTAAATTTGAGCCCTATTAAGACCCCCCCCCAAAAAAAAAAATATTGTTTTGGGCTTAAATCAAGTTATTAAGTAAGATCCATGTCCGAGGAACCTATATCTACAATTTAAAGTGTGCAGACCCAAAATTGTCGAAGGATTTCGGTAGAGTTCTTAAAGGTCAAATCGTTGAACTTTTACCCCTTAATCGCGAAATTCTGGCCAAAACACAATCATCTCGATTTTCCCAAATCTCAGTACCATGTATATCAACTTTCGAGTTTGTAAACTAAAAATTGGCAGAGGTATTGCGTAGCGAAATGTACACACACAAACACACACAGACATACACTTACACTTGTATAGATATATAGATAATATGTATACATATAATCAATATATCTATAAAAGTGAAAGTATATGCCTGTGTGTCTGTCTGTACACATTCTCCGACACAATAATTTTAAGTCTACAGACTCGAAATTTGATGTGAAGGATATTGAGATTTGTGAAACTCTTTGTAATCCGTTTTCCACCAGAATATTTTCTGGTAAGGGGTCAAAGTACAATAATTTGACTTTTTAAAACTCTGCCAAATTCCCCGCCAATTTTGGGTAGAAAAATTGACATTTTAGATATAGATTCCTGGGATATGGATCTAACTTTATAACTTGATTTGAGCCCAAAACAATAAAGGTTAAGGGGTCATAATAGCGGTAAAAATTTAAACAAATTTGATCTCTGTGGTCTCTACCAATTACCTCAGACAATTCTGGTCTAAATATTTGAAATTTTACATAAAGATCATTCAGAGATAGGGCAAGCTTTTTAATCGGTTAGGTCGAAAACTAAAGCTATCAATATATAAATGTATGTATGCTTGCATCTCTGCCTTAAAATTTTAACTGAAGCGACGGATGTTCACAAGATCAGTATCGTTCTAAAGCTCGACCATTCAGAGGAAAAATACCGAATAATTGGCTAAAAACATTAATTTTTTCACCCTCAACTGGGCTCTTTTCTACGGGAAGGGGTCGCTTTTTTCGCCGATATTTTCGACAGTCTTCCCCTTTTTTCGATTGTATAGCCTAATTAAAACATACGTCACTTCCGGTTTAGCAGCGGTCGTAACAAAAAATGCGACACCTTTTTTTGCCATTCGTTCTATTCCTCCTTCGCGGTACGGATTCGAGACTGCCTTCCTACTACCACTTTTGTTTTTCGCTCAATTCACACCTCCAAAAACTCGCGCAACGCCAGGAACCCATGTTTGTTATTTAATATAATAATTACATACCTAAAGACATTAGTGTTTCATTCTTTCGGGAATAATCAGTGTCGGGTGTCACGATAAATGCCAGTCGAGTGATTCGAAATCTGGCAGCAGAAGTCATGTCTGGCTGCTAAAGCAAGGACTCGAAGAATTCGGCTACCGAAAACGTGTAGAGATACAGTTGAAATTAAACATTTATTTTTTTTAAAGCTTTTAACGTCAGTCAGCGTGATCTAATCTTTATCTGACGATCTACGCATAAGTGACTGAATTATTACAAATGAAATTATTACAACGATAAGAAACAAGTTTCTTAAGTGCTCAACGATAAGAAACAAGTTTCTTAAAGGCGCGGACAAAAATACTTACTATAATAATTAAAACAAACAGCATAAATGTATCTTTGGCTTTGTATGGTTACGCATATATATATATATATATATATATATATATATATATATATATATATATATATATATATACGTACCGTAATAAACATTAAAAACCAAAAATGCATTTACATCGTCCTTATGATGTTTATTAAAAGTAGTAGTATTGTATAGTATACACACACGCACACAAACACACGCACACACACACACACACACACACATATATATATATATATATATATATATATATATATATATATATATATACATATATATATGTATTTGTAGGTTTATAAGAATTTAATTGCAATGTTGTTAACCCTGTCTTGGAGTTGTCATATATGAAAAACAATGGACAAACAAAAGAACGAACTATTCGTTTTAGTATTTTTTTTATTTTCCGTATATCCAATATAATTATTAATTTCCTTCGGTAAAATAAAAAAAAAACAAATAATCAATTAACAAATATATTTAAGAGATAATAGAAAACGTAGACTATAAAAATGAGTACGCACGTTGTAATAGCAATGATAATAAATAAAGTAACACTTTTTCCTGCTTTATACCTTAAATGTTCACACTTTCGTGTTCGCTTAGAGATATTTTAATGTTTTTAGTCGTGTGCAAGCAACTCTATGAGTCACTACGTCAGTCGGTCAGTCGGTTTGGCGGTGTGTCTGTCGGTCTGTTCGTAACACTTCTGTGCTTGGTCTTTTTGGTTAAGATCAAAGGTATGTTGTTAATAGATGCTGTTCTTAGCTTTTTAAGCTTTCTTGACCTTTTGGCCAACATCAAAGTGTAGTATATGTTCTTACTACATACTGTGCTTATTGTGATATAAAGTGTGGGATCAATTTTCTGTATTAATTTAATTTAAAATGATCACCCATTTTACAACCCGTCAATCGTAAGCCATTCAAGTAAATCTCCAGATCATTCATGTTATTTTTGAAGGATTGCAGTTATATTTTTAAGAATTCAAGTCATTCTTAAAATCATTCAATTCATCCTTAAGTTGCTTAAAGTCATTCTAAGCAATTCCCTTTTTATTTATTTAATTAATTTTAGCCCATTTTTCAGTCATTTTAGTGTATTTTTAAGAATTTCATGTCAATCCTACATTTGCGCATTCAATCATTACACGAGAGCACACGACAAATGGCTATCGGCCTTGTTCTTTTTTTAAGGACACTTTTTGTATCTTTTTCGTTTAAAAAAGGAATGATTCTCTCGAAGAGTATAATGTACCATGCCGGATTGACCAAACATTACGTTCAGGGTCAAAAATTCGTATTGTCATTTTCTTGAGTTTAAAATATATATATGTGAGAAAATAAACTAAAACAAAGAACACTTTCTTTGAGTGGGTCTAGTTTTGTTAATAATGTACACGAGGCAACAGCTTGCTCCCTACATACTTATAGGTTTCTTAAACTTCTTTAAATCGATCTACGAGCAATGATTCAAAAAATGCTCGTCACTCTTCAACAGACACACCCGTGTGTATATATATATATATATATATATATATATATATATATATATATATTATATATATGTATATATATATATATATATACTATAAAGCTTAATGTATGTGTGTGCGTGTGTCTGATCACGCATATGCTTCTGTATGATTGACTATTTTAAAAAAAAACTGATCACATATAATGATAGAAGATGAATCGAGAAACCGGAAAGGTATGTTTTATCTGCAGAAAGGTGGTTCATTAAAATTGGTGGGTATTCGTACGCGCCTGCTCCACAAAGTATGGAAATAAAAAAATTAAAAATTAAAAAAAAAACGTTTACAAGTGGTTTTGATATAGATGTGCATAATGATACTCTGATAAGAATGCTTGAACTTAGATAGGGATAGTATAATAAAATTGTGGGGTCTGCGTTTGCGCCTGACCTCCATAGAATGGAAATAGGCACACACTTTAATAAAACCTTTTCATATCTATCTGCATAATATACTTTAATAATTATGTTTCAATTTGAAGAAGTATTTTATAATAAAATTATAACCTCCATTGAATGGAAATGTGTCACAAAGTTTAACAAGTTTTTTTTTTTTTTTTTTTTTTTAAATATAGATCCATAGAATATTGTGGTAAGTGTTTCAGTGTGAACAGGTATGGTATAATAAATTATGGGGTCGTATCTATTTTATTTTTTCTTTCATCATATTTTGCTTTGGTTTTGATACCCCTGAATCCGTAGCTATCTATTTACGATCCTTTCTTTTCATAACCTATCTTACTTTAAGAAATAGAGTCAATTTTCTGTAGGCTTTTTTGAACCCAGTCAACGACGGGAACTTTTGCTAGTATATATATTTTTATATATACATATGTGTGCATGTATATGCACGTATGAATGTATATATATATATATATATATATATATGTTTATATATCGAAGAAATACGAGGAAGAGAAAAGAAAAAAAAACGAACAAATATTGGAAAACTATTTAGATTTAATGAAATCGTTCGAGTAAAAACAGGAAAGAGATAGAAAAGAAATGAACGAACAAATTTTGGAATTAAAAAAAATACATTAAGAGCAACAAAACCCGTCAGGATAAACATGGATTTGATAAATCAAGGTTTGGTGAATAAGCTCAGAAGAGACGAACCCAGTACGGCTTTTTCTCCAAAATGTGATCTGGTCAGATATTCATATATTTTACTATGCTCCGGAGGAAGGCGTAACGTTTGAAGCATATTTCAGAAGATTTGAAGACCTTTTTAAAATGTATTGCAGTGCATGTACTGATCAAAAGAAAGTTCGATTATTGCTACAAAAGTTAGGTATATCAGAACTTTACACATTTGTGGACTTTATTTTACCAAGAAAAATCTGCGAATTGTCTTTTGACGGGGCAGTCAATCTATTAATATATTTATTAATTAATACTGTCCCCAAAGAAGTATTTTCATAAAAGATTGAAATGTATGAAACGTAAAGAGAGTCAGGGCTATAGGACATTTGCTTCTGTGACGATTTCAAATTGTCATTAACGGCGAACGATTTCAAGTGCTAATTATTCACACAAGGTTTGATAGCCACAATATAGCCACATATCGGTGATATAAGACACTGTGCTCTAAAGAAATTGGAATTAGAACCTGATTTGAAGTTTCAGAAACTGGATTAAGATTGTCAGCGGTTCGTTGCAATGAAGCAAATTTCCCGAAACATAGATTTCTTTATATGGATCATAGATTTTCATTATTTAGCGGCTCACATAAAAAAGATGCTTTAAAAATAAAGGGCACCCGCCCGTCAGCAATTATTAACCAGAGATAAAAAGAACCATTCACAAAATTATGACGATAGACAAAATCCTAAGACTCCTTGTGGCAAATGTGGATGATATCCTGGGTAGAATGCATGTCAGTACCAAGGGAACATAATATATGACCTATGCAAGCGAGCAGAGAATAGCGCCTCATATTGCAGAACAAAAGTAGTAAAAATAGGTACGTAAAAACTGAAAAAATGGACCCATCACCAACAGAGAAAATAAGGAATTATCAATCATAAATGTTCACATGGAGAAGAGCATAGGAAACCCCACGATTGCAGAGACGAAAATTCGTAACTGGTTAAAAAGTAAATTTTTAGGGTAAGCTAGTCATTTATGTGTGCTTTAAAAGAACGATAATAAAGCTAAAAGTGTTCAACGAACTTATTCGGGGCCGATTGAATTAAGGAATATGAAATGGGACTCGCCAATGAATGATTTTTGTCACAAACTCGAAAACCTAACGGCCGAAGCCGACAAACTAAATAAGGATCTCAAACAAATTGTCCCATGTGTTTTCTCCGAAAAACTTGGATACTGCACAAAAATAAAGGCAAGATTTGAATTGCTGGACGAAGCAAAACCAATATTCAAAAAGCCACTAAGCGTACCGTTTGCTTCGAGGGAATAAATTGAAAAAAGAATTGGAAAGACTAGCTAACACTGGGATTTTAACCCCTATTTACTATACTGAGTGGGCAACCCCCACCGTATACGTTTGAAAAATCTAAAGAGATTAGGGAATGCGCGGACTTTTCGACCAGATTGGATGCGGCGCTCAAGGACCATCACTACCCGCTACCAAATCCAGACGAAATATTCGCTAAGATTAATGGCGGAAAATATTTTCCCAAAATAGTCTTAAGCGAGGCGTACCTACAAATACCAGTAGAGGGAGATAGCTAAAAACGTTTGTATATCTCAACGCACAAAGGACTTTGTAAATTCATTTGGTATAAAAATAGCACCTGCAATTTTTCAACAAGAATTGATATTTGCTAAGCGGTTAGGATTTCGCAATAGGCTATCAGACGATATTCTTATTCGTAGTCAAAATGTTGAACAAGATAGAGATAATGTATTTCAAGTCTTTGACAGAATCAAAAAATACTGTTTCACATTGAAGGAAGACAACATACGATTTTTTAAATGAATTAAATACCTGTGTGGTATCATAGATGAAAACGGAAGGAACCCAGATCCAGCCGGGTCCACAGCTATAAAATACATGCCAGAATCTCATAATGTAACTACATTGCAGAGTTTTTTAGGGTTCGCGGACTATTATAAAACGTTCATAAAGAAAATATATTAATTGCGTGCGCCATTAAATGTACTATTAAAACAGGACAAGAATGCGCCTGGAGGCATGAGTGCAAGGCAGCGTTTAGAAATTAACCGATGTATTAACGTCAGATTTAGCCTTGCTCATTTCAATGCGAAACAAAAGATTATTGTCGCATCTGGCGCAAGTTCTTATGGGATCGGGGCGTGCATTCTCCACAAGATGACTGATTGGTCCACTTAGCCGATCGCCCATGCGTCAACACCTTACTTCCTGCCGAGAAGAATTACTCCCACATCTAAAAGGAAGCACTGGGGATCATACTCGATGTTACAAAATTCCACCGATTTTTACACAGTCATAAGTTAAAATTGCAAACTGACCCTAAGCCGCTTAAAGCTATCTTTGGCTCCAAAAAAGGCTGCAAACTGACACAGCCAACAAACTGCAAAGGTGGGAGCCATTCTACTGAATTACGATTTCAGTATATAATTTCTTACATCTGCGAAGTTTAGTCACGCAGACGGATTGTCGCGATTAATCCCGAAACCATGGGAACCGCTAGAAGACACAGTAATAGCATCACTACAATGTGAAAAGGACTATACACAAATACTATGTAATACGAACAAGGAATTGACAGTTAGTTTGGAAGATATAGTAAGGGAGGCTGAAAAAGATTGTTTCATCAAAGAAGTGAAATATACAATTAAATCTGATGAATCGGCGGTGGAACTATTATTCTATGAGCAATGGAGGTACTGTTTACAGAGAAAGAGTAGTAGTCCCAGCTACACTACAAAATAAAGGGTTTCTCTACGAGGCACCCTGGGCCTTCGCGAATGAAGAACCTTATGAGGTCCAACGTTTACTGGTAAAGTATGGACATTGGCATCGAAGGCACTGTACAGTCGGGTAAGGGATGCGCATTGGCTGAAAAAGCGCCCCAATACAATTTAGCCCGTGACCTGAAGCGGACCACCTATGGCTAAGAATACGCGTATATTACGCAGGCCTATGAAAACTATTATTTAATAGTGGTAGACAGTTTTTAAAAATGGCCTGAGGTATTTCGATGTAAAAGTCCAAGAACGGATTTTACAATCAGTGCTCTTCGCGAATTGTTCGCTAGGTTTCGTGTGGTTGATTGACTAGCGTCAGTCAATGTCACACAATTCACTTCAGAAAATTTGAAAAGCTTCTGCGAGGATTTCCAGGTAAACCACATAAATACGCCAATCTATGATACCCGATCGTACAGAGAGGTTTGTAGACACGCTGAAAAGAGCCCTGAAAAAGGCTAAAGGAACGCTCTCAGAAAAGGCGTTACAACAGTTTTTACAAGTTTACCGAATTACGCAAAATGAAAGGACTCCATCGAAGATGTCGCCGACAGACGTAATGTTCGCGAGGAAAATTAGGCCGGTCTTCAAGAAAATTTTACCAGAACAGGTGAAACCACCACATCCTATAGTTCCTAAAAATAGGAATTCACCTCAAGAAAAGGTATTTTTCCGGGTATACAAAAATAATACCACGACGTGGGAACTATCAAAGACCCAGAAAAAATCGGGCGGATGATCAACATTGTCGAATGTCCAAGATTTACGCCCAAGAAACGTTAAAACCAAATTCGGAAACGTATAACTGATGACGAAGACAACCACCGGCTGAAAAAGGCGAAGTAATGGACCAGATATATGACACGTTCGACTTGGTAACACCATAAGCAGCTGGACAAAGCCCGTCCACCAGAAAAAGTAAAATGACCATCCTGATAGAGATCAACCCCAAGAAAAAAAAGGTATACGATCATCCCAGGGAAATGAAAAACTCGGGAGGGGGTGTTGTGGGGTACAAATCTACCCTATTTCAGAACTAAGTTGAATCATCTAGTCCTATAAATACCTCTGGTTAAAGAGACTTAATGGAGACATTCATACCTTGTTAAACCGCCTGCTACGAACACGTTCCTCTCATACCACTTTACTGGCTCCTGTATTCTTTATGATAAATACATATATCTTATACACTTTACACTACTTGTGGTCTCTTTCATTTGTAACACTTAGCACGGGTCTAGAACAATAATATAATCAAACTTTTAGTCTCGAATTATCTAATTTTTCTATATTGAATATTTTTTTTAAGATATGAGCAGGTTATTTGGGAGATTCTTCCCATAGATACCAGAAAAAGTTAGGGTGATAATATAAAATTGTATTATAGTTGTATCGTGTTACATATAAGAGGGTTAAATCTGTAGCGTTCCTTGAAGATACCTTGTTTTCAACATTAAAATGCTTCCAAGACTTTATATGTATATATATATATATATATATATATATATATATATATATATATATATATATGCATATACATATATATATACATATATATATATGTATATATATATGTATATATATATGTATATGCATATATATATACATATATATACATATATATATATATGTATATATATATGTATATATATATGTATATGCATATATATATATATATATATATATATATATATATATATATATATATATACTATTCAGACTCTTGTTTCCGCGTTACCAGGTGGAAGCGTGACAAAATTACAGGGGAGGTTCGATGAAGACTTCGCCCCCACCAAAAAAAAAATATCAAACATAATGAACTACGGGCATCAGTTATAGGAATAGTGGACGCTGGCGTCCGTTGTCCAAATCATATCATCTGGCTTCTAAAGTCAGTAAATGTCAGGCAGTGGCTCTAGCGGAATCACTGACTGTTTTTGCGAACACTGGTGGTCGATGTCAAGTTGTATTAGTTTAGGAATATTACTGTCTGATAATGCCCTGTGTTTGTAAGGACTTGTTTCATTTTGAACTTTCCACTTAGCAGCGCCCATGATAATCATCGGTTAACGTTTGACTGATGCGAACTAAAATCATCTGTCTTCAAATTTCGGAATGTGATATGCACTCTTATCCAGCAGTTGCCTTTGGCGCGCAGTTGTTGGAACTGCAGTTTGTGATGTTGGAAGCCGTTCCTTGCATTTTCTCACTTTTACTGATAGATACTAACTTATTTGGCTGTCAATATCTATTTACGGCGTTCAGATGCCACTATGATCCGTGTTAGACAGCTCTTATATGATTTGTATGCCTTCAATGGTGAACAAAAGTAGCCAGTAGTGCTTTTAGAGCGTGACTTGTGTTTAGACATTGTAAGTACCAATCGAGTATGACCAGTGACGAGCCCTATTAGACTTCTTTTAAATGTAATAGTTTCCCATCGATAGTCGTGCACTGCCATTAAGTATATGGTACCGTTATCCATTGGCGGGCACTCTGTGACTCTTTTCGGTTTTCATCGTGTTTTACAGTGATTTTCATATAATTATAGTAAATATCTGACATAGGCGGCTAGTGGAAGGCAGTACAGTTAAACCCGGGTATATGGCATTAAAATCCGTAACAAAATACAGTACATTCTACAATATATATATATATATATATATATATATATATATATATATATATATACATATACATATACATATATATATATATATATATATATATATATATATATATATATATATATGGAGCAACAGCATTTTATTTGGAAGTGTGCGTTAGTGCCTGGGTATTTTTTGTAAAAAAACATTTTTTACAAATGACTGCCGAGGTATTGCCTATTAGTAAAGATCTTGTTTTAAAATGACGCTTGCCGTACTTAATTCGATATATTTTTACTTGAAGGCATTTAAGAAAACTTATTGACTCTTTAATTTTTAATGTCGGATGCATTTTATTTTGGTTACAAAAATTAATAATAAGCAAACGAAGATAGTATGTGTCTATTTTGTTAAAATATTATATATATATATATATATATATATATATATATATATATATATATATATATATATATAGTGTGTGTCATAATATGTATATGCTATTTTAATTATCTCAACTTACTACATGCATACGCTATGTCACGTTCCCAAGAGATGTTTAGGAATGAAGAATCGTAGTTTCAGCAGGATGCAGTCTTCCCCAATCCATGGCGTACGGGCATACCTTGATAGTCAGCTGCGAAGCAGATAATTAACATCGTATCATTTATAAATTTGGTATCGGGTAAATGACATTCGAGAATCCCATGCATTAATTTCCTTAATTCTAAATTTCTAACCTTCATAATAATCCGTTTAAACGGGGAGGAGATTCTATCTTTACGAATATAATTCAATGTTTGAACCACCGGTAGCAAAACTTACTTCCTCCTTGGATGAGGAAAGTATAGCTTGCTTAGAAAAATAATATACCCATTGCCTTTCTTAAACAATTCCTTGTTCCCCTGACCATTCTCACCTCTTTTTTCTACTCTGTTCTCTCCTATTTATCTCTGGTCCCTGGTATTATCTTCCTTATCTGTAAGTGACACGAATAGGAGATAACTAGATCTCTATATATTTATCGACATGCTGTGCGGAAAGGCGCTTCCTGTTTGCAATTTAAGTGAAACATATTAATTGTTCGATTCTAAACCCAAAAATCGTTACTAACGCATGCAGGGAACTATGTAATGAACAACACCAAACTGTGTTTATCGCAGTAGGTCAATATTTCAATTACAGTAAATAAACTATTTTGGGGGTTATAAAAACGAAACAAAACTTACCTGTTATGGTACCTCATGCACGTGTCCTACAGTTGTTTTTGTCAAGCCATTCATCGCATATGGAACAAAAATGTTCTCAATTCGTTTTTTCTTTCTTTCTGGATAAATGGGTTTTATTGATCCACCTTGTTTTTTTTGTCTTTTTTTACGGTCGAACCCGCGTAATTATTTATAATAATTCGAAGGATCGTTAGGTTCTATACAATTTTAGCTGTTGTATATTTCTACCACGGTTCAACCATGAAAATCTGATGATTCTTATTCTTAGAGTAAGATATACATGTTTCATTGCTGATCTGCTTCCTGTGACTCCCTGAAATTGCCTCTCACTAACTTGTATCAATCTTTCCACAAAGTAACGTCCCGCGAATCGCTCTATGACGTGGCGATCTATACCACGCTATGTCAACGATTGCTCTGCGTGTTGGAGTTTTCTCTTTTATTTTATTATGAAAGAATTTTATAATCAAGCAACTGTTAATCTAAAAACAATGAGTTCTACTTTCTGATTCTATATATTGCACTGGCCACGACTAACCTGTTATCTAATATGGACCTAATATACAATATAAAGGCGTTCGTTTTATTTAAAAAAGAGAACCTCAGGAATTCCACAACTGTGTTGAAAGTATAATGAATGAATAATTCACGAGAAAAATTTGTGACTGTAGGCTAATGAGAGGATTGCGCATGCTATTAATATAGTTGTTGGTGCGTGACAATTGTTTTGGAACATTGCAGGCGAAACGATTGTTAAGCGATTATAAAACATGTCTGAAAATGTATGTAATGCTGGATAGCGAAGCAGTTGTAGATTGTAATTTGTTTAGTATTTTATGTGTTAATGAAATTGATATGCTATGTAACTGTTCCAAAATAGTGTAAAATCGGGAAATAATATAAAATCAGGAAATAATAGGTTATTTTAATTAAAGGAAACAATAAATGAAACTGCTGGAATATTCACGTCACAAATGAAAGCCAATAATTATTTCCGTCGAAAATATGATGTGATTAAAACAAGAAAACAGTAAGAAGGAAAACATAATTCAATCGTTTCTAGGAATGTATTAATATGAAGTAATGCCCCCTATATATGATGGACAAGAATAGGAAGAGTGAACAGAAGGTTAGTATTGTGGTACAGCCTCTATATACGTATTGGTTGGGATAGTGAAGATAGTCGGACTTTATATAGGAATACGCCGTACCTAATAAAAGGGAAGCATATTATCGGAAACTCTTTGGGCTCAATTGGGAAGCCTGTGTGAGCATATTGGAGTTTATGTGTCGTATTAGATTTACAATTTTTAATTTCTTTTTCGTATGGGGAGCATAACTAATATTGATATATATATATATATATATATATATATATATATATATATATATATATATATATATATGCCGGTGTGTATATAATAAAAAATAAAAATTACAAACGCACGCACACACATATATTGAGAGAAATACAGAAAGAGAGGTAAGCACGTTAATTTGTGTGTGATGAACAAAGACCAGCACAAATAGTGGTATACAAACTTTAAAATTTATATATAATGTATTTGGACATATATAACAAATCTGATGTAAAATATAAATATCAGGTGGCGCACTAACAAATATATATATATATATATATATATATATATATATATATATATATATATATATATAGAGAGAGAGAGAGAGAGAGATAAATAGATAGTAGTGTGTCCTGCCCATGCAACAGGGGAGAAGATTAAGCAACAAATAACATCCAAACAAAGCAGCAAAACAGGCGCTGTCCGGCTAGGACGCTATACCTTCAAATAGAAGCAAATTAATGCATATTTATTAGTTTGAAAATATAGGTTCTTTACACCAGTTGTTATAAAATGTTTGCTACAGAATAGTATTATAATCTTTAAAAACAACCTACAAACTTTCATGTAGTTTCGTCCCATAGAACCAAACATATGAGCACTTCAGTATTGAATTTGACTACGAGTATCGACATATCCATATATAGACATCTAGACTTGTTTACTTAAAAGAAGCCCAGACCATCTTACCATTCTCTAATACTCGTACACTTTCGCAGATGAAGCGGTCACCTTAAAAGTTACCCAATATTTCTAATTTTTATCTCAACGACCAATTGATACAAGCCAAAATTCAATTCTTTATCAAGCAAGATGGCGCTACATGCCTCACACCTTACATATCACTGAGACGAGTTAATGACATGTTTACGGAAGATAGAACAATAAGTAAAGGAGTATGTCTACCATGTTCCCCGGACTTGTCATCATGGGATTTTTTTTCTTTGGGGGACTCAAAATATGTATACAAATAATCTTCACAATCTAGACCAAGTAAAGGAAACATTACCAACGCTATCAGGAGAATCACCAGAAAAATATACAGGCAGTATCAGCAAACGGTGTTAAACGTGCCCAGAAATTAGTAGATGAAAACGGAAAGTACTTCGTAAGTTTTTTTTTTTAACTAACGCAATTTAAACAATGTTACACGCAAATGAAACGATTAAAGAATATCCCCCCTCTTCTACATTTTATGGGCTACGTTTAGGTGAGGCAATATATATATATATATATATATATATATATATATATATATATATATATATATATATATTAGTGGAGATGGTAATTAATAAAAACTGAAGAAATTGCTAAATACTCTTGTAGAGCAAATACGCATTTTATTTTTTATTACCGTATCTTTCTGTTAAGTTAACTTATTGTTTCGGCTACATGGCCGTTTTTTGGCCGTCTGTAGCGTCCTCAGACTTTTACAGAAATGTTCGCTATTTTGGGATGAAAGAGTGGAAGAATGAATGAGGTCAGGGGGATTTGCTAGGAAGAGGAAGAGAGGAAAGGGACAAAGAGGGAAGGTGGGGGGCGTTTGGTATGTCGATAATGTTTTAGTTTTGGGGTTTAAGGAACTTGTGGGCGAAGGTCTGGGATGTGCATTTCTGGTGTGGCTGAGGGCATAGGGATACATGATGGGAAGGGGAATATGTGGGGGTTGGAGGAGGGGGTTACTCGAAAATTCGAGTCTTAGTGTTGAAGTTTTTAGCGTCTCGTTGGTGAGGTGATTTCTTGGTAAGTATGTCTTGAGCTGTTGGGTGTTCGCTTATGTTTGGAGGCGGGGGGCTATTATTCGGTTTATTTATTTTTAGTTTTTATTTTGTTTTTAATTGTTTGAAGATGGTCACACATATATACTTAAAAGAAACGGTCACGTGTGGCGTGCAAATATATGTGTATATGTGCGCCTGCATGCATAGACACCTGCGTTGTTCTCGCTTGCGTCAAATTTTCTTTAATATGCTAAGTGTGTACCCGTGGCTGCGACTGCCAGCTGACCCTCTCCAAACAATTAACAACAACACATGTTTTTTTTTTAATTATTTTAACTTCGTGGGTTTGTTCTGCTTAAATAATTAGATATTGTGTAAATCGACAGAACAATAAAATAATATTATCCTGTCGATCACTTCAGACAATTCAACTCAAAATGAAGAGCAAATATTTAAAATTAGAAAATGAGTTACCAGAACTAAAATTTCATCTGCTGGATAGTGAGGGGCGATTTATCCAAACTGTATCATATAACAAAACTACTAGTAACCTTAAAATATAAAATGTGCTAAGAAAGTATACTCTTAAATCAGCAAATTGGGGATTGTATGATATATTCCCTTCAAAATTTCATTTGAACAACTCTGCCTATGTATGCATTGGAGCAGGTGTATTCACATGTGTAATGCAGCTCTCAATCAGTCTCATACTTGTCCCTGTAAATTTTAAGATGGTACCACATGGCAAATAAACTCTCTGAGGATATATAAAACACGAGTTAATGGGCTACATTAAGATCGACACAGCTACGAGAAAATATCCAACATTTTGTAACCGAGCTGCAGCTCAGTGGCTAAGAAAATCCTATATTTTAAAGTAGCAGGGGCTACTCAGAACAGGCTTCTAGTAGGTCGTCCTAAGAAGCTGGGCGCACATGCTGAGGATTACATCCAAATGCTTTCTCTGTAAGATCACCGTAGTAGTGCTCTCAGCATTCTTACAAATACTAAAGAGGTGGGGGTCAGCCAATATCATACGCTACCAATATCATATGCTGCACTCCACATTAAAATAGTGAGCCTGGTTGTCACTTCAGATGGAACCTTTTCTGAAGACGATACATAAGAAATCTTGCAAATAATTTGCTGAAAGCATGACAACAAAGCACAAAGCATATACTTTACTGGATACATGTCAATAATGGAGTACACAGATAAGTGTCATGCCTATATGCATGCATTGTCATGGAAATGCCATCATCTGGGGAAACAGGTAAAATGTAATATTCCAGCATATCATGATCCTCTGCCTCTCGAATCTGGGTCACTGAGCAGTTCTTCAGCATGGCAATAACTCCAACACACCTCTAGAAAAACCGCTGCTTTACTGACGAGCCTAAGGGTAGAAAATGGTGGACTGGAAAAGCACGCCTTTAAACTTTAAGTCAAGTGAATATTTTTGAGGGAACCTCAAGCGGAAGGTGGATGTGCGCAAATCTCAAATATCCGCCAGCTTCGCCACGTAGTCATGGAGGAGTGAAAAATCATTTAGATGTTTCTTTTAAAGGTGTGGTTAACTCCCTGCCCAAGAATTAAAGTTATTTCTGGATAGAGATGGTGGCAGAAAAGTATTGACAGTTGACACTGTGTATGTTGATATTGAAAAAAATCCGTCAGCAATGTATATACTTTTGCTTGCAGAAGTTTAGATGTTCAAATTCTAAAGTTTAAATTGTTATATTTGGATAAATTTGGTAGAAAAATAATTAACTTTGTTATATAAGCTGCCCACGGACGACTTTTAATTTCAGCAAAATGTCATTTTATCAGGGTTGTCTCATTAACGGATACACTTAAATATCAGAAGAAATATAAGAGGGGATCGCAATTATGTGAAATATTATGACTTAGCTCACAGAATTTAATACTAATACCAATTTCATTGGAAACAAAAGTATTCATTAAAATAGTATATAACGTGGATATAGACATATGTGATCTACATATACGAGGTAGAGCACACGTAGTCGATATATACGTACTGATAAACTGATATAAGGTTTTAATAGTGGAGGAAATTGTTTATACAGAAATGACTAACCCAGCCCCGTACAATAATACAACAAAACATACACACAGAAATGAGTGTTATATAAAACACAAGTAAATCTACAGAAGAATACTTATATGATAAAATAGCAATATAAATTATCTCTACTTACCTATACATAAATATATATATATATATATATATATATATATATATATATATATAAATATATATATATGAAATAAATACTTAAAGTTTACTCATAAAATAAAGCTTTCGTAAATTAATTTATGTGGTTAAATGCAGTAGTTATATATATATATATATATATATATATATATATATATATATATATATATATATATATAAGTAAAAGTGTATGTCTGTCTGTGTGTCTGTGTACATTTCCCTACGCAATAACTCTGTCAATTTTGTGTCTACAAACTCGAAATTTTATATATAGTGTACTCAGATTTGGGAAAATCGATGTAATAAGCTATCAACAATTTGACCTATGAGAACTCTACCAAAGTCCTTCGAAAAACCTGGGTCTACAGACTTGAAAGTTTACAGATAGGTTCCTTGGACGTGGATCTTACTTAATAACTTTATTTGAGCCCAAAACAATACATGTTAAGAGGTAATATTAGGGGTCAAATTTAAAAAAGATTGACGTTTTTTTTGCTCTGTATACACCTCCAAACACCTGGGCAACGCCGGACACCCATGCAAGTATCTATCTATCTATCTATCTATCTATCTGTATATATATATATATATATATATATATATATATATATATATATATATATATATATATATATATATATATATATATTAGGGTTGGTTGATTTTTTATTTTTATTTTGTAAATTTTAAAAAGAAGCATAAACCGAAAGTTGTATATTAGTATATTAAGTACTTATACAAAAAATTAGATCAAATGCTTCAGCGGTTTTTTGAGCATTTGGCATAAACAACGAAATACAGACAATTATTGTTTTCTGCATAATTTCGCTTGAATATTTGTGTGAAAAAACAAATAATTTTGCTATTTACATCACAAAATGTCCTTTTCTCATACAAAAATTATAGGAATAAAAACAAAATAATTAATCTTGAAATTTAAAATCTACCCCCCCCCCATTTTTAGTATTTTTTTTTTTAACTGCCATGTAACATAATGAATTAACCTGAAATATTTGAATAGGTGAAAATTATTTTTTTTTACTTTTATAAGTGAAAATATAACATACAAACAAATAAGGATAAACAAACACTATTTTAATGAAGCATATTAAATAGTACAACTGCGCTATATATGAGCCTTAGGACAAAAATGACGGTCTGAACTTTTGATTCAATAATTTTCCTATTATCTGTTTCCGCCTCGCCTCAAAACCATAAACACTCAGTGAAGTTTCTGTTGTTAAGTTGACTTGCCGTTCCACGCCCTGAGAATGTGAAGGCAAATCTGGCAAGTCCACTGTACTTCCATTTAATAAACAATCACGAAGTTCGGAATCAGAAAATTCCTCCGTCATTGCTGGTTTATAAATTCCACATGAAGTTAAATTTATTGACCCTGTCCAATGGGTGGCATCAAAATTTATAATCGACATTCTTTTCAATCGTTTCCCGGTTGGTTCTGCATTCCAGAAAAATATAAAAAATAAATAATTGAATTATTAAAACATTCTAATCTTCACTTCTTTAATAATTATGATGAAAATAGATAAAATGATTCTATGGATTACAATAATTAAATCAGTGATATGACGAAATATTTACTTACCCAATGGGCATAATTATTTGTAAAGCTTCTTCTCTTACTTCAACTTCCTCAGATTTGAGCATGGAATATAAAAAGTGTTCGAGCAGTAAACAAAATGCATTCCATTGAATGTTTCTTAATGTGATCTTTTGTATTTAACCAGGCTGTTTTTAATCCTCTGGATCATATTAAAAATGTTCACTTGCTGGTTGTGTAATTTGTTATATCTTTTAATTTCAAACCAGCAAGTGGCATACACATTTACAACAAAATTTATAAGATTCTGCAGTTTTGTTGTGAGTCTTTGTGGGTATGCGCCACGAGTCCGTAAACACATGAACCCGATGGCCAAGGTTACCCACCTTGCTTGGTTTAAGGGGACAATTTTCCAGGAAGCATATCTAGGGTCAACTTGACTTCTAGAAATGCCTACTGCGTATTCAAACTAAAGTTTGTGATCACAGCTGAGATTATTTATTTGTTCAATTTTTACAATTGCATCCAGAGGACTGCTAATTGGGGAAATGCTATTTGGGGTAAATCATGATAATCATTTGAGCATAATTTCCCCAGGGGGCCACTGAAGGTTGTAGGGCCTTTTGCACAGCCATTTAGGTTTTAAAAAAGGGCTCTGAAGGGTAGTTCATTTTGGTGCAAAGAGCAACCAATTGTATGTAGATTTTTGTTTAATTTATTTTCTAAAATTGATACCAGTCAACCTTCACAACCTGTGTTGGCATTAGTATTATCAACAAGGATGACCTTCATTGAGCTCTCACTATCGAATTCCTTTAGAACATACAGAACTTGATCTGCTTGAACAGCACCTGTTGCACCAGTTTTAGGTAAAATTCTAAGTGTCAGGTAATGACTGGCAGATGGTGTATCCTTTGTAAAAGTCAAATGCACTTCAGGGCCCTTAGTTTTTTTCACAGACTTTAGTCAATTTTCATCGACAACTTCTTTATATTTTAACGTGTCTTTATCAAGTCTCCCGTCATCTCCAATACAGATGAGGTTCCCTATACTTTCTTCATGCTTTTGTTGAGCTGTTTCTTTCACTTTGGTTTTTGCTCTGTCAATTTTACATTTATCAATAATAATATTTTTTATATTAATATAATGTATCAGAAGGCCCATAGCCTTCAAATCCAAAAGCAAAGCATTAGCCAGGCTGGCTCCAACATTAGAAGATAGGTCCCCTCTGACTAATTCAAGGGCATATCTAGGAAATTTTGTAAGGCTGTAAGGCCCTTTTTCATCCGTTTGTGGCTGGAAATATTCTTCTTCTAGTTCTTCACTTGGGCAAGATGGGGAGGAGGGAATAGAAACAATATCCTGGAGATTTGATGTTGAAGCTCTTGGTGTTGGTAATTGTTTTCTTAACCTTTTTTGTTCTTTTTACTTTTCTTAATAGCGCATTTATCGATGGGGCCAAGTTGAAAAGTACCTTTAGACCCTATTTTGCACCTCTGATCCTTTAAATATTCACGATCATTAACTGTAACCTGAAAGATTAGATTATATTTATATTTTAATATAACTAAACAGATTAACATAAAAATATGCATGAAAATTAAAGAGGAAAACTTTGTTTAAATATTTAAATAATATATATATATATTTTTTACACAGTGATCACCACTTATCAAGGCCCGGAAGCCACTAAGGGATAAGGGTTATTGCAAGTACATTAAGTTAGTGAGGAGATTTGCTGAAGTGTTTACTTAAGGGGGCGGTTCATTAGGAATTTGTTAACATTGGACTTGAAGACATCCAAGTTATAGTCCGGAGGGAAGCAGGCAGACGGAACAGAGTTCCACAGCCGTGCAGTTCTAAGAAAGAAGCTTTGTTCATGGAATCCGCGTTTTGATTTAGGCACAGATATAGAGTGGGGGACATTTTTCACAGTGGATTCAGCTAGACGGGTGTTTTTCGTGAAAGATTGGCGAGGGTGGACCAGAGATTGGAGATTTGGAAATTAATTTCGATATAAGGTTGACTCACAAAGACATTTCAAACAAATATAGAAAATAACTTTACCATTTTTGGAACATGGCAAGTGCAAATAATGTGCTCACCGCAGCAATTTTCTTTGTTGCATTTTACTCGATAATCCTCACAAGGTAGAATAGGTAATTCGCAACAACAGGATGAAATGTCAAATAATAAATCCAGTTTTTCCGTCACATTTTTCACTTTCGACACAGGGAGAGATCTTCGATTTATTTGTTTGGCTTTCTCGAAGCATAATATATTCACCTTCTTTAAAACAATCAGTTCTGTTAACAGAGGTAAAGGTGGATTAACTACCTTCCATATACCCATTACATTCTTTGTTATTAATTTATTAATAGCAAAAGTGGAAAGGTGAGGATAAGTATTCTTTAAATAGTAACAATATTGAATAATTTGTCGGTAAATCGGAGGCTCCGTTTTATTTAATGGTGCAGGTGGACCTTCAAATTTCATAACATTTTTACGGGGAGTTGCTGAAATTGTAGATTTTCCGAACATTTTAAATAAGAAACCTAAAAAAATGTATTCGAAAAAATTAAAATGCAAAAATATATTAAATAAATGAATAAATTTGAAATAAATAAATTAATCTTAAAAAGTAATGTTTTGTTTACACTTACCTTAAAAGTAGAATTATTTCTGAGTTCAGCATGTAAAAAAGCTTTTTTAATAATTAAACACTGACTTTAAAAATATAAACAAATCAGACTATTTAAAAATGTTATATTCTTTAATAATAATTTTTTTTTGTTTACACGGAAAGAGAAAACAGAGATAATCATTATAATGAAAGCGTAAACAAAACCACGAGGCGGATAACAATTGCCGGCAGAAGTAAACAAGTGTTTTAATGATTAAACACTAACTTTAAAATATAAACAAATCAAAATATTTACAAATGTTATATTCTTTAATAGTTAAAGAATGTTTTGTGTTTAATTGGAAAAAAATAAGAGATATTCGTTATGATTAAAAGCGTAAACAAAACCACCAGAAAAATAACAATAAAAATAACTTCAACCGGTGAATAGTGTAATATTAACCTATTAATGAAACGTTATATGTAAATAGATAGTTGCATATTAAATTATTATAGTATTTTTATTTCTTTGTAATTTTAATATTTTCATAAAAAATTGATATACTAAACATGGAAATATTTATTATTAAGTGTCTTTTATGATTTCATTTTTGTTAAAACACGGACTTTTTTAAGCCACACATATTTCCCTTAACACCTATATTGTGATAAGTATCGTTATTTATTTAGTATTTAAAATGGAATTCTCAAATAAATACAAAATTTTGAAGAAAAATATTTCTTGTGGTGACTATTGACATTATTTTACAACTTTCTATATGTAGCATTATTTAAACTTCCAAAATCGACCTACCCTAATATATATATATATATATATATATATATATATATATATATATATATAATTGAACGTGTCTGTGTGTCTGTGTACATTTCCATACGCAATAACTCTGTCAATTTTTAGTCTACAGACCCGAAATTTAATATACAGTGTACTGAGATTTGGGAAAATCGATGTGATCAAGTTTGACCAGATATTTAGCGATTAAGGGGTCAAAGTTCTACGATTTGACCTTTGAGAACTCTACCAACCTCCTCCGACAATTTTGGGTCTACGCACTTGAACTTTTACATATAGGTTCCTTTGACATGTATCTAACTTAACAACTTGATGTCAGCCCAAAAGAATGAATTTTAAGAGGTCATAATAGGGGTCAAATTTAAAAAAAATATTGACCTCTACGGTCTCTTCAAAATTACTCAGACAATTTCTGGTCTTAATATTGTAAATTTTACATAAAGGGAATTCAGAGATCGGGCAAGCTTTTTTTATCAGTTTGGGTCGAAAATTTTAAGTTGCCAATATATAAATGTATGCATGTCTTTTTGCATGTCTGCCTTAAACTTTCAATAGAAGAGACGGATTTTACCAATATCAGTATCATTTTAAAGTTCGACCTTTCATACGACAAATATCGAAAAATTGGCTAAAAACATTAATATCTTCCCCTTCAACTAGGCACTTTTCTACAGGGTTGCGGGTCACTTTTTTCGCCGCTATTTTTTAAATCATCCTCTTCTTTAGATTGGCTAGCCTTAATTTTTAAAAATGTCGCTTCCTGTTTGGCGGTGGTCGTAACAGCATAAACATTAGGTTTTAACCTGTTCTTTTCCTCCTTTGCGGTACGGGTTCGAGCCTGCCTCCCTACTACATTTTTTTTTGCTCAATACATATCCAAACACCCGGGCAACGCCAGGCTGAAATGCTAGCATATATATATATAAAAGTGAACGTGTATGTCTGTGTGTCTGTCTGTGTGTCTGTGTACATATCCCTGCGCAATAACTATGTTAATTTTCAGTCTACATACTCGAAATTTGATATACAGGATACTGAGATTTAGCAAAATGGATGTGATTGGTCTACGGCCAGAAATTTGGCTGTTAAGGGATCAAAGTTCAACAATTTTACCTTTGAGAACTCTACCAAACTCCTCCGACAATTTGCGGTCGATACACTTGAAATTTTAAATATAGGTTCCTTCAACATGGACCCAACTTAATAACTCGATTTGAGCCCAAACAATAAATTTCCCAGGGTCATAATTGAGGTCATAATCTGGGTCAAAGTTAACAAAAAAATTACTTTTTTTTTTTGCTCAGCATACACCTCCACACACCCGAGCGACGCCGGGCACCCATGCAAGTATATCTATAAAAGTAAAAGTGTCTGTTTGTGCGTGTGTGTCTGTACATTTCCCTACAAAATAACTCTGCCAATTTTTAGTATTCAGCCTCGAAATTTGATATAATAATTTTGGGTCGAAACATCTTAAATTTTAGATATAGATCCCTTGAACAGGGATCTAACATAATAACTTGATTTGAGTCCCCCCCCAAATCAATTTCAGTTGGTCATAATAGGAATCAAATAAAACAAAAAAGGACCGTTTTTTTTTTGTTTGTTTGTGTTTTTTTTTTTTTTTGCTCAACATACGCCTAAAAACACCCGGGAAACGCCGGCCACCCGTGCTAGTATATCTATAAAAGTGAAAGTGTTTGTATGTCTGTGTGTCTGCGTGTTTGTGTGTGTACATTTCCCTACGCAATAAATCTGTCTAATTTTAGTCTACAGACTCGAAATTTGATATACAGGGTACTGAGATTTGGGAAAATCGATGGGATCGGTTTTCGGCGAGAAATTTTTCGATTAAGGGGTCAAAGTTCAACGATTTTACCTTTGAGAACTCTACCAACCTCCTCCGATAATTTTGAGTCTACACACTTGAAATTTTAGCAATAGGTTCCTTGGGTATGGATCTAACTTAATAACTTGATTTGAGCCCAAAACAATAAATGTTAAGGGGTTATAATAGGGGTACAAATAAAAAAAAAAACAACTGACTGCTTTTTTATTTTTGCTCAACATGCACCTCCAAATGCCCGAGAAACGCCGGGCTGAAATGCTTATATATATATATATATATATATATATATATATATATATATATATATATATATATATATAGAGAGAGAGAGAGAGAGAGAGAGATAGATAGATAGATAGATAGATAGATAGATAGATAGATAGAGATATAGATATGGATATATATTTGGTTTTGCACGCAGGTGATTATATGCACACATCTACGTTGTAATTATGTTGTAATATGCTTTTAGACAAAGTTGTGGCTACTTAAATAGTGTGTAAAAACTTCAGTTATGAGGATTATTATTATAGTATTTTGCGCCGGGAGTTTCTATTTGGTAAAGGAGTGAGTCGGTGTTTACCACTTCCTTATCGGAATATATCAACTTTTAAGACCGGGGTTGCAAGTGCGGAAATCTGTTGAAACCGGATGTAATAGACGATCTACAGGAGCGTTAAAAGTAAATTTAACGGTATCGACGATTAATAGAAGATTTCCTCCAAGGCATATGAATAAAATAAAACAATAGATATATACCTCTGGAAATAAACAAGAAAATTCAAGACAAGGGGGTTTAACGCCTGCCACTAGCGGAATTTCATTGATATCCAGTTTTGTGGACGACAAGTAAGAAGCTGGAATGAACACTGGAATGGACCGATTTGTATTTTCGGGGCAAATCTCTATATAACGCTGTTCTCGAACGGTCAAACCACTTTGTTCAATCACTTCGCGCAGAAACGAAACATAGTTTATTGGTTCCATGTGTTATGGTTGTGAAAGCACAACGTTGTGTGCTAAGATGCAAATTGGCGTTGAAAACGGTGATTGCTACGAAAATGTGTCTGCTGAAGATTTGTTCCTGCCGTGTGTAGTGGTCCTTAAACATGTACGGTGTTCAACTTTAAGATAATATTTATAGATGGATCGGCCTAGCTTAGTCGTTAAATACGATTAAGTTAAATAATTTAAAATAATTTCTTTAACCCATTTATTTTCGATGTAGGCCCAACTACTCAGAAAAAACTCATTAGCAAAATATGTTGCCATTTAGCACATACATTGATAATATATTTAAGATAAATATCTTTTAAAAGGAATTAAATAAAAGAAAAAAATGGATTGAAACAAAGAAGGATAAGGGATTCATGTATTCGATTACAGTGGTAATGTTCAAATGGAAAAGTATGGAATTTTAAGCCTATAGAATTGTTGAGGATTGAAACATTGGCGGTAAAATACAGTTATGTTCAATCAAAGATCTAAGGTGAAAGAAATTATCTGTTTGCAAACGTGGAATTGTTTACATATTAAGTTTCATATTTTGGTAATATAAAACCAGTAAAAACACGCTCTCTGGTGATACGATAGAATCAATCTGGTCAAATCTATTAGCAAATTTTCCATGATAAATTCATAGGAATTGAACTTTAAAACCGGTGAAAGTTGTTCTATTTTTCTATTCTGAAAAATAGAGATAAAATAAAACTAGTAAGCCCTTTTCTTCTTTTCCAAGTTTTTCAGGCTCTAAGTAAATGAAAAAGAAAACATACCTCTTATTTTTGAATATTTTCAGTAAATTCTTATAGAAAGGGATAAATTAAAAGCGGGGGGGTATTTTTCGGGGGAAGTGTGGGGAGTGGATATATTAAATTACGCGGCATGTGTAATAACGGCTTTCACGCCAATGAAATTGGTTAAGTGGGGAGAGAAAGATGAAGGTTTTTATGAGAACAGAATGCGTAAAAGAACAAAAGATGAGTGGAAGGCGTGAGAATGTCTGAACATTATTAAGATTAAGTGATCTGTACAATTAGAAATTAGACTTCAATCTTAATTTCGGCTGGTTTAAAGCTAATGAAAAAAATGAAAACATATTCAATAGAATAAAACATTAAAAAACAAAGTAAATTTGAGTAAAATTTCGAACAAAATTAAGCAACTCAAAATACATGATTAATTGTTATATTTCAAAAAGGTATATACTTTACGAATTATGATAAATCTTGGATAATGTTAATAAATAAAATGAATATAATTCTGCAGAAGTAATGAATAGAATATGACTAATGAAGTTATAATATAAATAATTCATGAATTATATATATCTAGAATAAATATAATATTACTTACAGTGCCTGACGCAATTATATTAAATGGATGATAAGTATTAATATAAATAAGAGTTTTAAGAACATCTTAGAGGTATTTAAAGGCATATATATCTAATTATTTACTCTACTGTTTTCGTTTTATTCCATTCCTGTTAGATTATATTTGAATACAATCTAGTGGTATTGAATGAATTCTATATGATTGCATTTCTACAGATGAAATGAAATTACGTTCCGATGCCTCCGTTTAGTCCCGAGCGACAAAGGATACACCCTGTTTGGGAAGCTGCGCCTTTAAGTGTTGATCAATCTCCAAACCACGTGTCTTCTAAACCGTACTGTTTGCGGCCAGTGGCAAGAAGAAGCCCCGAAAGACTGAAAGCAATGTAGAGATAAGCGGAGAGCACATACAGCAGTTGGAAGTCGTAAGAGGTCGGTCATATCGTACTGATCAGGTTCGATGTTGCTTAATCTCGATCATCTTGCGGAAAACGGTGCGTTAACGGGATTATGCCGTGCACACAAGGCAGAGAAAATGAGTTGTGGTTGAGCAAATCAAGTGTTTATGTCCGTTTAAATTATGAAAATGAACCAAGAGGCATAATTATGATATATGTGATATAAAAAATTTAAAGTTAGAAAGTGTTACTGGTGCGTCAAGACAGTGCGATATGCTGATTTATATAAGTGTTTCAAAATATTGAACGTAGTTTTTGAAAAAAATAACAAATATCCTAGTCGCTAAGTGTTGACATGCAAAATGCAAACACGTAATTGGTGAAATTAGAAAGAAGAACGATTCACCAAAAACAAGCAACAGGTTAAGACGCTTAAAAGAGTTTAATGAACGTAAGAACGCATATATATATATATATATATATATATATATATATATATATATATATATATATATATATATATATATATATATAAAATTATAAGGGAGAATTTAGAACTTTAAATTAAATGCTAGCATTGTGTGGATATTATTTTTTCTTGTGTAAAATTATCCATGTTATTTAAAACTGGCCGTATTAAAATGTTCTCTTTGTTTTGCATTATCTCAAATCGAAACCAAAACGTATAACTCTCTATTTTCATTTGTTTGCGTCTGAGTAACTCTCATAAGCATGTATACAGCGTATCTCTCTTTGTCTCCTTATATATATATATATATATATATATATATATATATGGATATAAAACTTCCATATATTCCTTTACCAACAATGCTTCAATCAAACTTCCATTTACACTTATATATATATATATATATATATATATATATATATATATATATATATATATATATAATTGAAAAATACTCGCTTGGAATAGGCTAATCGTAATAGATAAAAGTCTTTTATCATGAATAGATATTTTGTGATATGAATGTTTTTTAAGTATAAATATTGAAAATTGTGAAAGAATCCAAGCTCAATTAAGGACCTTTTATTGAGTTTCTTGGCATATATAGTGTGCAAATGAGAAAAGAGAAATCATGGAAAATCAAGACGTGGGGGTACCGTGAGCACAGTTTAGTAGGGGGAATAACTCGATGGCATGAAAAAATGATTACAGTGGCATTAACAAATGTGGTAAAATTTATTAGGAGGATTTGCAATATTAAGCTCATGAAATTTAGCAAATGTAAAGCATATTTATCTGCAAAGAGATAAAGTGTGGGTAATTAGGTTCATTAAAGATATTAGTAAATTAGTATTGATAATATATCACAAAGAAAATAGAAAATATATACATGAACAGTGACGGGAAATATTTAACAACTTATTTCAATAATGCAACCAGAATTTTAACAAGGAGATATTCAAATCTAAAAAATTAATACACATATTAAAGAAAAGATGATGGAGGAAAATAGGTAAGTGATTCTAAATCTTCATAAAATATTGTACTTAAAACACATGCTATGTGTTATATTAATCCGAACAGGTTAATATAATGTTATAAGAAGAAATAGGAGATTCAGTCATTTGAAATTTCGAATACAAAACACGGTGAATAGTATTCTGAGCAATTGAGTTTCTCAGAATCAAGTATCAGTAACTAGAAATAAGATTAAAATCGAATAAAAGAATAATTTAATATCTACTGTTCAAAATTCATAGACTGAGCTAAAAAAAAGTTAAATAAAGAGGATATCATACATTATAATTTAAATACATATACATATAAGAAATCATATTATTACTAGTGACGATGCTAACAAAAATTGTGGGATTAATTTATATTCAACTATCAACTAAACCTACATATATATAAACGAGCAGAAACTGTGACTCTTGCGTTTGTCCTTCTTTGTTATGATTTTTGGATTTTCAACGAATTAAGACAGTGTTCTTACCTCTCTACAATATACCTTTCAATGTCTACGAGAGATAAACTTTCTCTAAGACCTCAAAAACACCCTTGTTTTCATTAGTTGTCAATCGACATTTCTTGGCATTTCAGGAGACATGAAATAAATTTATACACACTTAAAATTACAGCTAAATCGAAAAAAAACATCATTCTCAAAATATTTTGTCAAATTTCACAAATATCAGGGAAATAAGTCAATTTGTTATGCTCTTTTTGTGTACCATATTTGAATTCTCTGCATTTCACAGTTACAAAAAATAATGACCTGCAACAAAGCGATACAAAAGGTAAAAATATTGGTGTCTATGTTTAAGGAAAATATATTTTTTGATAAAATCTTGCGTACGCTTCTATTTTCATTGTAACGAGAGATTCTAGTACAGGCTCGTAACATATCCTTTTGTAAGAAATGAACTCTAACTGAATAGCTTTGAATGGTGTGTCTTAAGCACATATTTAGCAGCGCAAGTTTTTAGTAAAATTGATTTACTTTAAATACAAGCAATATCGATCACACCAAATAAACGTTGCCGTTAACGGAGAAAAGAAATGTCTAAGGCATTCCACAATCGTATAAATTATCTTTTGTGCTCGAAGGACTAGACCACATTTTCACATCCGCTCATATGAAATTAAATATTAAGATTAAACTATTTTCGTTTTATGTATTTCTGCAACATTGGAACTGAATCAAATTCAGTAATTAATAACAATATAATATTCACTTCTTACTATGCCAATAAAGCACTCCATTAATATGAATCTATTACAGATTCAATAATATAACATTTAATCGAAAGTTGTTACTTGATATTGCGTCTCTGTGTGATGCAACATGTCTAAAATTTTATGTTATTTTAATGTACTTATTCTATTTGGTGCTTATTCCGCTACGTGTCATGCGACTTCATATAGTAGAATAGAAATTATATTGTCCAAAAAACGATCGAACGATGATTATATATTGACGATGAATTCTTGAAAATGTTATTTATTTACATTATTTAAATGGTCTTCCTAACATTATATTAATATATTAACGGAAAAGATGAGTGTGTGCGTGTGTGTATAGATCTAGCTATGTGTCGCACGGAGATTGGCATTAAAAATCATTTTTTTTTTAATTTTAAAATGATGGAAATACATTCTAAATATACTACGTAGTTTATGTACGATCAAATATGTAATACGTAATCAAATTTTCATATAAATTCCAAAAATGAATTTTGATGAATTCATTTTTTTATTAATTTTCGTGGAATCTTATTAGCATAGAAAACTGGTCTACGGCTACAGCCGAAGAGCGCCGAGATCTGGTCATTCAGGAAATAAGGAGCAAGGAGGCAAGCCAAAGGCTCGTACCAGACATTCAACAGTCACATCAGGTACAATGGACAAACTGGGAAGAAGCTATGCAAAGATCCATTATGTGGAATGGCATCTGTCAAATGTCGCCGCTAAGGTTGAGTTTCATAATACGCTCAACTTCCGACATGCTTCCATCAATGACTAACCTTGCCAAATGGAAGAAAGGGGATGATCCAACCTGTCCTTTATGCAAAGAAAAACCTCAGACTATGGAACATGTTCTTAGTTCCTGCAGAGTGGCCCTTGCAAATGGGTGATATACGGGGCGGCACAACAGGGTATTGGAAGAACTGAATACAACAATATGTAACCATATGAAGCCCGAAGCAGCTAACATAAGCCACAAGTTTTTTTGCTGAGGGAGGAAAAATGTGGATCGGATCAAAAGGTATAACTAGCCCATTGCTAGTACAGAACCAAAAATATTCTCGGAACTAATGATGACTGGATAGTCACCGCAGATCTCCCTGGCTGGCAAAGTAATTACCCAAAAATTATAAACGGAAAGGGTCAACTGCAAGACATTATTCTCTCGCAAATAACAAGGAAAAACTCGTTTTGATTGAATTGACAGTACCTTATGAGAGCCGGGTAGAGAAGCAACACCAATACAAGATGGAGAAATATGAAGACCTAAAAAGAGAGTTGACCCGTGAAGGTTGCGTTACAATTCTTCGAGCTGTTGAAATTGGAGCAATAGGTTTCATTTCAGGCTCTTTATATCAACTTTTAGGTGAGTCTGGAATTAAAGGCCGAAAAAGAAGGGCAGCATGTAAAAATCTGACAGAAATTACTAAATAATGTGCCATCTGGCTCTGGGTTAAAAGAAATACCGAGTGGTAATATGTGTCCAATGCATATTTATTTAATGATTTTCATTTTCTTTGCTTTTGTTTAACAATATTTAATTATTTATTTATTTCCTTTCTTTTCTCCTTTTTATTTTCTTTCTTTCCTTTTTTCTATTCTTTCGATATGAGCGGGTCTTAACTTTAAGGACTTGATATAGACGCAGCCTTTAAATTTAAACGTCATGCGCAGAAAGTCGTCGTTATATTAAACGCCAATTTTTAAACAGTTTTACTGCATTGAAGAGTTACTTCTAATGCGATTCAGATATCTTTGCCTCGCATCAACGAATGTGGCCGATGCGAATAAGCCGTAACAAGAAAAATACTCACCTAGATTGGATTTACAATAACTTATAACAGCTGAGTAGAAACAAGATTAATACGTGAAAAGAGATAGATAATTGACGTTACAATCTAGTCGAAAAGGAATACCGAATGATATGTTCGCAAGGGTCTACAGTCTAGTTATTACTGTGAGTAGATTTTTTTAATGTTCATGTATACATATATATGTTTTTTATTAACGTTATGCATATATATATATACCTTTGGTTATATATACATATATATATATATACATATATATATAGTATTTTATTATTATTGTTGTAATTATTATTATTTATTATTATTACTAACATTATCATTATTTTCTTTGATATGTGCACGCCCCAACAAATATGTCAGACATAGCCTTTAAACATTGAACAACATCCACAAAGCCGTTGTTCGTAACAACAACCGTTTAATTATCAAACGTATTTTCTTTAAACTGTATTGGGCAGATAATTGGGCTTCACATCAGTGAGGGGGTCCGAGACGCGAACAAGCCATTTAGATGAAGGCCCCGAAACGGTGCGTATTCTCTCCTGATGACCCAATATTATCTATAAGATAAAATACCTTCCAAACATGACTACATGAAGTTTAAAAAGATATGCTATGAAATTCCCCCAAAGTACCCTCCTATATAACATAGACGAGGAAAGCTCTAGGAAGGCGCCTTATCTCTCTCTTGACATTAACTTTATCCGAAAAGAAAACAGCTAATAAACATCAGTATACACAAGCCTATAACGTAAGCTGTTTCTCTCAAATACAACATCTTCTGTTGTTCGCTTGCTTCATAGCGAGTTTCTACTACTGTTCCGGTAATAATTTTTTATCCTTTAGATTAATTTTAGCATTTAATGATACACCCCACTTCTATTGCTGCATATTTTAGATTATGTGTTATATGTATGCATGCATATCTATCTATCTATCTATCTATCTTTCTATCTCTCTCTCTCTCTATATATATATATATATATATATATATATTCTATCCCTCTCTTTATGTTTTTATGTATGTATATATTATATGTATATATATATATATATATATATATATATATATATATATATATATATATATATATATATAGGTCTGTGACAATAGCATATACTTTTCATTCTTTTGACGCTTGAATATATATCCATTATTATCTCCAATGTTTTTATATAGAATGATGTGGTTTTCGGTTGGTTGACTGTGCCTTACTGAATAAGATATATACTTCAGAGTCAACAGAATGAAAATAATATTCTGTTGTCACACCCGATATATATATATACATATATATATATATATATGTGTGTGTGTATATATGTATATATATATTTATATATATATATATATATATATATATATATATATATATATATATATATATATATTCCCGTTAGGGATCACTGCCCTCTTTTATCTTTCTATTCAAAAAGATGATACATTACCAAAAATGTGATTATTCATAAAGTCTGAAGTCATGCTGGTTTTTGAGAATTCTCAAACGATATAATACTTGGAACTGTCGAACTGGGCATTGAAACAATTGTGACATAAAATGAAATACAGTTTTCGTTGCCATCAACACCTTGTCTTGAAGTCTTGATTTTGCGCACACAGTATATATATATATATATATATATATATATATATATATATATATATATATATATATATACATATATATATATATATATACATATATATATATATATATATATATATATATATATATATATATTAGTGTTTGGACGAATAGTCTGAATCTAAGTTGGGAATCGGAAAAAATCGAAATTTTTGGGGGTATCAGAATCGGTATTTGAGTTAGAACAATTATGTTGTGCCAAGAAACGGTTCATTAATAATATTTTTTTAAAATATTTCCTTTTAAATAAATATATCACTGCTTTTATCAATTCTGTAATAATAAATATTTATTACACTTTAATTACCAGTAACAATAAAAGTCCTCCACATGTGTGTTTTTACGTTTTTGAATTGCACCTTTACCATTTGCGGTAATCGGGAAGCATAACAAAAGATAGAAAAATAAATAAGTAAATACAAATATTTTTCTAGCTTGTGGTGGTATCTAATTTACTGCATTATTTTTATGAATCACCCTGTTCAACATAAAAAAACACTGTTTTCAAAATGATTTGTTGGTCTAGATATATGTTTATACCGAGCTTAATATATAACTAGTATACAAATACCGATATGAGAAACAAAAAAGATAGTTTTTTTATAATGTTTAAGAAATTGTCAAATTTGATTTTCTCGTCATAAATATCTTAAAACTTCTTGACTAATTATCTTAAAAAAGTCGATTGTCGACGTCAATTGGCAATTATTGTGGAGAGAAATGTGAATTCCCTCACGTGAAATCAGATAAATATTTAAATATATGTAAATTTAAAACCTTATCTTGGCTATTTACGAATCAACGATTCTGTAGAATATTCATACACAAAACCGATGGGTGGGATGGCTTGCCTCAAATATAGATAATTTATTAATGTTTTCCTACACAACATAAACCGGTAAACGAAGCAACACAATTTTTTATTGCGTAGTTAAATTTGTGACTGGGAGCAATAACTTACCAAATGAATTTTTGCAAGTTTATATCAACTATTCGTATTTTGTATAAATACAGTCTTTATAAACACGTAGTATGGAGTCTCTTTTCCTCCATATTTTTTATATTTAATGTCTTGGTCAAGGCTATTTCAATATATCTGTGTACATGTATACGAATATACCCTATAAACACACACACACATATGTTTATGTAAGTAAATATATATGAAAATGTATGTCAATTAACTCAGATTGTTTCTTCCACTTTTTATTTAAGTTAACATGCGTTTATGTATCATGACATATGTGTAAAAATAAAATTTAGTCTGACTATTAAGGTTCTCATCCCCCAACCAAATTATATCAAACTTACACATGCGAGGCAATATAAGGCATCACCTAGCCAAGCTTAGAACACCATCACTTACTAACTCTGACCCACTTACAAATGTCTACAAAAATCAATTCACTGCTTATTAAATCGCATATGTTCTGTATATCTCATAGAATAAATAGAGAATTAGGTCTACATCCGTAGCACTGTAAGATCATACCATATGCTTGCAAAAAAAAACCTAACAACCAATGCCGTTTCTTTTCAAACTAAATATCACTCACTCACAGGCTTATATTTTACAGATTATTATTGACTACTAATTACTACACAACGATGTTAGAATTCATTATTCTCTACTGATGCAAAAATTAAACCAAAAACAAAACAGAACAAACGACGCAACAAGATGAAGCTGCTTCTTTGTACACACCGCACTCAATAACCATAATTATCTACTGAATAAAACAGAATTTATCGATTAATACGAATATTTATGTGTTAATGTGTGTGTGTTTTTTTTCTCAACGGCCTCGCCTTAATCGTACGGTGTGTGTTTACTAGAATATAATAACGAAACGAAAAGCATAACTACATACCCCCTTATTCTTGCAAGGTTATAATAAACACAGAGGAGCAATTTTTGTAATTCATTTCCCACCATTTAATATCAATAGTATGGCGCAAAAGTGTGACTGGTCTCCTCATACTCTAATACGGTGCCTTTATTCCTTCCTTTATGTAATGTAACAGACAACCGCATACCTTCCAACTTCGAAAAATTGAACCCGTAACATCTGTCACATTACTGCGTTGACATGCTTGCTAGATTTGAAACAAAATCGTAGAGGTTAAGCGATGAGAAGGGACGAAAAATTGAAGGAATCATATACAATATACAATTATGGTTCCAAGTGGAAAATACACCATTCTATTAGCTGCCCTTAGCAATGTCAGGATGTTAAGGCTTGTCTTAAATAAGCATAGCAAGAATTTACAGGATATCGTTATATCCATTCTCTAAAGATTACCTAACTACACATATTATGTAAGAATTTGAAGGTAAACTAATAAAGTGAATTATTGTCGATTGTAACAGGAAATAAATCAGTAAATTGATTTGAAAGAAACGATTTGGATTAAAATCATGAACGAATAGAGATGGGATCGAGAAAGCGTACAGAAGGGAAACTTTGGTCCGTGGGATGTAAGATATATGAACCCCCGTTTGCAGATAAGTGAAATAAACTTTAGAAATCAAATTGGTCTGGGTCTAGAATTAGCACAGGGATAAAACATTAATATGCAGTTGGCGACATATATAAATACCGATGTCATAGACAGTGAGAAAACAAACACAACGAAAGACACTGCTTTTTCCAGACCGTGAAATAACACATTATTTCTACAATGTTCTTGTCGGGGAGATATATAATACCGATGATAAAAAGAGTAAATAAATTAAAGAAAGTAAACAATCAAATAAACATAAATAATTTAAAACATTTCAGATCATTCACACACACAGACATGAAAATTCAACGTTGTGCCCGGCAGAAAATATGTCTTCCAATGATAAGAGAATAAAAGAAAAAGGTTGTGTCATACCACGGCCACCGAGAGTAAGAAGAAGGGCTGTTAACTAAAAAATGTTTGCAGGCAATGTAGGTAAGGTTTGTCAGACTGTCAGTACTATATGAGGGGTATTTGAAAAAGAGCAATAGAACATTTTTAAAAAGAAAATGGAACAGAGTTCGATTACTACTTAAACTGAATTTTATTCAATATAAAATATAAACATTATCTATGTAAAATTAAGTAATTTTAAAGCAATATACAATTTAATACTGATAAACCTGAATTATGAATTTAGGGAACAAACAATTAAAGAAACATTAAACAAATATTTTTGGCCTTCGGAACAAGATCAGTGTAGTATCTGTTTTGATGCTACACTTTACCTTTTCTGTCTTCGGTCGGTGGAGGAGAAATCTTTCATGACTGAGATTATGTTTGTTCCTATCCAGTGTGCCCCTTATTGGGAAGCTGGATTTTCTCCACAAGATTATATGCTGAAATTTTAAATCACTATTACTTTAAATACATAAATTATATTTAAAGTTTTTGTTTTCTCTTCTTCTGTCTATTTTTCCCCATGTTTTTTTCATCAAAATGTGTAGCGTATTAGTTGTCTCACAATCCATCATCAGTGATTGCTCCTCAGATTTACAGTGTTCTCCACCTTTTGACCACTTGTGCAGATGATTGCATGTTATCGCAACAGCCGTTGTCACTGATTTCTCGTTGGCATCGGTCATTGGTGTTTCCTGGAGTTTGGGTGACAAAATGCCTCCCCAAGGTACCAAGTTTGAACTGTACACTTCCAGTGGAGATTTGGTCAGTACTCTCTCACCTTGGTATTTCCATCCTCCCTGACCCTGCACAACTAGTTGGTGTTGTATGGCGCCAGTCGATGTCATCTACGCCAGTTTTTTTTTTTTAAATTATTATTACTATTATTATTATGATAATAATAAGGGTGTTTGTGCAGTGTATTTTAAATATTATTTTCAAGTTAAATTAAATTTTAGGCTTTTATTACTGTACACATAGATTCGAAAAAGTTGTGAAAAAACAAATATATCACAAATAAATGCCATCAAAGGCAAGATAGGTTACTCTTCTACCTATCTGCGAAGGTTTTTAGTAGGTTTACTCACTTTAAAACGTGTAATAACTTCGAAAATCATACAATGTTTATCAATATATTTTAAAAAGAACAATGTCGGCATGTTTGTAAATTATCTTGCCTTTGATAACGTTTATTTGTTATATATTTGTTTTTTGACAACTTTTTCGAATCTATGTATGCAGTAAAACAAACTCGTTATGTAAATTATTTACAGCTAAAATGTTATAAAAAACAAAAATTTGAAGTTTTAAATATATTTCAAAGAAATGTATTACGCCCCGTTCTAAAATATTGATAAAAAAACCCACTGCCGTGAAAAATGCTTACTTTAAAATATTTAAAAATACTCAGTTAAAAGTTGTATTTATTATTAAAAAAACGGACCGAAAAATATTATATAAAAATTGGGGTTTGTATTACTGTACACATAGATTCGAAAAAGTTGTTAAAAAAATAATATATAACAAATAAATGTCATCAAAGGCAAGATAAGTTACTTTTCTACCTAACTGAATATGGTTTCAGTGTGTTTATTTAATGTAATGTGTGTTTTAGCTCGAAAAACATACTGTGTTTACCGATGATTGGTAAATTCAAAATGGCGCCATACTCTCTCTTTAACACGGTAAGTTTGGGAAAACACTTTGATGCCTTGATGCATAATTTCCATAATTATTTTTGATGTTACTATAATCAAAAAGACTATTGTAAGAATGCATTTCCGAAAATCGTATTTAAGATTCTCCTTACATTGCATTGACAGCATAGCATGTTCCAAAGATTTATATTGCATCTCTCTAATCGTAGCTTAATTTTATTTTTTTTTTGGAGTATAGCAACATCAAAAATAAATATGGAAATTATGCATCAAGGCATCAATGATGAAACATTAAACATTTTAAGACGATTATATTAATATCTTATATCTGTTACTTTCAATAATTTTTATTAAAAAAACATGAAAACATATTAAATTACCACGCATCTTTGATAATGTTAACGAATGTTTAAATAAAAAACATCTATTTTATAATCAGGCCACAAGCTTATTACGTAATCACGTTCAAATGTAGCATCTTTTCACTATACAGGAAGATGCATGTTTAAATGAGCAGCCGTTTAGAAAAAAAAAAAAGCTTGAGAAAACTTAGTAGTAACTACATTTAAAAAAAAAACTACCCTAGATCTTATGATCTATTTAGATATCAAAAGAAGTACACTCTCAACCCGAACTTATACGATGTCCACCCTAGAATACAATAACCTCCTTAGCCTTTTGGGTCAATATCAAAGTGTCGGGACAAGATCAAAGTGTAGTATCTGTTCTGATACCTACTTTAAAAATCGGCCTTGTGCCTAATTTGCTCGGTGGGGGAGCAAATAAATACCATCTGTTCTGATACCTACATCGTGCGAGGCAGTGCTGTGCTGGCGACACATCCTCGTGCCCGGAACACCTGACAAGCTTTTTGGGTCGCGTTCTGTCCGCACTCCCACTTTGTCTGTCTTTCTCTGCTCTCCCCCCTCCCCCACGGGGGGGGATCCGAGCTGATAATTTACGACCTTCCCGCGAGGGAGGGTCGGAAACACTTTCTCTCTTCCCTCCACTAACTTCCCACTCCCTCTCTCAGTTCTATCTCCCCTCTTGCCGCCTTTTGGCGCCACCTCTTTTTGGCGGCAAAGTCGGCTCCCCACTTTGGACGCTGATTCTACGTCACTTTTTTCAGTGATTTTTTTTAAAAGAGGGACCCAAAACGGACACCCCCAGCCCGGGGGCCACCAATATTGATACCCGCAGCCAGGGGCCCACCAATATGGATACCCCCAGCCAGGGGCTACTGCTCCCCAAGAGGACAAATCCCCAACAGGAGAAAAAACAACTGCTGATGGGGCGTATCGCCCGGGTATGACACCATTGGACGCTCCCAAGGAGGGGGAAAATTTTACAACAGCCCCCCCCCCGAGGGCGACTCCCCCCAAAGGTGAGCAAAACCAAAATCGGTCGTAGCATCTCACTCCAACCACAAAAAGGAGGAGGTGCCAGACCAAAAGGACAATAAAGGGGACTGCGCTCCTCAGGAGGGCTGCTCTCCCAAAAGGGGAGCAGATCAAGAAAATGAGGGGGCATACCGCCTGGACCTCACAAACGAGGAAGGGGCAGATGGCCTCAAAGTAAACAAAAACGATCATGCTCCCCAAGAGGCCGACTCCCCAAAACGGGAAGCTGCTCCCGAAAAAGTCACTAAAAAAGGAGCCGCCGCTCAAAAATGTGACACACCCACAAAAGGACTGACCAGGACATCTGGGGAGGCAGGAAGCGTCGCCAAGAAACAGACAGGGGCGACCTCCATAAAAGACCAAAAACGGTCTAACCCCACTAAAGACCCCACACCAACACCAACAAGAGGGTATGCGTGGGGGAAGACCGTAGAAAAACAACTGTCCCCTCAAGAGTATAGAGACCTGTACCTGACAAAGTACAGAGAATACATAGAGGGGGCAGATATAAAACCCATACCAGGTGCCTGGGAGGCGATTAAGGGCAGAGTCCTGTCCTTTGCCATATACCGGAAAACCGCCTCCTAGCAATGAAGAAGGAAGACATGGCGGGGCTTCTCCACAAACTTAACATCCCAGTACTATACCTGTACCAGAGGAGCTTCGCTGTGTGGGACATCCTCCTACCCACCAAGGATGATGCGGAGAGACTCTCCCTCCAAGAAATAAAGCATGGGAGAGTCAAACTAACACCTGAATACCAGGGCAAGAGAAGGACTCGGGTGCAGGTATTTAATACGGAAGTATTAGGATGCCTCTTCAGACAGTACGGTGAGGTAGAACAGGTGACCCCAGTACGGTCAAAAACTGGGACTAACCTGGGCTGCTACACAATAGCAATGAGGCTGAAGAGGGAAGGTTTTCGAGCAATACCACCGCTGCTGACATACAAAGACGCCAGCATAAAGGTAGTGGTGGAGGGTCGTCGTCCACACTGTTGGTTCTGCCAAAAGCAGGGCCACATGGCTAGGAGTTGCCCCCAAAGGGTAACCCCTAATCAAACAACCCAAAAGGCGGTCACAACCCTTGAGACAACGCCCGCACCAAAACAGGCGGCAACAACCCCTGCAACTGCAACACCAACCACAGCTCCAAGGAAAACCCAAACCACCCAGGAGGCCAAGGGGGAAGAATGGAGCACGGTAGTGAGACAGAAGCGGAAACACATAATCCCTTCTGCCACCGTCCCACCACAACCCCAAAAATCGAGGCAGGAGCCTCTGCAAATGCAGCAACAACAACAGCACCCGCAGCTAATGCCGCGGAAACAACTGCAGCAACAACTACTGCAGCAGCAAAATCAGCAAGTGCAGCAGAAGCAGCAGCAGCAGCAACGACACCAGCGAGAGCAGCAACAACAAAAACAGCTGCAGCAGCAAATGGAGGAGCAAACACAACCAACGGTCCCCACACCAGTCGAGACGGGGATCAAGCGGAGAAAAGACTGCTCCTCTGAGGATGAATCCGCAAGTGAGAGGGAGAGGAACTCAACCTCACCTCTCCCCGGTTCATTCGAAAGAATGAAAAAGAAAAACAAAAGAAGAAAATAGGAAGAAAAGGTGGCCACCACTCCCTGTGAACATACACCACCCCTAACAACAAAATCCACTTCCACCCCCACACCACACACTGCACCAAAACCAGACACCGCACCAACACCAGACACCGCACCAACACCAGACACCGCACCAACACCAGACACCGCACCAACACAAACACCAACACCAGACACCGCACCAACACCAAACACCGCACCAACACCAGACACCACACCAACACCAACACCAGGCACCACACAAACACCCGTCCCCACACCAAGGCTAACTGAGCCACTACCCCAAAAAGAAAATGAAAAGAATGAACCGAGGGAGAGGAGAGACTCCTCTGCCTCTTGCAGACCAAAGGTCCTTGCCCCTGAGGAACTATGTAATGTAGACCCTCTATCTGTGGCCACAGACATTTCCCATCGGCAGAGGAAAAACTTAACATCTCTGCTCGATTACAAACAGATAGAGGGGAAAGATGTAAATATCCCCTCAAATTTCCCGGACGCCCCACTCCTAATAACTTTTGTCAGAACTCCAGAGGCCTGCAAGACCAACTTGTGGACAAGGCTGCAGGCCGCTGAAGGGGCGTTTCCGGGAATTGAGCTGATGAAAAAAAATGACCCTTCTCTTGATGAACTGTCAAAACAATGCAAGAGAAGGGTCCCCGTGTTGGTCCCTCCGTCACTCTACAGGGCCATAAAATTAATTTATCCTTTGGACGTCGGCGGCATTGCGAGAGAAGGTCAGGATATGAAAAACCTGACCACCTTGAGCATGGCACATAACGTCGGCGTCCTCTCCCCAGCTGACTTCGGAGCTGAGTGTGACACACCCTAAGGTAGGTACCATGGCTTTGAATTTGGCTAGTTTGAATGCGAGGGGCTTGAGATCACCGGGCCGGGCAGCTCGCCTCCGGCACGACCTCTTGTCCCTGGGAGTGGATGTGGCTGCGATTCAGGAGACGCATTTCGTTTCCTCTGTGGACTGTCAGGTGCTGGCCAGAGATATTGAGGTTTTCTCAGCATATAGCAGCCCGCGGGGGAAGGGAGTTTCCGTACTGGTTAAACGTACCCTGTCAGCGACGGCCGACGTTGTCCATAGAGATGCGGTGGACAGGCTGGTTGTGGCCGATGTTGCCGTAAAGGTTCTGTGTTTCGGGTGATCGCGGTTCATGCGCCCAGCACCGCTCGTGAGAGGGTCTCATTCTTCAGTCAGCTTGACGCGTTTGTAGATTGTCGGAAGCGGTTAGTGCTAATAGGAGATTGGAACGCCATCTTAGACCCCGAGATAGATAAGGTAGGAGGCGATGTTAGAGGATCGGAGAGGTGCGAGTCAAGCCTGGCTGATCTGATGGCTAGATGCGGTCTGGGGTAAAGGTTTCGGTTCGAGCATCCGGGCCGGGAGATGTGGACGTGGACCAATAGCGTTTCCTCCTATCCAAATACCTATTTGGACAGGATGTTAGTTAGGAGAGGCGAAGTAGATTTCTTATCTTGTCCCACGTTCACTTGGATAGGCCAGACGGACCATAAATTAGTTATGGTCCGACTGAATCTAGGAAATAGGCCTAAGTTAGCGGGGTACTGGAAGTTAAACACCTCCCTTCTGGAGATACAAGACTTCCAAGATCAGTTAAAAGAATTGATTAAAAAGGCACTAGTGGGGGCGGTTACCGGGAGTAAGTGGTGATTAGGTCTCAAAACCAAGATCAGAAGCTTCTCCGTCAAGTAAGCCCAGCGCCTCGCACTAGATAAGGCCAAGACGAAGAAGCAGCTAGACCAGAAACTAGCCCAGGCTACGGGGGAGGGTGATAGGGTTAGTCAGCAACTAGCTAAGCAGGAACTTCTACGCGAGACTAGCGAGCGTTACGAAGGCCAAGTAGTTAGAGCTAGGCTTAGAAAGATAGGCAACGAAGCAGTCAATTCTGATGCAGACGTGCGCCGTGAAGTTTCTAGGCGTGGCTCGGACAAATACATTGCGAAAATCAAACAACCGGATGGACGCACCCTGGAATCGACTCGGGAGATCTGTGAGGGGTTTCGAGAACATTTCGCGGAGCGTTTTACGCAGCAGCCCGATCTTCCGGTCCTTGAGTTTAGCGACTATTTGGCCGACTCTCCCCGCCTTGAGGCGGCTAGAGCGGCTAGTTGCGAGGGCCGGGTGACGGAGCGGGAGGTCTTTACTGCGCTGAAGCAGGTCAGCTGTGACAAATCGCCGGGACTTGATGGTCTGCCATACGAACTGTACTTGAGGCTGTCGCCCATGTTTCTGCCTCTTCTGACGGATATGTTCAACCATTGGTTTGCTCAGGGATCCATCCCAGGGCAGGTGACCAAGGGAGTGATCACATTGCTGAAGAAAGGTGACGGGCATGGAGGGGAAGAATTAGACGACTACAGGCCCATAACTCTGCTAAACACAGAGTTGAAGATTTTGGCCAAGGTCCTGTCGAATCGGCTGCAGGTTGTTATCGACGAGTTTGTTGAACCGGAACAGAACTACGCAGTGAAGGGGAGATCGATTCAGAACAACTTGCACCTGATCCGCACGATCCTAGAAGGGGGAATAGATGACGACACGGAAGCCGCGCTGATAAACTTAGATCAGTCCAAAGCTTTCGATAGGGTCGACCATCGTTACCTGGCATCTGTCTTAGAGGCCGCCGGTTTTACACCGGACTTTTGCAAGTGGATCTCCATAATGTATCGACAGCCCATGGCTGTCGTGCAAGTCAACGGAAAGCGCTTTAAACCCCTTGTTATCTCTCGATCGGTTCGTCAGGGTTGTCCACTGTCGCCCCTGCTTTATGTCCTGGCTTTGGAGCCTCTTCTCCGCAAGCTGAGACATGGGGAGGCAAATTCGGCCCTGCGCGGAATGGCTCTGCCTGGCGGCTCAGCTGCCAAGGTATCCGCGTTCGCCGATAATGTCACGGTCTTCGTGTCGGGCTTTAGAGACATTGAGGTCGTGTCGAAGGCACTCACATTGTACGAAAGAATCACGGGGGCCAAGATAAACCGCAACAATCGGTAGGACTGCAGTTGGGTTCATGGAGTGGCAACGCAAACCTCCCTGCGCCCTTCAGCTGGACAGATGGCCCGGTCCGGATCCTCGGCGTGTGGTTCGGACCGGGTCTCCAGCTTGACAAGAATTGGTTGGAGGTACGGTCAAAGGTGGAGGCTGCAGTCAATTCGTGGCTTCCTAGGAAACTTTCCTTAAAGGGTAGAGCTGAGGCGTGCGCCACTTACGTCTTTCCTCTCATCCTTTACCGACTGGCCGTACTTCCCCTGCCTGCACAACACCTAAAAGCTCTTGTCGAACTCTTGTCCTCGCTCCTTTGGGACAGAGGAAGACACTGGGTGAGCAGACAGGTCTGTATTCAACGTCCGTGTGAGGGAGGGTTGGGAATGCCGGACTTGAAGTGTCATCGAGATGCTGAGAGGCTGGCCTTCCTGAGCCACTATATGCAGGATGACCAACCGTGGCACCCCGTGGTTACTGCCGCCTTCCCTGACCTCGTTCTTGACCCTTCCATCGAGAGCCGTCGCAGGCCGCGGGGAGAATCTGCCTACATTAAAGAGTGCCGAGCCGCGCTAAAACGACTACCAAGGTCCAGTGACCTTGTGACTGCTACCCGTAGGGAACTCCACAGGGATCTAGTGAAGGGGGCCGCTGACGACCCGCTATGCGCGCGTTTGGGATGCAGCAGAGTGAGATCCGCTCCGCGTGGAGCTGGGCGCCAGGTTCGAGTCATCTGAACAATTCGGAGTTCTCTCTGACCTGGCGATTGGCCCGAAATGCACTTCCACTCAACAACATACAATGCAGTTCCGGGTTTTTGGAGTCGCCTGATTGTCCCCGTTGTGGGACAACGGCCGTAGAAACTACGGATCACGCTTTCTTCGATTGCCGCGAACTCCGCCAGTACTGGTCGTATGTCAGCAGAGTGACGGCTCGCATCGATCCTGAGCATCCTCGCCCAATTACTGTATCCAATGTTGTGGACAACGTGAGGCTGCCGTGGGACCGGGAATGACAAATGGTCTACGTTACGATCCTGGCCGTGGCGAGAATGGTGATTTGGACGTAACGTCTGCAAGGTTGCCGGGGGGTGTTGTATTTTTCTGATCAAGATCTGATCGCGTTCTTTAAACACCAACTACGGGTGAAGATCAGATGTGATAGAAGAAGGCTGCATCGCGCGGCATTTGACAGAAGATGGATACATGTGGCAAGTCTGTGTGTACGAAGAGGAGCCAAATTTGAATACGTGTTCCCCGCCTAGGTGTGGAATGCGCAGTTCTGTAAAGTAAAATTAAACAGGTAGTCTCTCAGCTAGCTGAGTGTGTGTTCCATCCCTCCCCGATTAGGAAGCCTCCAAGATCCCCTACCCCTCTTACCTGCAATTTTTGTTTTCACCCCTTCCTCTAAATTTTACCCATCTTGGAGAAAAAGAAATACAAACTAACCTCCATCCCTTACCCACAAAAATGTTCTTTTCTCCATTCACCCCCATCTAGAGGGCCTCCCCACCTAGAGACTGACCCGCAGAAGCGAGGTTACTTTTACAAACCTAGTGGAACGGGCAGTCTATCAACTAGACGGGGTTGGGAGGGTCCTACTAATCACCTTTTGTTTTTTTTTCCCCCGCCCTCGACAAAAATGAATTATTGTTACCATTTAATTGTTATCTTTTTTGTTTTTACACGTCAATAAAAAATGTTTTAAAAATTGGGAGTTACTAGGACGTCCCCCAATATGAAAGGGTGAATGCGGTATTATGGTGAAAGAAGATACTAGCTGGGAGAAACTTTTGACTTTGTTTAGTTCTGGAGTGACAAGGATGACCAACGACCCCCAAAACACCCCCCTTTTGAGTTGGCCATGTGCCTAAGTTTTTTGTTCAACGTTAATTTTGAATGTATTTTTTAACATGAATAAAAGATTTAATATCTCTTTAGCTAGGTTAAGGTGTTTATCATTACTAACTTTCGTTAGCAAGGACCTACCCCCTACTTTGGGGAGTCAGGACCTCGAGGACCGACTCCACATTTATGGGAGCTTGGACCCGAAAACCGATCCCCTCTTTTGGGAGACTGGAATCTCGGGACCAACACCACTATCGCTGGTAGCTGAGACCGTCTTTTTTCATTTGTTGTTTTTGCATGTCGTTTTCTCTTCGTTTCGGTCTCACTTCTTGGGACTGGGATGGTCTAATTTCTCAAGACTTAATTGCCTGAGCAGCACTCGGACCTGCCAGGCCCAAACTTTGTCTATCTTCGCTGCTCTCCCAGTGGATCGAGCAGACAGGGTTCTCTTTATCGCTTTCGTTGGGGTAGTTAGTGGGTCGGGTGAGTGGGGTAGGCCGGGTGCTTCGTTTCTGCTCCCCTCTGTGGGCAGGGATGCCTATCCCCTCTCTCTCTCAATTGCGACGCGGCACTCTGACCAGCTAGCACCCACTGCGTCTTTCTTCTCTGCTCTCCCCCCTCGCGGGGGGATCTGAGCTGCTAACCCGACATACACGGGAGGGAAAGTCAAAAACTCTAATTTTTTCTGAGTCCGCTACTCCCACTCCATTCCCCTGGGTTTTCTTTTCCCCCACTACACTTTGGTCCGCGTCAGCGGCCAGTGCAACCGCCACGATGCCAGGCAGGAGGGGTACCTCACCCCAAATGCGCAGCATCTCAACTGCTAACGACTCCCTATGTGAGGGAGCTGATGCATCTCCCGGCGAGACGGCGCCAGGAAACAAGGTAGGGCCCCGGCGCGCGGCGACCTTGGAAGATTGCTGGAGGGTAGGGCCGCAGCCCGCGGCGACCCCCCCCCCGAAAAGCACCTGCAACCGCTCCCCACGAGGGCAACCCAGTGGAAAAAGCTGCCGTTAAGTAACTAGCTGGGGAAAGTGCAGAACCCAGCAAACCAGCTGCACCCCAGAACGGCAGAACCAAGGGAGGAAGACCGGGGAACCGATCCCCGCTCCCCCAAAGGGCGACTCCCCAACAGAAAAGGAGGAAAACAGCACCGCGGACCAAACCGAGGCGCTGAATGAAGATGTAATAGCCTCCATCTGCTCACTATTCGGCTGGGAAGACAGTGATTTGCCCCCCAACCCTCCCCAAGAGGACAAAATACGGAAAAGGGGTGACTCTCCGGCCAGTGGTAACAAAAGCAAGCTGGAAGGAGAGACAGCCTTGACAGTACCCACCAAGGCTCCAGCTGGGAACACGGTACAAGAAGGGGAGACACCTCCATCCCCCAAGGAAACAGCCACCCAGCAAAGGAAAAAATAAGAAAGGGGAGCGGCCCGGAGAGAAAACCAAGCCAGGACGAAACAACGCCAAAGACACAATGGCCTACTTTGCCTGGTAACGGCCTAGTTCCGAAACCAAAAATGCCCATAACAAGAGAGAGCCCCACAACACCAGCTACGCCCCCCAACCCGAGTCCAGCTGACACCCACCAGGATGGAGGACCGGCATGGGGCCCCAAAGAGCAGCAAGGGAAGTTGACGCCCGAAGACTACAGAGCACTCTTCGACTCCACTTACAGGGAGTATACCCAGGGGAACAACATCCAACCCCTCCCGGGTCAAGTGGAAGTTCTGGAGAAAAGAGTGCTCTCGCTGATAACTTCAGACACCAAGACAAGGGGTTTGACGGGCGTCAACAAGGACACCATGATGAACGTGTTGCTGGAACAGAACATTCCCACCAACTACATCTGTAGAAGGAGTTACGCACAGTTGGATGTTCTGCTCCCCACCTCCGAGGACGCAGTCAGACTGTCCAGGACCAGCCATCAGAGCAGGAACATAAAGCTCGAACCCATTTATATGAACAAGAGGAGAGCAAGTGTTTCTGCTCTAAACGTCCCCTGCTATATGGAGGCCAAACAACTGGGAATCATCCTAAGCCAGTGTGGGGACGTAGAGGAAGTCACCCCGGTCCGCGGATTAAGAAACATCATGACCGGGGACTACAAAGTACAGATGGTCCTGGACAAGGCTGGATTCTACGCCATCCCAGCCACACTCAAGTTCGGAGAGTGGACACTCTCCCTTATAGTGGAAGGGAGGAGGCCCCATTGCTGGCTGTGCACACAACAAGAGCATATGGCGAAGGACTGTCCGAAGAGGAATGGAGGGAAGAAGCCCACAAAAGCGCCGGGAACAAGCGTGACAACAAATCAAGCCGCTGCTCCCGCGCCGGCCGCAAAACCTCCAGAGGCACCGACAGGCTGGGTGACGGTCGTAAAGAAAGGCAAGACCAACAAACAGCCATCCTTGCAGACAGTCACCCAAGACCAAGACCAACCGAAGAGCGAGACGGAGAAGATGGACACACAGACACCCTCCTCCTAAAACAAGAGGAAACTACCAGAATCTGAGGAGGAGGCCGTGTCAGAGGCAGAGGAAGAGACAACAACAGTCTCTATGGCCCTGAGCGCAACAGAGATCAGGAGGGCCAGGAGGAGGAAAAGCCGCAAGACACGCGCAAACCCTTCTACCCCCACTGAGACTGAGAAGGACTCCCTCGCAACACCATACAGGATGAGCCCCCTGTGATCCCAACACCCCAGCAACCCGAACAACCTTCCCCCTCTCCTATAAAGGCCCCAAGAAACTCTTCCCGCCCCTCATCCCGTGACAGGAGACAAAAAGAAGAAAACGAGCAGGCTACCCCCTCCCCAAGCGCCCAGCCTCCCCATCAACCAAAAGAGGTCCCCTGCCCCACTCCCAAAGTCCGCACTGAACGGACCAAAAAGCTCCCCTTCCTGACAGGAAGCAGGATTTGTGAAACAGACCCTCTCCAACCGGCTCCGGACCTTAAAGGACAACAGAAGGTCCGGTACAATAAACTAAAAACTTTGAAAAAGTCGGTGGAGACCTAGTAACAGACCCCACTAAATTCAAGGACGCTCCCTTGTTGACCACTTTCGTTAGGGTCAACAAGGACGCTAGGACTGAAGGAATGTGGGCAATGATTAAGGCAGCGAAGAATGCGATCCCAGGCCAGCAGCTGGTGGATAGGGACCATCCTTCGCTGACCAACATTTTCTTTAAATGTGAGGGTAGAGTCCCCATGTATGTACACCTATCGCTATACAGGGCACTTAAGCTAACCTTCCCCTGGACGGGGGGCGTGGCCAAGGATGGATCACCTTCATCGGATTTACTTAACGGCAGCCTTGGCCAGGCCTGCCATGTCCTCACTGCCAAGGATTTCAGACCCGTTTGTGACAGTGCTTGAGGTAAGTAATCATGTCTTTGAACTTGGCTACATTGAATGTGAGGGGCATCAGGTGTCGAATCAAGGCATCTCGCGTTGTGAGAGACTTGGTGTCCCTCAAGGTAGATATTGCCGCTATCCAGGAGACCCACTTTGTTTGTGACGGGGATTGTCAGGTGCTGGTAAACGATTACGATGTCTACTCAGTATATGGCAATACCTATAGTCGTGGAATCTCCTTGCTAGTGAGTCGCACCCTGTCAGCGTCGGTGAATGTTGTTCACGCAGGCGAGGACGGGCGGGCGCTTGTTGTTGATGTTGCTGTTAATTGTAGTGTTTTTCGGATTGTTGCTGTTTATGCTCCCAATGCTGCTGTAGAGAGGGAACCTTTTTTCGACGGTTGGAGGGCTTCTTAGTGGATCCGGAACGATTAGTTTTAATGGGGGATTGGAACGCAATCCTTGATCCCAAAATAGATAAGGTCGGGGGGACTAGCGGGTCGGCGTGGTGTGACAGCAGTCTGTCTGACCTGATGGCCTCGTGCAATCTCGTCGACAGATTTCGTCTGGATCATCCGGGGCGGGAGATGTGGACGTGGCATCCTGTAGTGCCTTCCAATCCAAGCACTTACTTGGATCGGATGTTAGTTAGAAGAGGCGATGTAGACTTCCTATCTTGTCCCACGTTCAACTTGCTAGGACACTCGGACCATAAACTTGTTATGGCCCGTTTGAACTTAAGTGCTAGGCCTAAACTGGCCGGATACTGGAAGTTCAACAGCACCTTGTTGGAGCTGGAGGACTACCGGTTGATGGTCACTGAGCTAATTCAGCGGGCTTTAGTGGGGGCGGTTACAGGGAGTAAGTGGTGGGTTAGTCTCAAGGCCAAAATTAGGCGCTTCTCTGTCCAGTATTGCCAACGCCTCGCGATAGATAAGGCTAAGGCAAAGAAGCGTTTAGAGGATAAGCTGACCCGGGCGGTGGAGGGGGTCCCCTAGAGTTAGCACTAGCTAAACAAGATCTCAACCGCTTGGCTAGCGAGCGGTATGAAGGTCAAGTAGTTAGGGCTAGGTTAAAGAAAGTTTCTAACGAGGCTGTGAATGTTGACGCTGTTGAGCGTAAGACTACTTTAAGGCGCGGTTCGGATGGGTACATTCGTAAAGTACATAACCTGGAAGGACACGCTTTAGTATCGACTCGGGAGATCTGCGAGGGGTTTCGGGAGCATCTATCGGTGCGCTTCACCCAACTACCCGGACTCAGGGTTGATGAGTTTGGCAGCTATTTGGCTGACTCGCCCCGCCTCACGGCGGCTCGGGCGGCTAGATGTGATGATCTTATTACTGAACATGAGGTCATTACTGCGTTGAAGCAGGTCGGCTATAACAAATCCCCGGGGCTTGATGGTTTACCCTACGAGTTTTACTTGAGGCTGTCGCCCAGGTTGGTCCCTATGTTCAACCATTGGTTTGCCCAGGGTTCCATCCCTGGACAGGTGACCAAGGGTGTGATCACATTGCTGAGGAAAGGTCAACGGCATGGTGGGAGGGAAAACTTTGATGATTTTAGGCCCTTGACTCTGCTAAACACAGAGTTAAAGATTTTGGCAAAGATTCTTGGGAATCGCTTGCAGGTTGTCATCACTGACTTGATCGAACCGGACCAGACTTATGCTGTGAAGGGGAGATCGATTCAAGACAATTTGCACTTGATACGCTCGATAATAGAGGGGACAGAAGACGACGCCGAAGCCGCGCTGATCAGTTTGGATCAGTCCAAGGCATTCGATAGGGTCGACCATCGGTTCCTAGGATCTGTGCTACAGGCCGCCGGATTTAATTCGGACTTCCGCAAGTGGATCTTTGTTCTGTATGACAGGCCGACGGTAGCGGTGCAGATCAACGGTAAGCTATGGGAGTCATTCGCTGTCTCTCGGTCGGTGCGACAGGGTTGTCCGCTGTCGCCTCTGTTGTATGTTCTGGCGTTGGAACCCCCCTTCGCAAGTTAAGGGACGAGGCGGCTACACCAGTCCTGCGCGGAATAGCTCTCCCTGGAGGCACACGAGCCAGGGTGTCCGCGCTCGCCGATGACGTCACCGTGTTCGTGTCTTGCCTCACGGACGTTCAAGCGGTGGTCGAGGCGCTCGCTCGATACGAAGAAGTAAGAGGGGCCATCTTCAACCGTAGCAAGTCTGTTGGCCTGCGGTTGGGGGTCTGGACCGTGGTAAACTCAATTCCAGGTATTTTCCGCTGGACCGATGGACCGGTCTGCATTCTCGGTGTCTGGTTTGAGCCGGGACTTCAGCTGGAAAAGAATTGGTCTGAAGTACAGTCTGAGGTCAAATCGTCAGTAAAGACTTGGATTGGAAGGAAATTGTCCTTGAAGGGTCAGGCGGAGGCGTGTGCTACATACGTCTTTCCGCTCATCCTTTACCGTTTGTCTGTACTTCCTCTCCCTGCAGAACGACTAACCCGCTTACAAGGGAACCTAGATTCACTTTTGTGGAACGAGGGTAAGCATTATGTCTGCAGAGAGGTCTGTGTTCAAAGTCCGAGCGAGGGAGGCCTGGGTCAGCCCAGTCTCTTGTGTCATAGAAACGCCGAGAGATTGGCTTTCCTGGGTCGTTCGCTTGAAGGAGACGCTCCTTGGGTCCCTGTGGTTGAGAACTCGTTTCCCAATCTCAAACCCAACCCTTCGGTAGAAGGTCGTCGTAGACCGAAGGGGGAGTCCAAGTTCTTCTCCGAATGCCGGACCGCTCTTAGAGCTTTGCCGGGGACCAATGTCCTCGATCAGCCAAGGAAGAAACTGTATCGGGATTTAGTGGAGGGGACCGCGAAGGATCCACTTTGTAGGCGGATGGGATGGTCGATGGAGGTTGTCCGTTCTCAATGGTGTTGGGCGCCGGGACGGGAGATTCTGAATAACTCGGAATTCTCCCTGACTTGGCGACTTGTCCGAAATGCGCTGCCCCTCTTCGACGAACTTTTCCGGTATAAAGAACATACCAGGCGCTTCTGTCCGTGCTGTGACGAACGCGATCCGGAAACAATCGAGCACGCATTTTTTAGTTGCAGCCGGATACAGCCCCTATTAAAGTACGTCGAGGGGGTAACAGCTCGCATCGATGCCGAGTGTCTGCTCGATCTCGACGTAGGAACTTTTGTGTACAACATGGAGTCGCCGTTCCCCAGGGAGTAAAGTTTGGTTTTCCTGGCGATCCTAGCAGTAGCGCGCACGACCATTTGGATCACGCGCCTCAAGTTGGTCCGCGAAGGGGCATCTGTTCCTGATCGGGATCTGATCGTTTACTTTAAACATTTGCTTAAAGTAAAGATCAGATGCGATTGGAAGAGGTTGCCTAGAGAGGAATTTGACAAGAGGTGGGTGCACAGCACTAGTTTGTGCATCCGTCGAGGAGCCAAGTTTCAATACGTGTTCCCTCCTTAGGCATGGCATGGGCGGTGCTGGGTCCTACGGAACCCATCCCGCCTAGGTTAGCATTATAAGTTCAGTAAAGTAACTCTTGACTGGTGGTACAAATGAGATCCTGTTCCTGATTTTATTTTTTGGTATTAGAGAACCTCTGAGTCTGCCCAACCCCCCTGCTCCTCATCTTTATTTTCTGATGCCCCCGGTTATCCCCCTACTCAGAGGTCACCTTCCTATCCCCTCCATCCGTTGCTTTATTTTCTCCCACCTCCATTAAGGCGACTTCCCCAAACCCCATTAGGGATGATCTGCTTGTTTTCGGTTCCCCGGTAAACAGTGGGGGATCTAGCCACATAGAATAGTACAGGGGGGTCTTACTAACAACACATTAGTAGTTTTTTCCTTATTTTTGAAATGAACATTTTCATTAGTTTTTTCCCACTCCACGAACATTTTATGCCAATTAATTCAAGAACTCTTTCTAATGAAATCGAACTTTATTTTCTCACACATACACACACACACAAAAAAAATGCACACACAACATACAGAAATGAATATACAAATTGTACATAGTTAAATTTTACATTGAACGCTGGGGTTATTAGTTAGATTAGGATCCACAGAGTGATTGAGGTATTTTGGTAAATGTTGCCAGTCAAGAGTAAGACTTAAAAGTCTCATCTATTACATAGTCAAAAAGACCCTGTACCCCCCCTCCCAATTTCTTATAGGGCCTTGTGCCTAATTTTGTTGAATTGAATTTTTTGTACGTTTTTTATGTTCAATTTTTTCTTTCTCAATAAAATATATAAACAAGATCAAAGTGTAGTATCTGTTCACTGATACATACACAGCGATAGGCAGTGTTGTTCTGGCGACACGTTCTCGTGCCCGGAACACCTGACAAGCTTTTTGGGTCGCGTTCTGTCCGCACCCCCACTTTGTCTGTCTTTCTCTGCTCTCCCCCCTCCCCCACGGGAGGGGATCCGAGCTGATAATTCACGACTTTCCCGCGAGGGAGGGTCGGAAACACCTTCTCTCTTCCCTCCACTAATTTCCACACCCTCTCTCAGTTCTATCTCCCTTCTTGCCGCCTTTTGGCGCCACCTCTTTTTGGCGCCAAAGTTGGCTCCCCACTTTGGACGCTGATTCCACGTCACTTTTTTCAGTGAATTTTTTAAAAGAGGGACCCAAAACGGACACCCCCAGCCCGGGGCCACCAATATCGATACCCTCAGCCAGGGGCCCACCAATATGGAGACCCCCAGCCAGGGGGCTACTGCTCCCCAAGAGGACAAATCCCCAACAGGAGAAAAAACAACTGCTGATGGGGTATGACACCATTGGACGCTCCCAAGGAGGGGGAAAATTTAACAACAGATCCCCCCCAGGACTACTCCCCCAAAGGGGAGCAAAACCAAAATCGGTCGTAGCATCTCACTCCAACCACAAAAAGGAGGAGGTGCCAGACCAAAAGGACAATAAAGGGGACAGCGCTCCTCAGGAGGGCTGGTCTCCCAAAAGGGGAGCAGATCAAGAAAATGAGGGGGCATACCGCCTGGACCTCACAAACGAGGAAGGGGCAGATGGCCTCAAAGTAAACAAAAAAGATCATGCTCCCCAAGAGGCCGACTCCCCAAAACGAGAAGCTGCTCCCGAAAAAGACACTCAACAGGGAGCCGCCACCACAAAATTGTGACACTCCCACAAAAGGACTGACCAAGAAATCTGGGGAGGCAGGAAGCGTCTCCAATAAACAGGCAGGGGCGACCTCCATAAAAGACCAAAAACGGTCTAACCCCACTAAAGACCCCATACCAACACCAACAAGAGGGTATGCGTGGGGGAAGACCGTAGAAAAACAACTGTCCCCTCAAGAGTATAGAGACCTGTACCTGACAAAGTACAGACAATACATAGAGGGGGCAGATATAAAACCCATTCCAGGTGCCTGGGAGGCGATTAAGGGCAGAGTCCTGTCCTTTGCTATTTCCGATATACCGGAAAACCGCCTCCTAGGGATGAAGAAGGAAGACATGGCGGGGCTCCTCCACAAACTTAACATCCTAGTACTATACCTGTACTAGAGGAGCTTCGCTGTGTGGGACATCCTCCTACCCACCAATGATGATGCGGAGAGACTCTCCCTCCAAGAAATAAAGCATGGGAGAGTCAAACTAATACCTGAATACCAGGGCAAGAGAAGGACTCGGGTGCAGGTATTTAATGTGCCAACCCAAATACCTGCGGAAGTATTAGGATGCCTCTTCAGCCAGTACGGTGAGGTAGAACAGGTGATCCCAGTACGGTCAAAAACTGGGACTCACCTGGGCTGCTACACAATAGCAATGAGGCTGAAGAGGGAGGGTGTTCGAGCAATACCACCGCTGCTGACATACAAAGACGCCAGCATAACGGTAGTGGTGGAGGGCCGTCGTCCACACTGTTGGTTCTACCACAAGCAGGGCCACATGGCTAGGAGTTGCCCCAAAAGGGTAACCCCTAATCAAACAACCCAAAAGGCGGTCACAGCCCCTGAGACAACGCCCGCACCAAAACAGGCGGCAACAACCCCTGCAACTGCAGCACCAACCCCAGTTCCAAGGAAAACCCAAACCACCCAGGAGGCCAAGGGGGAAGAATGGAGCACGGTAGTGAGACAAAAGCGGAAACCCATAATCCCTTCTGTCACCGTCCCACCACCAGCCCAAAAATCGAGGCAGGAGCCTCTGCAAATGCAGCAACAACAACAGCACCCGCAGCCAATGCCGCGGAAACAACTGCATCAACAACTACTGCAGCAGCAAAATCAGCAAGTGCAGCAGAAGTAGCAGCAGCAGCAACGACACCAGCGAGAGCAGCAACAACAAAAACAGCTGCAGCAGCAAATGGAGGAGCAAACACAACCAACGGTCCCCACACCAGTCGAGACGGGGATCAAGCGGAGAAAAGACTGCTCCTCTGATGATGAATCCGCAAGTGAGAGGGAGAGGAACTCAACCTCACCTCTCCCCGGTTCATTCGAAAGAATGAAAAAGAAAAACAAAAGAAGAAAAGAGGAAGAAAAGGTGGCCACCACTCCCTGTGAACATACACCACCCCTAACAACAAAATCCACTTCCACCCCAAACCACACACTGCACCAACACCAGACACCGCACCAACACCAGACACCGCACCAACACCAGACACCGCACCAACACCAACACCAGACACTGCACCAACACCAACAACCGCACCAACACCAGACACCACAAAAACACCAACACCAACAACCACAAAAAAACCCGTCCCCAGACCAAGGCAAACTGAGCCACTGCCCCAAAAAGAAAAGGAAAAGAATGAACCGAGGGAGAGGAGAGACTCCTCTGCCTCTTGCAGACCAACCAGACTAAATGTCCTTGCCCCTGAGGAACTATGTAATGTAGACCCTCTATCTGTGGCCACAGACATTTCCCATCGGCAGAGGAAAAACTTAAAATCTCTGCTCGATTACAAACAGATAGAGGGGAAAGATGTAAATATCCCCTCAAATTTCCCGGACGCCCCACTCCTAATAACTTTTGTCAGAACTCCAGAGGCCTGCAAGACCAACTTGTGGACAAGGCTGCAGGCCGCTGAAGGGGCGTTTCCGGGAATTGAACTGGTGAAAAAAATGACCCTTCTCTTGATTAACAGTCAAAACAATGCAAGGGAATGGTCCCCGTGTTGGTCCATCCGTCACTCTACAGGGCCATAAAATTAATGTATCCTTTGGATGTCGGCGGTATTGCGAGAGAAGGTCAAGATATGAAAAACCTGACCACCTTGAGCATGGCACATAACGTCGGCGTCCTCTCCCCAGCTGACTTCGGAGCTGAGTGTGACACACCCTAAGGTAGGTACCATGGCTTTGAATTTGGCTAGTTTGAATGCGAGGGGCCTGAGATCACTGGGCCGGGCGGGTCGCCTCCGGCACGACCTCTTGTCCCAGGGAGTGGATGTGGCTGCGATTTAGGAGATGCATTTCGTTTCCTCTGTGGACTGTCAGGTGCTGGCCAGAGATTTTGAGGTTTTCTCAGCATATAGCAGCCCGCGGGGGAAGGGAGTTTCCATGCTGGTTAAACGTACCCTGTCGGCGACGGTCGACGTTGTCCATGGAGATGAGGTGGGCAGGCTGGTTGTGGCCGATGTTGCCGTAAAAGATTCTGTGTTTCGGGTGATCGCGGTTCATGCGCCCAGCACCGCTCGTGAGAGGGTCTCATTCTTCAGTCAGCTTGACGCGTTTGTAGATTGTCGGAATCCGGTGGTGCTAATAGGAGATTGGAACGCCATCTTAGACCCCGAGATAGATAAGGTAGGAGGCGATGCTAGAGGATCGGAGAGGTGCGAGTCCAGCCTGGCTGATCTGATGGCTAGATGCGGTCTGGTCGACAGGTTTCGGTTCGAGCACCCGGGGCGGGAGATGTGGACGTGGACCAATAGCGTTTCCTCCTATCCAAATACCTATTTGGACAGGATGTTAGTTAGGAGAGGCGAAGTAGACTTCTTATCTTGTCCCACGTTCACTTGGATAGGCCAGACGGACCATAAATTAGTTATGGCCCGACTGAAGCTAGGAAATAGGCCTAAGTTAGCGGGGTACTGGAAGTTAAACACCTCCCTTCTGGAGATACAATACTTCCAAGATCAGTTAAGAGAATTGATTAAAAAGGCACTAGTGGGGGCGGTTACCGGGAGTAAGTGGTGGTTAGGTCTCAAAGCCAAGATCAGTAGCTTCTCCGTCAAGTATGGCCAGCGCCTCGCACTAGATAAGGCCAAGACGAAGAAGCAGCTAGACCAGAAATTAGCCCAGGTTACGGGGGAGGGTGATAGGGTTATTCAGGAACTAGCTAAGCAGGAACTTCTTCGCGAGACTAGCGAGCGTTACGAAGGCCAAGTAGTTAGAGCAAGGCTTAGAAAGATAGGCAACGAAGCAGTCAATTCTAATGCAGACGTTCGCCGTGAGGTTTCTAGGCGTGGCTCGGACAAATATATTGCGAAATTCAAACATCCGGATGGACGCACCCTGGAATCGACGCGGGATATCTGCGAGGGTTTCGAGAACATTTCGAGAAGCGTTTTACGCAGCAGCCCGATCTTCCGGTCCTTGAGTTTAGCGACTATTTGGCCGACTCACCCCGCCTCGAGGCGGCTAGAGCGGCTGGTTGCGAGGGCCGGGTGACGGAGCGGGAGGTCTTTACTGCGCTGAAGCAGGTCAGCTTTGACAGATCGCCAGGACTTGATGGTCTGCCATACGAACTGTACTTGAGGCTGTCGCCCATGTTTCTGCCTCTTCTGACGGATATGTTCAACCATTGGTTTGCTCAGGGATCTATCCCAGGGCAGGGGACCAAGGGAGCTTTGCTGAAGAAAAGTGACGGGCATGGAGGGGAAGAATTAGACGACTACAGGCCCATAACTCTGCTAAACACAGAGTTGAAGATTTTGGCCAAGGTCCTGTCGAATCGGCTGCAGGTTGTTATCGACGAGTTTGTTGAACCGGAACAGAACTACGCAGTGAAGGGGAGATCGATTCAGAACTACTTGCACCTGATCCGCACGATCCTAGAGGGGGGAATAGATGACGACACAGAAGCCGCGCTGATAAACTTAGATCAGTCCAAAGCTTTCGATAGGGTCGACCATCGTTACCTGGCATCTGTCTTAGAGGCCGCCGGTTTTACACCGGACTTTTGCAAGTGGATCTCCATAATGTATCGACAGCCCATGACTGTCGTGCAAGTCAACGGAAAGCGGTCGAAACCCTTTGTTATCTCTCGGTCGGTTCGTCAGGGTGGTCCACTATCGCCTCTGCTTAATGTCCTGGCTTTGGGGCCTCTTCTCCGCAAGCTGAGACATGGGGAGGCAAATTCGGCCCTGCGCGGAATGGCTTTGCCTGGCGGCTCAGCTGCCAAGGTATCCGCGTTCGCCGATGATGTCACGATCTTCGTGTCGGGCTTCAGAAACATTGAGGTCGTGTCGAAGGCACTCACACAGTACGAAAGAATCACGGGGGCCCAGATAAACCGCAACAAGTCGGTAGGACTGCGGTTGGCCGCATGGAGTGGCAACGCAAACCTCCCTGCGCCCTTCAGCTGGACAGATGGCCCGGTCCGGATCCTCGGCGTGTGGTTCGGACCGGGTCTCCAGCTTGACAAGAATTGGTTGGAGGTACGGTCAAAGGTGGAGGCTGCAGTCAATTCGTGGCTTCCTAGGAAACTTTCCTTAAAGGGTAGAGCTGAGGCGTGCGCCACTTACGTCTTTCCTCTAATCCTTTACCGACTGGCCGTATTCCCCTGCCTGCACAACACCTAAAAGCTCTTGTCGAATTCTTGTCCTCGCTCCTTTGGGACAGAGGAAGACACTGGGTGAGTAGACAGGTCAGTATTCAACGTCCGTGTGAGGGAGGCTTGGGAATGCCGGACTTGAAGTGTCATCGAGATGCTGAGAGGCTGGCCTTCCTGAGCCACTATATGCAGGATGACCAACCGATGCACCCCGTGGTTACTGCCACCTTCCCCGACCTCGTTCTAGACCCTTCCATCCAGAGCCGTCGCAGGCCGCGGGGAGAATCTGCCTACATGAAAGAGTTCCGAGCCGCGCTAAAACGACTACCAAGGTCCAGTGACATTGTGACTGCTACCCGTAGGGAACTCCACAGCGATCTAGTGAAGGGGGCCGCTGACGACCCGCTATGCGCGCGTTTGGGGTGGCAGCAGAGTGAGATCCGCTCTGCGTGGAGCTGGGCGCCAGGTTCGAGTCATCTGAACAATTCGGAGTTCTCTCTGACCTGGCGATTGGCCCGAAATGCACTTCCACTCAACAACATACAATGCAGTTCCGGGTTTTTGGAGTCGCCTGATTGTCCCCGTTGTGGGACAACGGCCGTAGAAACTACGGATCACGCTTTCTTCGATTGCCGCGAACTCCGCCAGTACTGGTCGTATGTCAGCAGAGTGACGGCTCGCATCGATCCTGAGCATCCTCGCCCAATTACTGTATCCAATGTTGTGGACAACGTGAGGCCGCCGTGGGACCGGGAAAGACAAATGGTCTACGTTACGATCCTGGCCGTGGCGAGAATGGTGATTTGGACGTCGCGTCTGCAAGGTTGCCGGGGGGTGTTGTCTTTTTCTGATGAAGATCTGATCGCGTTCTTTAAACACCAACTACGGGTGAAGATCAGATGTGATAGAAGAAGGCTGCATCGCGCGGCATTTGACAGAAGATGGATACATGTGGCAAGTATGTGTGTACGAAGAGGAGCCAAATTTGAATACGTGTTCCTCGCCTAGGTGTGGAACGCGCAGTTCTGTAAAGTAAAATTAAACAAGTAGTCTCTCAGCTAGCTGAGTGTGTGTTCCATCCCTCCCCGATTAGGAAGCCTCCAAGATTCCCATCCCCTCTTACCTGCAATTTTTGTTTTCACCCCTTCCTCTAAATTTTACCCATCTTGGAGAAAAAGAAATACAAACTAACCTCCATCCCTTACCCACAAAAAATTTCTTTTCTCCATTCACCCCCATCTAGAGGGCATCCTCATCTAGAGACTGACCCGCAGAAGCGAAGTTCCTTTTACAAACCTAGTGGAACGGGCAGTCTATCAACTAGACGGGGTTGGGAGGGTCCTACTAATCACCTTTTGTTTTTTCTTCCCCCGCCCTCGACAAAAATGAATTATTGTTACCATTTTATTGTTATCTTTTTTTGTTTTTACACGTCAATAAAAAATGTTTTAAAAATTGGGAGTTACTAGAACGTCCCCCAATATGAAAGGGTGAATGCGGTATTATGGTGAAAGAAGATACTAGCTGGGAGAAACTTTTGACTTTGTTTAGTTCTGGAGTGACAAGGATGACCAACGACCCCCAAAATCCCCCCTTTTGAGTTGGCCATGTGCCTAAGTTTTTGTTCATCGTTAATTTTGACTGTATTTTTTAACATGAATAAAAGATTTAATATCTGAAAGTGTAGTATCTGTTCTTCAGATACTGCACTTCCATTTCTTGTTCTCTGTCAGTGGAGGAGGAATCCTTCAAGACTGAAACAATTTTTATTTGTGTTCCTTTTCTCCACATTAAAAAACGACCTTGGTGTCTAACTCTGTCCCGTGGGGAGACATTGTAAATAGGAACCCCACCCCTTAAAATCATACTTCTGCGAGATTACAAATACAGGACACATCACATTCAATGTAAAAAAAATGTAAGCTGTTTCATGAAAGAACATTTGTTCCCGCCGTTCGAGTTTAATACACTCTGATCGCAATAACTCCTATACCCAATAAAAGAGATGGTATCATAAAAATGTAAATTCTTTAATGCATTTCTTAAATTAATTTTGTCTTCATTCATTTTGTTGCAGAGTATTTAAGTCCAACATTCTTCTTCTAAACATATATGTTGCAACATGTAAGTGTTCATATGTCTGCTTTGTATAAATTATCATCGTTGAGCGATTATGTAATTTGATATTAAAATAAATACCCCATGTAATGAGCAATATTCTAACTAGTTTTATGAAACATATGGATCGAAAAAGAAACCATCGAAAATTCTATAGAGATATGAAAGAAATAATTGGGAGACTATTAAAAAATGAACATAGTCGTATCAAGCACACGCTTACATAGTGTTATCCTAAAAAATGTTGTATAATATATGCATGCCGTATTTAAATAGACATTCCGACGGGTTATTTGCGGGCGTCGTTTCCGTGGTCGAGTGTGAGAACTACCGACTGTCAACACGACGATTCTAGGTTCAATTCTTGGTTTGACAGAAATGCTAGTCTAGCGGCACTGAGTTTTGATACAACGAAACAGGCCTGTATGTCGATGACTACAAATATATCAATAATATAAAGCTGAATGTCTGTGTGTCTCGTCACGGATAGGCTCCTATATGGTTGACTATTTTAAAAAAACTGATTACATATAATTATAGAAGATGTATCGAGACACAGGAATGGGTATGTTCGATGTGACAGAACGGTGGTTCATTAAAATTGTGGGGTCTGCGTTTGTACCTGGCCCACAAAGTATGGAAATAAAAAAATTCAAAATTAAAAAAAAAAAACGTTTACAAGTGTTTTGATATAGATGCACATGAGAATACTTTGATAACTACAGGAATAGTATAATAAAATGGTGGAGTTTGCGTTCGCGCCTGACTTCCATAGAATAGAAATAGGCACACACTTTAATAAAGACTTTTCATATATCTGCGTAAGTATGCTTTGATAATTATGTTTCAGTTTGAAGAAATATGGTATAATAAAATTATGAGGTGTTCGTTCGCACCTGACCTTCATAGAATGGAAATATGTCACAAAGTTTAACAATTTTTTTTTTTTTAAATATAGGTCCACAGAATATTGTGATAAGTGTTTCAGTGTGAACATGTATGGTATAATAAATTATGGGATTATCTATTTTATTTTTACTTTCATCATATTTTGCTTTGGTTTTGCTACCCCGAAATTCAACCCAAATTTACAACCCTTCCGTTTCATAACCTATCATATTTCATAAGTCAGACTCAATTTTCTGTAGGCTGTTTTGAGACCAAGTCAACGACGGGTATTTTGCTAGTATATATATATATATATATATATATATATATATATATATATATATATATATATATATATATATATATGAGATTTAAAAAGTCAACAACAAAAAAACTACGTAAATATATAAACGATAAAAACTAAGCAGCAAATCGTCTATGGTATCTTATGTTTATAGATAAGGTGATGGACTGAAATACATAAGGTCCAGGTTACGAGTCCTAATAACAGTCAAACTACACTGAAGTGGGGTAGGGCCCCGAAACATGCGTGTACGTAGTTTACTGTTTTAAAAATAAATATAACATATTATTCCTTTACGTCCAAAATAAAAAAATGGGCAATATAAAAAAAAAAAACAAAAAAACAAAAAAAAACATCCAATCTTCAAGGTTAAGACGCTAACCTCAATATCGTTTAAAAAATTAACAACAAAAAAAAACTACGTAAATACATAAACGATAACAACTAAACAATAAATACTCTATGCCATCATAGTCTTATGGATAAGACGCTGGACTGAAATGCATACGGTCCAGGGTTCGAGTCCTAATGACAGTCAAACTACGCTAAAGTGGGGTAGGAGCCCGAAACATGCATGTGCGTAGATTACTTAATATATATATATATATATATATATATATATATATATATCATGTAAAATAATATACATCTGTTGATTCATAAATATAAATCAATATATGTGCATACATATATATATATATATATATATATATATATATATATATATATATATATATATATAGATATATACCTCTTCATGTTAAATATGAATTAACATTTTTTCTTTTATTTCAGGAAATTTTCGCGATAGCAACTCTCTGTCTTATGGGGCAACGCCGTCTTACGTATTGTTTGACGCACTTCAGCATCCGTTATGAGTATAAAGTCGAAGCTGGGGTTGCCTTTTTGGATGAAGCCATGGCGAGTGATGAAAAGACTTAGGTTTACCCAGTTACTAGAGCTCCAGTTTCGGCGTTGAAAGCAAAGACCGACAGAAAGGCATGCCAATATGGCTGGAGACAGCGAAACTGCATTCGTTCCGGGAAGATTTTACACTGTTCCACAATTCCTCTTCTGGACACCAAACCAAATTTTTGTCAAAGTTTATTACTGTCGACTTTTCTATTTATTGTGTCATTTACATGCTTATTTGACCATGTATCATACTATACATATAATGACGAAAAAAATGGAGATATTTTATCATACTCATAGATATTTTAAAATACGATCTAATTCATCAAGCGATTTTTAGCTTCAGTTGCTGAAATTTTGTAAATTACTCTTGATGGACATAGGGTCTAAGTAAATCTAATAATCTTGTACTAATAACGTTGTGCAGCTAACAAGTAATGAAATTTGCGGATTGCTTCTTGCGTTAAATTATGAAAGTAAACAAAATTTGTTTAGTAATATTCCTGAGATTCTGATAAATAACTTGTGCCGTTATAGGAGATCTCGTATTTCTACGCTCTATAGTAAATTTTGTTAATAGCAAGTGCGCTTACATAATGTATGATAAGTTAAAGTTTTAAATCTTATTTTATGAAATTGCAAAGATGTTCATATCATCATATTCCTAATCATATCATAATTTTATTCAGTGTATCTGTTTTATTGAAAAGTAAGATAAAAAAATGACCCCAGGGATTTATTCTGAAAAAATTACATCTGCTTCTGATTGATTACCTGGTTTACTTACGTCAATAAGTGAAACATCTCTGCGGCAGGCTAGATAAGCAATAAGTGTAAATAAATGTAAAATAAATAAATGTTCTGTTTTTTTTTTATAATAACCATACGCATATATATATATATATATATATATATATATATATATATATATATATATATATATTACATGGTCGTTACCACTTATCAAGGCCGGAATCCCACTCAAGGATAACGGTTATTGCGTGTACAGTAACCAATGAGATAATATTATAGTAATCATTAGTATTAGGGGTTTTGATAGGGTGTCTTACTAAAGGGGTCGGTTTGTCAGGAGTTTGTTTATGTTGGACTTGAAGGTATCCAAGATGTAATCAGGTGGGAAACAGGCAAGCGGCAGAGGGTTCTACTGGCGTGCAGTTCTAAGAAAGAAAATTTGCTCATGGAATCTACTTTTGGATTAATGCACAGATAAAGAGTGGGGAAAATTATTGACAGTAGTTTCAGCCAGACGAGTGTTTCTCGTGAAAGATTGGCGAGGGGGGGGGACGAGGGATTGGAACTCACACGAGCACCTTCCATGGAAATAACGATAAAACAAAGAGAGGCTCGTAAGGTCTCTTCTGTGGGAGAGAGGTTGCAGGGAAAAGAAAATGGTATCCCCTACTAAACCACGAAGTCAATGTTTGTCTCTGTCAAGGCAGGATAGGCTGTTTTTGCAGCTCCTGCCCAGATGTGGCAGCAGTACTCCATCCTTGGACGTACTTGGCTTTTATAGAGTTAGAGAATTGCATCCGTAGTGAGATATCTTCTGGAGCGATAGAAGTATCCCAGAATTTTCCCAGCGTCCCTTGCAACAGATTTGATGCACGTGCTCCATTTAAGATCAGGAATAAAGGTCAAACTCAGAAGCTTGTCAAAACATGGGGCCTCCGCAAGACAAGAACTATCCATTTCAATTGATGCCAAATAGAGATCAGAGCGTTGATGATGTAAAGATAGAAGCTTTGTTTTGGATGAATTAAAAGTGACCAACCACCTATTCCCCCATTATACCACGTGCTCAAGATTAGAGGAGAGATAATTAGAGAGAACTTTATCGTGTACGGCCTTAGATGTGTTGCCATAGATGGTCGTGTCATCAGCATAGGTGTAAACGAATGATTTAAGTATGTTTTTTGGGAGGTCATTGATGTAGATCAGGAAGATAGTTGGGTCCAGGGTGGACCCATGAGGGACTCTAGCATTACTACTCTGGGCCTCTGATTTCTGCCCATCAACAACTACACTTATGAACGTATCAGAGACAATTGATTTAATGATTGAGAAAACATTTCCAGTAATGCCGTAGCTGGAAATCTTGTGAAGTAGGCCCTTATGCCATACCTTATCGAAGGCCTTTGATATGTCAAGAGCAATTGCCCTGGAAAGGAAACCTTTGTCAAGAGATACACTAATCCTATGTGATATAACCTTTAGCACATCTGCTGTAGATCTTACAGAGCGGAAAGCATAACGCATGTCACTAAGACGGTTGTTTCTTTTGAGGTGGTTGACTACTTCATTATTTAATATGGATACCAACAACTTACCAATGGCACACAGGAGACGTATTGTTCTGTACTGAGGGTGAGATGACTTTTAACCTGAATTCTTAAATACATGCCATAATAATGAGGTTTTCCAAGGTGTTAGAAAGCACTTATCCTTAAGGCAACGCTTAAACAGTTTTGTAAGTATGGGGGCAAGTTCTAGTTGGAGCTTTTTCAGCACTATAACTGGAATGTCATCAGGACCAGTTGCTTTACTGGAATCAAGGTTCTTGATTAGCTTGGCGACCTCACGCACAGATACTTGAATGGTGCATAGAGTGTTGTCTGTTATAGAAGGAAATACAGGGAGTTAATGACCTTCATCGCATAGGGTTGAATTAGCTGCAAAGTATTTGGCAAATAGTCTGGCCTTGTCTGATGCTGACGAGATGACCTCAGGTCCATTGATGATTGTTGGGATAGAACACACGTTTCTGTTCAAGATCCTGTTTGCTATTTGCCAGAACTGGTGGGACCCAAGCCGCTGCTCAGCTACTTTGGATTTAACAGACTGAGCATATAATCTATTGCATGTTTTATTACTTTTTTACAGTGGTTGCTGGCCGTCCTGCAAGCAGCTTTAGTCTCAGTACATCTATTACGTTGGTAGATATGGAAAAAGTGATTTCTGTGCGCGATGGCAGTAGCACATTTAGGGGAGAACCATGGCTGGCTATTAGGTTTTTATTGGAATTTTTTGAGTGGCATGAATCGAGCTATGCCTACAAATAACCATTCGGCCACGTCTGATAATATAGAGGACACATCCTTTTTAAACCTGAATGCAGAGATAGGTCAGATATGAATGTACGAAAGCTATCCGAGTCAGCCATAGAGTATCGATATACAGTAGGGTGGAGAGGAACGTCTGAAGACTTATAACATTTCATTTTTATCTTATTGAATACGACGGAGTGCTCGAAGGATCCTAGAGGAGAATGAACGGAACATGAACACAGCTTGGGGGAAGTTGTGAGGAAAAGGTCTAGAAGGATTGCATATTGACCGGGGGTATCGGGCACACGGGTGGGTCGTGAACAATGTGAGTGAGGTCATAGGCAATTGCAAAGTCATGACAGAACCTCCCCTAATCATCTGACTTATTTGAGTGAGTCAGCCATTCCACGTTATGGACATTGAAGTGACCGCAAATGTGAATGTTAGCCGAGGGATGAGCAGACAGGATGTGGTCAATTTTCTCAGATATGCGCTTAAAGATAGTAACCCAACTGTTGTGGGGGCGATAGAAAGTAAATATAACTGCAGTGCTGTAAGCTAATTCAACCCGGAAGCACATGTGAGGTAAATTAGGGTATTCTCTGGAGATATCCCCACCACACGGAAAGGTATCTTTGATGTAGACACATACTCCATGCCCATGGCGATCTTGTGGGTCAGATTTAGATGTTAAGTTGGAGTATCCTTTAATTATGAATTCGTCTAGAGAAGTGGTCGGGCCATGTGAGTTTCACTTAGAAAGAATATGTATATATATATATATATATATATATATATATATATATATATATATATATATATATATATATATATATACACATTATATATATATATATATATATATATATATATATATATATGTATATAGAGAGAGAGGTAGAAAAAATAAATGATAAGAAAAGACGGAGAAAGACACACACAGAGCAAAAACACGCGGATAATAAAACACTTAAAGCTACAATTGGTTTTACAATTTTAAACATTATTATATAAGCGCTATTACATGTGTAACCCTATTTTTACTTGAGTATATACAGTTTTCTTTTTATGTTCGTAAACATTTCTTATATTGTATACACCGTAAACTACGATGCTTTTAAGGAAATGCCTTACTAAAGGAATATACTTGATTTGTACAAAAATAACACTGAAAACCGTTAATATAAATAACCTTGGCATTCGTCATAGGAATACGACTCATATTACTTTAATCCGGCACGTAAATAGAAGTTTTAATATTCACATTTAATATCATAATAACTAATTGCATTTTTCATTGTTTTAGTTTATTTATATTGTTAATTATTATTTTTTCATCATTTGTGAGTTATCGACGTTTATGTGATAATGTCAGAATAGCCTCATAGTATCCCCAATGCCTAAGCACAGCTAAGCGTTTCGTTTAATAGTAGCATTGCAGCAAAAAATCTCACTTTATATATATATATATATATATATATATATATATATATATGTATGTATATGTGTGTGTATGTGCGCGCGCAGGGGTATATATATATATATATATATATATATATATATCAACTAAGTTTCGTTGTATATATAGATACGTAAAAATATATGTGACCGTATAAATACTTTGAGCAGTAAAGTATATATATATATATATATATATATATATATATGTATACATATATAAAGTGCATTTATATTCATATGTATGTATACATATATATTCTACACTTATCTCTATTTTTCTCTCTCCGTCTATACATATATATATATATATATATATATATATATATACGCACGTGCATGTATGTTTATGTACATGCACGCGGACATGCATAAACACATTCGTATATATATATATATATATATATTTCATGATGTTTTTAGAGATACAAAATTTAAATATTGCAATTAGTAAAGGAAGACTTTTATGATTCATGATTAAAAGTAAATTTGTATATATACAAATATATATATATATATATATATATATATATATTTTCTCTCCAAAAAGGTGGGAATTAAGGGGAAGCAGGAGAGGAAAGAAAAAAAAATGGGGAGCCAGCTGACCGGTTTCGACCCTCGCTTCTCAAAGCTGTATCGAGGGAATTAATTTTAAAATAAAGAATGAAAGCGATTAAAATAGCGTTTTATTAAATTTACAGGGGAAAAAAAAAAAAAAAAGTGGGAAAACGATTAAAATAAAACGACGTTATGGACGAATACCCTAGAGATTAATCACGTTCAACCCCAGGAGGCATTCCCTTTGCTTGCAAAGAGAAGGTTTCCTGAGTCGAACGTGAATGGTCTCCAAGATCTTAAGATGGTATAATGAATGAGCACGACTAATAATGGTAAAAGAGTTCGTGCTAAAGTTTGCTGCACAAGACGGGTTTTTAAGCAAATGATCAGTAATTGAAGACCCGTATGTGTTAGTAACGACATCAGTTGCCCGGTAGGTTCCATTCCTAATTTTACTGGGTACATGTTGTTGAATTCTTCCATCTAATGTTAATGTCGTTCGACCCAAGTAGTTGGCACCGCAACCACATTTAAAATTGTAAATAACATTACTTTTATGGTGGGGGGGTAAAACGTCTTTTCGAGAAGATGGAAATAAAGTTCTCGTAGAGAAAACAACACGCACATTGGCAGCAAAATAACATCCTTGAACTGCTGAACTTATTTGTTTGGCAAATTTCTCACTTACTCTACCTAACCAAGGCAGACGAAGATAAATTGGACATTTGGCTACTATATTCTCTTTCATTCGAGAGAATTCGGCCAATTTCTTTTGAATAGTTGACCTAATCACATCAAGGGGGTACCCATTTTTGGATAGAGTATCCGTAATTCTTTTCAATTCCTCATCTAATTTTGATTTGGAACAAATCATAAGGGCACGATGTGTTAGGGTCCAAATTAGATTTATCTTACGTTTTCTGGGACAAAATGAATCCCAACGAGTGTACAAACCTGTAAACGTTGGTTTACGGTATATAGATGTTTGGTAACTAGATGGCGTTTTTGTTACCAATACATCAAGGAAGGCTATAGTTGAATTGCTCTCTCCCTCGTAGGTGTACTTTAACGCGGGATGCATTCCATTGAGTAAGGAGAAAAAGGTGTTAGCTTCCGTTTGGTTATTAAATAAACAGAATGTGTCATCAACATATCGGAAGTACACCAATGGCTTTATGGGTCCAGATAATAAGCGCTCTTCATGGAACCCAACAAAAATATTTGCCATGGTCGGTCCAAGTACTGACCCCATGGCAACACCATCTTTTTGCCGGTACATAATATTGTTGAAACTAAATTCCACAGATGTAGTGGCAAGTTTCATAAGTTCAATAAAGATGTGTTCAGGAATAGGAGGCGGTGATATCCGGCCACGATATAGAAAATCTGCACAAATATCTATAGTTTCCAAAACAGGGACACAAGTAAAAAGGTTGCTAATATCATAGGAGCACATAAATCTATTAACAATCTTAGACTTTTTAATAAAATCAGCAAAATAAAATGAATCTTTAAGACAATATTTACTATAATATTGTGAAACAGGTTGTAAAATGTCAAAGATCCATTTTGAGACCTTGTGTTGCGATGACCCTACCATGGAGAGAATGGGCCTTAATGGGATATCCGCTTTATGGGTTTTAGGGAGACCATATAGCCTTGGGCGGATAGATCCAGAGGGTCTTATCTCACTAGATACGTTCTTCGGAAGTACACCATTTTTGACCCACTTGACCAGTTTCTTTTGAAATTTGGTTTCCAAGGAGGCGGTTGCATCATGAGTTGCGACAGGGCCCAATTTTTCAAATTTGTCTTTATCATCTAGTATTATCGACATTTTGTCAACATACTCATGATGGTTCAATATAACCACCCCTGACCCTTTATCTGGTCTAGTAATAACTAATGATGGGTCTTGTCGCAGAGTTTTCATAACAGCCAAATGCTCCTTGCGCCATTTAAACTCAGAATGCGACACTGGTGTACTGGCATAACTGTGAGCAAGGTCATTCAATTTTGCCTTGAGATCCCTAGTTTTAGTTTCAGAGACTGGTGCAAGTCTCTCCGCTTGGGCATTTAGGATTTCAAACTCCGAAAACACCTCTTCTCGTTTGACACCGGGCACCGGAATACAAAAATCCAACCCATGATCAAGTACCATTAATTCTGAAGGTGACAAGTCATGGGAAGATAAATTCAGTACGTTACGTCCAATATTTGGGTTAGTAGTACACCCAAATTTTTTATATATTAAGTGTTGCAATTTGTTATTTGATTTAAGAACTAATTTTTTGATATCTCGTTCTTGTAAAATTGCAACATATCGTGCAAAGCGAACTTTATCAAAACACGAAACAGTGCTCACAACTTCCTTCCATAATTGAACATTTTCACTCTTATATTTTTCTAAATTCAATGCTAGTTTATCCAAAAAATTATGGATAAACGCATTCTCGATTTTTTGTCCAGGTTGCAAATTCGCTTTTTTTATTTTAAATAAAATAAACGAAGGACACACATTATTATTGACACAAGAATGTAAGAATGTTATATTATCTTGCGTTGATCTAATTTTACTTTTAATTTTTAAAATAGAGTTTAATTTCTTAATTAAACTCGAACTGTATCTCGTCTTCAAATATTTCATGATGTTTTTAGAGATACAAAATTTAAATATTGCAATTAGGAAAGGAAGACTTTTATGATTCATGATTAAAAGTAAATTTGTATATATACAAATATATATATATATATATATATATATATATATATATATATATATATATATATTTTCTCTCCAAAAAGGTGGGAATTAAGGGGAAGCAGGAGAGGAAAGAAAAAAAAATGGGGAGCCAGCTGACCGGTTTCGACCCTCGCTTCTCAAAGCTGTATCGAGGGAATTAATTTTAAAATAAAGAATGAAAGCGATTAAAATAGCGTTTTATTAAATTTACAGGGGAAAAAAAAAAAAAAAGTGGGAAAACGATTAAAATAAAACGACGTTATGGACGAATACCCTAGAGATTAATCACGTTCAACCCCAGGAGGCATTCCCTTTGCTTGCAAAGAGAAGGTTTGCCTTGGTTAGGTAGAGTAAGTGAGAAATTTGCCAAACAAATAAGTTCAGCAGTTCAAGGATGTTATTTTGCTGCCAATGTGCGTGTTGTTTTCTCTACGAGAACTTTATTTCCATCTTCTCGAAAAGACGTTTTACCCCCCCACCATAAAAGTAATGTTATTTACAATTTTAAATGTGGTTGCGGTGCCAACTACTTGGGTCGAACGACATTAACATTAGATGGAAGAATTCAACAACATGTACCCAGTAAAATTAGGAATGGAACCTACCGGGCAACTGATGTCGTTACTAACACATACGGGTCTTCAATTACTGATCATTTGCTTAAAAACCCGTCTTGTGCAGCAAACTTTAGCACGAACTCTTTTACCATTATTAGTCGTGCTCATTCATTATACCATCTTAAGATCTTGGAGACCATTCACGTTCGACTCAGGAAACCTTCTCTTTGCAAGCAAAGGGAATGCCTCCTGGGGTTGAACGTGATTAATCTCTAGGGTATTCGTCCATAACGTCGTTTTATTTTAATCGTTTTCCCACTTTTTTTTTTTTTTCCCCTGTAAATTTAATAAAACGCTATTTTAATCGCTTTCATTCTTTATTTTAAAATTAATTCCCTCGATACAGCTTTGAGAAGCGAGGGTCGAAACCGGTCAGCTGGCTCCCCATTTTTTTTTCTTTCCTCTCCTGCTTCCCCTTAATTCCCACCTTTTTGGAGAGAAAATATATATATATATATATATATATATATATATATATATATATATTTGTATATATACAAATTTACTTTTAATCATGAATCATAAAAGTCTTCCTTTCCTAATTGCAATATTTAAATTTTGTATCTCTAAAAACATCATGAAATATTTGAAGACGAGATACAGTTCGAGTTTAATTAAGAAATTAAACTCTATTTTAAAAATTAAAAGTAAAATTAGATCAACGCAAGATAATATAACATTCTTACATTCTTGTGTCAATAATAATGTGTGTCCTTCGTTTATTTTATTTAAAATAAAAAAAGCGAATTTGCAACCTGGACAAAAAATCGAGAATGCGTTTATCCATAATTTTTTGGATAAACTAGCATTGAATTTAGAAAAATATAAGAGTGAAAATGTTCAATTATGGAAGGAAGTTGTGAGCACTGTTTCGTGTTTTGATAAAGTTCGCTTTGCACGATATGTTGCAATTTTACAAGAACGAGATATCAAAAAATTAGTTCTTAAATCAAATAACAAATTGCAACACTTAATATATAAAAAATTTGGGTGTACTACTAACCCAAATATTGGACGTAACGTACTGAATTTATCTTCCCATGACTTGTCACCTTCAGAATTAATGGTACTTGATCATGGGTTGGATTTTTGTATTCCGGTGCCCGGTGTCAAACGAGAAGAGGTGTTTTCGGAGTTTGAAATCCTAAATGCCCAAGCGGAGAGACTTGCACCAGTCTCTGAAACTAAAACTAGGGATCTCAAGGCAAAATTGAATGACCTTGCTCACAGTTATGCCAGTACACCAGTGTCGCATTCTGAGTTTAAATGGCGCAAGGAGCATTTGGCTGTTATGAAAACTCTGCGACAAGACCCATCATTAGTTATTACTAGACCAGATAAAGGGTCAGGGGTGGTTATATTGAACCATCATGAGTATGTTGACAAAATGTCGATAATACTAGATGATAAAGACAAATTTGAAAAATTGGGCCCTGTCGCAACTCATGATGCAACCGCCTCCTTGGAAACCAAATTTCAAAAGAAACTGGTCAAGTGGGTCAAAAATGGTGTACTTCCGAAGAACGTATCTAGTGAGATAAGACCCTCTGGATCTATCCGCCCAAGGCTATATGGTCTCCCTAAAACCCATAAAGCGGATATCCCATTAAGGCCCATTCTCTCCATGGTAGGGTCATCGCAACACAAGGTCTCAAAATGGATCTTTGACATTTTACAACCTGTTTCACAATATTATAGTAAATATTGTCTTAAAGATTCATTTTATTTTGCTGATTTTATTAAAAAGTCTAAGATTGTTAATAGATTTATGTGCTCCTATGATATTAGCAACCTTTTTACTTGTGTCCCTGTTTTGGAAACTATAGATATTTGTGCAGATTTTCTATATCGTGGCCGGATATCACCGCCTCCTATTCCTGAACACATCTTTATTGAACTTATGAAACTTGCCACTACATCTGTGGAATTTAGTTTCAACAATATTATGTACCGGCAAAAAGATGGTGTTGCCATGGGGTCAGTACTTGGACCGACCATGGCAAATATTTTTGTTGGGTTCCATGAAGAGCGCTTATTATCTGGACCCATAAAGCCATTGGTGTACTTCCGATATGTTGATGACACATTCTGTTTATTTAATAACCAAACGGAAGCTAACACCTTTTTCTCCTTACTCAATGGAATGCATCCCGCGTTAAAGTACACCTACGAGGGAGAGAGCAATTCAACTATAGCCTTCCTTGATGTATTGGTAACAAAAACGCCATCTAGTTACCAAACATCTATATACCGTAAACCAACGTTTACAGGTTTGTACACTCGTTGGGATTCATTTTGTCCCAGAAAACGTAAGATAAATCTAATTTGGACCCTAACACATCGTGCCCTTATGATTTGTTCCAAATCAAAATTAGATGAGGAATTGAAAAGAATTACGGATACTCTATCCAAAAATGGGTACCCCCTTGATGTGATTAGGTCAACTATTCAAAAGAAATTGGCCGAATTCTCTCGAATGAAAGAGAATATAGTAGCCAAATGTCCAATTTATCTTCGTCTGCCTTGGTTAGGTAGAGTAAGTGAGAAATTTGCCAAACAAATAAGTTCAGCAGTTCAAGGATGTTATTTTGCTGCCAATGTGCGTGTTGTTTTCTCTACGAGAACTTTATTTCCATCTTCTCGAAAAGACGTTTTACCCCCCCACCATAAAAGTAATGTTATTTACAATTTTAAATGTGGTTGCGGTGCCAACTACTTGGGTCGAACGACATTAACATTAGATGGAAGAATTCAACAACATGTACCCAGTAAAATTAGGAATGGAACCTACCGGGCAACTGATGTCGTTACTAACACATACGGGTCTTCAATTACTGATCATTTGCTTAAAAACCCGTCTTGTGCAGCAAACTTTAGCACGAACTCTTTTACCATTATTAGTCGTGCTCATTCATTATACCATCTTAAGATCTTGGAGACCATTCACGTTCGACTCAGGAAACCTTCTCTTTGCAAGCAAAGGGAATGCCTCCTGGGGTTGAACGTGATTAATCTCTAGGGTATTCGTCCATAACGTCGTTTTATTTTAATCGTTTTCCCACTTTTTTTTTTTTTTTTTTCCCCTGTAAATTTAATAAAACGCTATTTTAATCGCTTTCATTCTTTATTTTAAAATTAATTCCCTCGATACAGCTTTGAGAAGCGAGGGTCGAAACCGGTCAGCTGGCTCCCCATTTTTTTTTCTTTCCTCTCCTGCTTCCCCTTAATTCCCACCTTTTTGGAGAGAAAATATATATATATATATATATATATATATATATATATATATATTTGTATATATACAAATTTACTTTTAATCATGAATCATAAAAGTCTTCCTTTCCTAATTGCAATATATATATATATATATATATATATATATATATATATATATATATATATATATAAAGTGAACTTCTATCAATTGTAAATATGTACCAATTACCTTACATATTAAACTGAATTATTCTGAATAATTTATTGGCAAATTTACGTTTTATATTTTTTCCAAAGCTCGGGGCCTGTTTGTAAATAATTTTAGAAACTAAATCAGAAAGCGTTTGTACACATAATTTGCTGGTAATTATATTTGCTGGACACCTTAACTGCCTGGTGAAACGATTACTTGCCTTGAAGCAGTATTCATATTCAAGACCTGAAATTACCTTTTCGATGAGCTAAACTGGCATTTACTTTTCCACGTGAACTATGTAAAAGTTAAGATGCAAAAAATCATAATCAAATCTGAATTAAGACGGAACCAAAAATGTGTTGGAAATTCCAGGTGTAATTCCGGTAAAACTACTTTAAACACAAAATGGAAGCAATAACAGTTGAGTTATGAAACACAAAGTCGTAAGTAGAACATATTTTTTTTATTGTCAAGATATGTCCCTTTTATGTAAGCTATTATCGACCATTAAATTTCATCTGCCCGTTTTTTTCTGATAGAGATCACTACAGTGAGGGAAAGATGCTACGCCATGTGCAAATATATATATATATATATATATATATATATATATATATATATATACATATATATGTATATATGTGTATAAGAAAAAGAAAATTAAAACTGTAAGTTCAACTTTACAATAAAAAATTGAATACTGCAAAACACCATTTAAAATTTCCTTAACACGCGGAGTTTCAAAGAATGCTATCCATATTATTCTTCTCATCACAGAACAGAAAGAAATCAGCAAATTATATTTGTACCTATGCTAAAATTTGCTAGTTAAGGCATTAAATGAAACGCAATTTATTTTAGTTATAAATCGCCAAATAAAAAAAAAATGAAAATAATAGTGGATATGAAAAAAAAAAAACTAATATAAAAACAAACCTCGCATAATATTTCAGCTTGAATGAAACTCCTCGAGAATTGATCCAAAATGTAAAATATTTCTTTAGATAGAATGTATCATAAGATAAATCCAGCGAGACGATGCATATACTCCGATTGGAATGTTTTCAAACACCCGATTGCAAAGGTTACAAAACAGCTGAAATAATGCAAACTGCCCCCACCGGGGCAGTGCAGTCGCCCAAAGAGAAGTATGTCCCTAGGTAAATGGGATCTTATAGTAAGAAAAGAGAAATCCAAAATGAGAACCTTCATCCTCGGCTTTAAAAAAATCATTTCAAGCGTGGGAAAAAGAAAAAAGAACAAAAAAAGAAAAAACACCGCAAAAGCTCGTAATTAGTGTGAACGGAAATTGTCTAGACAGAATGAAACATATCTTTCTATAAAGAAATTAGACTACATTATAAAAGCCAAAGTATAGGATTGATGAATATAATTTTTTAAGTGTTGCAGAATCATTGTAAGGCTGTCAAACTGGCATAAAGGTTATAAAGCTAACATAATAATAATAATTATAATAATAATAATGATAATTGAGTAATTATAGTAACATAATTTAGGAATATGTATAAAAAAACTTATGAAGATGTCGATAATAATAAGATTTATATTAACAGTAACAAGGATAGTGGCACACATGCTTATGTCAATATATAACGATATTGATAAAGTAAATATACACATACATACAGATATACATACATATATACCTATATATACATACATATACATACGCTCATATACACATACAAAAATATACATATACACATAACATACATACACGTACTTTCCCACATATATATATATATACTTACCCATAAATATATATATATATATATATATATATATATATATATATATATATATATATATATATAACTTTTCTAAAACTTGATCGAGAACTTTTTGTTATAAGGGTTAAAGAACCACCAGGTAAATATTTATTCACAATAAGAGAATATTCTATAGCCAATCACGTTCACGTTTAAGAAGCATTCCTTCAGTGTACAAAGATATGTTCTCTTTAATGAAATCTAATAATCTATAAGATATCCAAATTAAAGTTTAAATGACTAACACCAACACTGATTAGTCAATGATAAAGTTCATTGGTCTTCACGGATTTTTAGTATCTAGTCAGGTATATTGACTCGGCTGCGACACTAAAATCATCAGTTGGTAGATAGGTAGTATTTCTGATTAAGTCAAGTATGTGTTGCTGGACCCTTCATCTAAATATTAATGCGTTCGACGTGCATAGTCAGCATTGCAACTACATTGTAATTAATGAATAACATCATTTTATGATGTGGCAACGTTGGAAGCAAAATGACGTTTTTATATTTTACTAATGAGTAGATTTTGTTGGTTAGTTTTTAAATTACTACTCTTAATCAAGGTAAATGAATATCAATTGAACATGTAGCATCCATATTTAACATTAATAACAAAAAATTAATTTTCCATCACCAATAGAGCTAATCACATCGAGAGTGTACCATTAATGCGTAACGTATCCGTGGTCGTTTTAATTTTGGACAATACATGGCAGTACGATAGGGATGGTTTCAAATTAAAAAGAAGTATTCGTTTTTGTTGGTAAAACTAATTAAAGTATGTATAATCCATCTTATATTCCATAAAAGTGATGATGTGTGTAGATTATTTTCAACATATATACTCAACAATTGTCTTATTAATTGAATTGAAATTTTACACATAAGTTATTCAGACACGTTGAAAATATTTTTAATTGGCTTTCATCCAGCAAAAATTGCTACGGAGTCAAAATTGATAAATTATAACGTAGGGGCCACCGAATTTTAATCTGTTTTCAACTAGTTTATGACTTCGTATGCACGGTCATGAAATTTTACAGTTTTATAATGCCAATTATGAGATGGTTTTAAAATATAATTTAAAAGTCATGTTAAACTGATGTAATGGTCATTTTTCTTGATTCATTGTTTTTAAATGTTGGTTCGATTTCAGCTCGAGAATCATTTTAATAACAAGAAGTGAACTGTTTAAAAAAGCATGTCTAAGCTTCTTTCTATTTTCATACTGTTCTTCAGCGCTTCGTACATGTTCTCGCCTATATCTCTCTAAAGTGAGAATGTGTGCGTGACGACATTCCTATCCTGTATACTCAACGGAATTTTGATCTACTGACTTGAACGTTTATATTTAAGGCATCTGGAAAACGGTTTGGTTACTCTAGATTTGGTCTGATTTTTTCCAATCGCATTATCGTGAACAAATGTTATTAGGGATCCAGGTTCGCTGTTTAGAATGTTTTTCGTAGGCCTACTCAATTTTTATCCTTGATCTTATTTTTGTCATATAAATCGTTATATAAAACTAGCTAGGTGCCCGGGTATTTAGAGGTCTCTGTTGAGCCAAAAAAAAAAAAGAAGAAAATTGTAGTAGGCAGGCAAAACCTCCGTGCAGCCCTTTCTTTTCACATTTTTTGTCTTGTGTTCTTCCTTTGCTCTCTGTTTTAGTGTCGTTCACTTTTTCAATGTGTCTTAAAATGACTATTATAGTTTCAGTGTTCTGCATTATGAATTTTTTTGCAATCCATTTTTCCATCTAATTCACATATAGCACTTCTTAAATTTTATTACTTTATTAGGCAGCGTATATGTACATACATTGGAGAATGGTGGATACACATGCAGATATATGCATGTTCACATGCACTCATACACATATAGATATATTAAGTGTTACATTACGTTTATATGCAGTAAAAACACACACAGTAAAATGGAGATCTTTTATCTTTTTATTTTCAATCATTTGACACTGTATTAAAATGATAGATCTTGGGGTTTAATTAATATTTACTTTTCAATGACAATGTGCACAATCATTTTCATAAAGAGGTCAGTTAATTGTTTTTTCATGTGTTCGTAACAATATCAACATGTTAATTCTATTTACACTACCATAATTATAAACCATCTTGTCATGTTTATTATTATACCTCAATAATATATTTATTTGCGTTTCATTATTCAAGTAAACTCTTGTTACAAGAATATACAATTTATTTATTTATGTAAATCAGTGCAATTATGAGTGGTATGACTATCAATAATATCTAATATAAGTTACGTACGTATGCAATTCTTTGCCCAACCCATCAAGTACACTAGTTTAATACATGTGATATAAAAGTCACATATATACTACTTTGAATATCTATTGTAATCTTTTAATCATATATTTTTAAATTCATATTCTTGTGATTTAACGTGAATTTATATGAGTAATCTTCAGCATATATACTCACGCTTATATAACTCTACCCACGCGTTCACATTTTTTATATGTGTACACATATACATACGAGCACGTACAAATACAACCCTACACCCCAACACACCCACACCCACACACACACACATATATATATGTAAATATATATATATATATATATATATATATAATAGGACAATAAGAGAACGAAATGAAGAAACAACACTATATATAGGTAGACATAGGATTGATCATTTATTGAATAATGGAATACATGCAAATTTGGGGGATAGAAGTGACTCCTTATGCCAAGGCATTTCGAATCCTAACGTTTCTCATCAGAAGGGTAGAGAAGGTGTATGATAGCATGGTGGGGATGCGGCGTCTAGCGTAAGGTTCGTTAAGGATGAAAAAGATTAAAAAGAATTATAGAGTGTTGGGGGAAGCTTTAATGAATTCTAAATTAATAAGGAGAAGTTTATTATATATAGTATGCTATATGAGAATATAAATTGTCTTTAACATATTATTGAGATTAAGAGGTAAATGTGTTATGGTTTAAAAGGGGTGTATTGCTGCTGTGTGGCGATTTATTTTAACGGTTTATGGGGTGTCTAATTTCTAGGAAGCGGGTAATTATTTAAATAATTTGTTGCGGGGGAGGGTTATGTATCGTTGTAAAACTGGAAAGTAATACGCTGCAACATATTTATAAGTTTCTACTGTTATGATATATGGAGTATGATCAAAAAGGGAATAATTCTATTTAAGATTTTTTGCTAAGCGCACAATAATTTTAGATTGATAAGCAGAGCAATCTAAGGGTGCCTTGAAATTTAGGTCTATAAGATCAATGTAGTTGTAGCAGGCGCAAGTATTTCAGCGAAGTTTTGAATATTAGTGAAAGTCAATGAAGTCTTACCTTCCGGCTTAACAGAATCAAACGTGTAATGATGTTTTTTTTTATTGCAAGACATTTATTTCTTTACAGATGAGTTTTTAGTATGTAAGATAGTCCAGTGTATAATAATTTTTAATTGTATCATCGGAGACGAATATATATTTTTTCTTTTTAACATTTTTTGCAAAGTTATTAATTTTACTGGTGAGTGGATTATGATAATATTTTTTTATTTTTAAATTTAATTTTCCTTACTTAGTTTAATACGTAAGTTTTTAACACATATTTAGGGTGGGCAGTGATTTCAGTCTGTAAAATTAAGCAGCAGAGCTTTCCCTTTAATTTTTCCCCTCTGATGGAGTTTTAGGTTTCAAATGGATAACGGGGATACAATTAAGTTTATCAAGTAACTTGATAGAGTAAACTAAACGATATTATAGATATTAAAAACTTATTATTTATAATATAATCCTAACCAGATATAAAAACTGAATGATAAATGTAGCGTGTTATATGTACAAGACTTAAATAATATTATTTGAAAAAAAAAAAACAATACATAAGCAAGACAACATTTATTTTTCGGAAAATAAACACAAATAAAATAGATTTTCGTAGGCGGCCGAGTTTCGAAAGAATACTTCATTTTAACCAGAGTAAATAAGTTAACAAAATGCGGAATGGGATTTTGCATATAGAGTATTAAACGAAACCGCAAGTATGGAATGAATCATACTAGCCTAGAAATGAAATACAGTAAATAAGAGAAAGTGGAGAAAAAATAAAAAATGATTTCACGTGACTAGATTATCAAATAAATGACGAGTTGAAAATCTATCAGAGTAAAATCCAATATGTTTGTAAATGTAAAAAATCCACATACATCCCTTTAATGGAAGCTGTTCAGTAATTAATCTCAAATGTGTTCAAGGACTGAAAGTGTGCTTGAAGTTATTTTCGTAACAAAAATTAGAACTTCCGGGAGAGTTTTGAAATGGAGAAGAATACCACATTGTCGATGGAAACATCAGGCTAGGATTAATGTAAATAAAAAAAATGTGGCCGGACTATTGCAGGAACAGAAAAGAAAATGCAACAGTGATCAAACCAAGACGTCATGGTGATAACAAATTTTAGGACAGCAATGTGATCCAAATGAAGTAGAGACATAATAGTGTTATGATTAACTTATAAGTAGCAGTAATAGTGGAGGCTAACTATTGAATACATTGGGTAGTCCTAATAAATATGGCGCCTGAGCTTATTATGAAGATGTATCTATCTAATAAATTGAAAAGGGTATTGAAATATATATATGTATATATATATATATATATATATATATATATATATACGTATATATGTGTATATATGTATATATATACATGTGTATATATATGTGTGTATATATGTATATATATGTGTACATATGTATATATATATATATATGTGTATATATGTATATATATGTGTGTATATGTGTACACGTATGTATTAATATATATGTATATATATGTGTATATATGTATATATGTATATATATATATATATATATATATATATATATATATATATATTAGGAATGCAAAAATATTTCGTTCATTGGGAACCATGTAAATATATATATATATATATATATATATACACATATATATATATACATATAAATATATATATATACATATGCATATATATTTATAATTATATATGTATACGTGTGTATGCATGTACATAAGTACGTGGGTGTCTCTGTAAACATCGATGAGGATATTCTATTTCTTAGTACACATGAAAGCATGTAAAACTTTTAATGGAAGTTGTCCACGTTTTATATCAAACTATTTTACAACCGGGACAAAGTTTTACTCCCTCTACTAACGCTTCCTATCTAGAGTTGCTTCCTATATCTGGAAATCAATATCTGTATCTTGAAACAATAGCTTCAATAGTTATATTATTTCATCTCGTTATGTTTAATAGCTATAAAATTCACTGTTAATATTACTATGGTTAAATAGAACTGGATTTTCGGAATGTATACGGTATTCGAATATAGAAAGCTCTTTATTTATATATATATACTCCTAATTTCATTCGATACGACATCGATAGTCACCCGTGTATATTTAATTGTAGTTATTTTATTAGTATGCCAATAATAGAAACACTGCTGCGCCAGTGAGTTCTTAGTCATACATGAGAGCGCACGTATCATATGAAATTTCTATCTTTATAGAATTTAGAATCAGCGAATTCAGACTGTGTGTTAAAGGAAGCCGTTGAAATGATTGGCAAGACTAATGGAGATATATCCTTACAGATTTATGATTTTATCGGATCAAAGTAAGGCGAATTCATTGGCTTTTGTGTTTAATGTAATTAAATGTATCATCCTTCCAGAGACAGCCGTCCCCTGAGGGATCGCGCTAAAATTTTCCAGTTTGAGTAAACATTGAGCAGATATTAACGATGAACATTAAACAGAGAACAATTCCTGTCATTCTCATTCAAATGTTGAATAGGGAAATTTTAGAATTCTGAAAAGCGAAACCGTTAAACGCTTTGCAAGGTTGATAATGAGTAATTTTATAAAAAAACGTTCCTTTTTTTATATTTTTGTAAGACTTGTTTTCAATTTCGCAATGTGTTTAATATGCCGTCTTCCTTATCATGCCTATGTACCACTACCTAGTTGTGTGTCTATTAATACACCCCAACACTCACACATGTCTATATATATATATATATATATATATATATATATATATATATATATATGCTTACATATATATATGCATTTCATATGTATGTAAACACACATATATATATATATATATATATATATATATATATATATATATATGTATACATATATATGCATGGCTTCTAATAGAAATTGTTGTTTATAGCGATGAACATCTATCTCGCTGTCTATTTATCCAGTTATCTATCAGATACATATATATGTTTAGACATGAATGAACCCCACACATACTATATAAATGTATATATATATATATATATATATATATATATATATATATATATACATATACATATATGTATATATATATATTTATATATATATATATATATATATATATATATATATGCATATGGACTTTTTTATTTAGAAATTTACTGCTTTCTCCTGCGTTTTTAATCATTGAAATTCTACAGATGATTAAACTTCGAAGATCAAAAGCATTTTCATTTCATATCCAAACTTTGTGTTTTCAATCTGAATACAAACACACTAAACAAATAAGAAACACGTATTTCTGTTCTTTTTAACAAAGTTTATATAAAAGTACGTTAAACATTAAGGGATTTCCAGTAAAAATCATAATAAAATAAGCAGTTTGAAAGACACTTTTAATAGAACTGAGATATTGATTTTAAGGACTGTGCATTTTCGGCCAGGTTAGTGTACTTCGTAAACGTATGGAAACATATAATACATTTTTAAAGATATGTTTTACCGATGGATAAAATTGCTTGAACTTGACAGTTTTACGGCACGTGCATGAACTCTAGGAGGCATTACTTAAATACATATGTTTTCAGAGATCTAAAATATGGTTCGACCATCCTTTGCATCTTTTCACTTAGGTGTACGTATGAGATTTTTGATAGGTAAGTGTGTGTATTTAATATTTTTACCAGAATATTTATGTATGTTTCCTTATTTTTATTGTACTGTAGCTATATTCACTATGCGTGTTGTATATATTGAGTAAAATGTAATCGTCACAAGACATGTGATATTTGATTTATTTGTAAAAGTCCAAGAGTAACCTGGTGTTTGTAGCTGCTAATCGTACGATATATGTTGCTTTAAGGATACTAGAATGGAAAGATAGGCGGACAACACGACGGTAGTGTGTCTTAACTAAGATACATGTTTCACCCTATTACAATAAAAATATAACATTGCTTTGCAATTTGGATTCAGAATTATCGTGCAGAAGCATGGTTTATTGAAAATATAAGTAAAACAGAGTGTCGTCTACTAGAGGAAAACATAGTGACGCGGTATACATTAAAAAAATCAAACGAATAGAAGGGATTGGAACTGATCCAAGATATATTTCGTTTGATTAATTTGCAATAAAAAAATCACGAAAAAATGTGTATTTATATCTGATTCGAAATAGGATAGAAGACTTATATTAAAATTATTTTAATAAACCTTTCTCAATAAGCAAACAATAAGTACTAACTTTTTGATTTAAACAATTAATTTCTTATTTTGTTCTCTTAGATTTTGTTGTATTAATTTAGTCGTTTTTATATGAGTTTGATGTGCAATATAATCATTAGGATACTGTGTGGTATAATTTTTGTACTAAGAAACTTTGTTTAGAAATTTTAATTATTTAAGAGTAAACTTGTTTAAATCTATATTGTAAACATTAATATAGTTTAACACTTTCAATCATTTATTATAGCATAATTTTTAGTAATCTATCTGTTAGCTATATCTGTTCTTAGGAAATTGTAAGTTTCTGTAGGTCAAAATAAAACGTATTCGAGTTTATTTAATTTTACTAATAAAACTTCTTGTCAATCCAAATATATATTTTATTAATTAAGAGCATTGCATTTCATATCAATAACGAACTGACTAATTTTAAGCAATAAAATTGAAATCTGCAAAACTCATAGTGACGGGAAACACATATACATACAAGACATATAGAAAGTTTGTTCTCTCATATTATAAATATAAACATAATATTGATTCATTAATGTATTGATATTAAACACATCTGAAATATGAATAAAAATAAATGTAATTAAAAATCAATGCTGGATTTGTTACTAAATAAACACTCTGTTTACATATAGGTTGATAGGGTTGAAATGTTGTAAGTTTAAACGACTAATGATCAACACATTAATCAAGGTATACACAATGTTTTAATAAAAAAATTGTTTATCATTCTCATTTATGAAACAAATTTAGCGAAACCAATTTTATAAATGCTTTAACAGAGAAAATATGTCCTCGTATGATCACACCCACGAACACACATACCCACACACACAATATATATATATATATATATATATATATATATATATATATATATATATATATATATATATATATAATTTATGGTCAGTTCTGAGCTCTTAAAAATCGGGTTTCCCCTAGGTTATATGCATCAGAAATCCATCCAAGCAAGTATATATTTTTGTTTAAATTATCTGTTGAACACCTCCTCAGATATTAGATCTCAATTGATGAGTTTGTTTCGTTTTCATTGTGCCCCTAAAGTCCTCATAATTTCCTTCCAGCCTGATGTGTCTTGACGTCAAGAACGTCAATATCCACAGAATTATATGTTATTGAACAAAATATAATAGCTTAACTTTGGAGGGATTTAATCATGCGTATTGTTGGCATTTTTATCAAATTATTCCAAACCATTCCGTATGGAGAGAGCGTGCTCCTCTACTTAGTTCCTATATTGTTTTTTTTTCTCTAGAGAATATCTAAAACAATTGTATATGTATATGTATATATATATATATAAATATATATATATATATGTATATATATATATATATATATATATATATATATACATATATATATGTATATATTAAAAGCAAAAACATATCTATATTTTCTGGAGTTTAAGCATGAAGACTAATTCTAACTCGGATGAATGATAGAATTTACACTGACAATAAGTGCCCTAGGTTGTAGTTTTTTCCTTAACAAAAGTATCCTTACGGAAAAATGCATTTTCAAGTGAACAACATGCACCTATTAAGCTAAGTGACTTTTTCTGACAATCTGTGTGCGATATCAGCCCAAACATATGTATAGAGACGATATTGATATAAATATTAGTTAATGTATACAAAAATGAAATTATTTTTCGGTAAAGATTTATATTTAGGAAACATATTTTACGAATGGTATTTTATTCGAAAAACCTAGTATCCGAGATCGACAAACATAGGTCTTACTAAAGCCATACAATAACGAGCATTTTAATTTTAGATAAAGCTAAGAGTAAAAACGGATATGTTAGTTAACAGATAACAGATTAAAGAAAAGTATATATATATATATATATATATATATATAATATCTTTGAAAATACTGATATGAGATCCAGTGATATCAATATATATATATATATATATATATATATATATATATATATATATATATATATATATATATATACAGGGTGACTCCAAAAAAAAACAAAAGCTAAATGGAGGGAATCTAGAACATATTATTTAGAACGGAGAAAAAAGCCAAAGATCCTAGTGTTTCGATGTGAAGTTTTGAATATAATAAACTAGTTATGACCAAAGTTTCATTTTATTCCGACAAAACACAAAGAAACGGGACATAAGTAGAGTGGGGCCCGTTTTTTTGGATCACCCTGTATATATATATATATATATATATATATATATATATATATATATATATATATATATATGCGAGTGGTATACAGTAAGTTATCTGATCTAGCTTAAATCTTGTATGTGCAATTATTTAGAACTCTAGGGGTTATGTGGCAAATTACACTCTGAACTAATTGTGGTTTCTGTGTTACAGGTGCTTGAACTGATTAAGCTGTGAAATGAAGCCTGTTGAATGTCGAGCCGTGATCCGGTTTTTGTATTTTAAAGAACGCACACCACAGGAGACTGTTGATGAAATGAAAGAAACTTATTGAGATAATGCCCTTTCATATGACCCTGTAAAACGTTGGCATCGTGAATTCAAACATGGCCGAAAGTCTATTGAAACAGCTCCCAGACCTCGTCGCCAACCCTTCTTCCATTGATGAGGCATCTGTCCGTCAAGTTGAGGCTTCCATTTTGGAAGATCGGCGCATTACTATTCGTCAAATAGCCGAAGATGTCAAGATTCGTAGAGGGTCTGTGGAAACTATCATCCATGACCATTTGCATATGCATAAGGTGTCTGCCTGATGGATTCCCAGGATTCTCATTCCATTCCAGAATCGAGAACGCGTCCAATGCTCGAGGACTAATTTGGAGATGTGCAAGAAGATAAGTCAAAGACTGATTACACAGGATGAAACATGGGGCCATCATGATTATCCAGAGACCAAAGCCCAGGTAATGCAGTGGAAGCACTTGGACTCACTACCTCCAAAGATGACAAGGGTGCAGCACTCCGCTGGCAAGGTCATGCTCACAGTCTTTTTTCGACAAGGACGAAGTAGTGATGACAGATTTCCTGGCAAAGTGTACCACAATTACTGGAGCCTATTATGCTGTACTTTTGAGGACATTCAGGGAGCTATCAAAATTGAGAGCCAGGGCAAGATTAGCAAAGGTACCCACCTCCTGCAGGACAAAGATCCGGTCCACAACTCGCATGTCACCAGGTCAGAAGCACGGGCGTGAAGCTATGAACTACTTTCCCCATCCTCCCAAATCTTCTGATCTTGCATCCTCTGACTTTCCCATCTTCCCAGCCATGGAGTTGTATTTGCAAGGAAAGCGTTTTCCAGACATGGAAGGCTTGATTTCTGAAGTCACGTCGGAGGACCGACCTGGGGTGTTCTACAAAAAGAGTCTCCAAACGATGGGCGAAATTCATAACTCGTGGTGATTGCTATCGATAGAAAGATTAATAACTGTGTAAAGTGTCGTTGCTCTACTGCTATTGGGAGTGGGTCAAGGACATTACTTTTTGCACCCCCTCGGGTATATATATATATATATATATATATATATATATATATATATATATATATATATATATATATATCATATCGATTGAATAAGTCCTCTTCTGGACCAAATTCCTGTATTCCACATACACATTTATTGTGTTTAAACGTTAATCCACTTTCTTATGTAACTTTATAACCCCGTGTTATAGAGATGCATTTGTTATAATGAAATCCTACATTAAATACTAGAGGAAATTGATCACGATCGCCAACATCTTTGGAGGAAATTCTTACTACTTTTTTCATTGAAACTAAAGTGCTCACACTGCTACAAGTGAAAAACATCAACTAAAATAGATATTATACATATACTGCTCTTCGTAAGTGATCCATAAACTCATACACAATACACCCTTTT
>NC_136491.1:86668532-86951032 GCF_053919585.1 Euprymna scolopes
GTACTCTTGATTTGCTGCATTATAACAACAATATATATATATGTATATATATATATATATATATATATATATATATATATATATATATATATATATATATATATATATATATATAGTCTTCCAGCTCAGTTCAAGTTGACGCATAGATATATATATATATATATATATATATATATATATAATATTCATACATATATATATATATATATATATATAATAGACATACACATATATATATATATATATATATATATATATATAATATTCATACATATATATATATATATATATAATAGACATACACACATATATATATATATATATATATATATATATATATATATATATATATATATATATATATATATATACTAACTGTACCCGGCCACGCGTTGCTGTGGCTCACTTTGTTAAAATGGAACACATTCCTCAAGAAAAATTGCATTTTGTTCGTTTATTTATTTTATTATTTTTTGCATTTTTTTTAATCAATAAAAGTTGTTGTTTTTTTCCACAAAAAAGATTAATTTTTTACCATAAGTGTTAGGTGAAGGTTTTTTTTCAGGAAAACTTGCACTTTTTTTTTAAATCATTTGGCAGTAAACGTTTTTTTTTAAAAAGGAATTTTTATTATAAAAAAGAACAGATGAATGATTTACATGAACACTGTAAATAGTTATGTGAAATAGAGCAAAGTTTGATTCTTTTTTTCATGAGAATGTACAAATTATTTTTTAACAGATATTCAGCACATAAATAGAAAAATACTTTCATCATAAATTATGCAGAAAAATAAATAAAATGTTGAATTAGTGTTTCAACATTATGCTTATAAATTACGATAACACTTGCCGAGTATGCGCTTTTTTACGGTTGTTGTAAAAATGAAACGGAAACTTAAATTTAACTCCGTTTAATCTTTCTTAATTTTTTAATTGTCCCCCACTAACGAGTATAATCAAACAAGTAACATTCAAAAATTGTATTTATGTATATAAAACACAAAATATTTTTTTAAAAAAAAGTTCATAACGAAAGGGAAATAATTCCATTTTTAAACGAAAAAGTCAGTTTGGTATATCTTTTTGTTATTTTTAACATACGTCCAGCTCACCATTCACATTGGAAATGTCGACATTCATAGGTTACCGGGTACGGTTACAACGAATAAACACTCCAATCTAGTAGATGTATCATATTTTTTGTAGGGATTTTGACACCCCTATCACGAAACTGCGAATAAAATATATAAAAACTCGTAATTTCTCCTTTAAAAGTGGGTTGTTTATTTTCTTTTTGGATTATACTTCCAAAATAAACTATTACAGGTGTTTTAAAAGTAATAGAAATATTTTGTTTTTATTTCTTAAAAAAACAGTAACGAATTTTACGAACACAATATTTTTCAATTTTTAAACTTTATAAATCTATCAAACTTTTTCTATTGATTCGATTTTTACGATATTTTCAGGATCAATATAAAATGTTATGCTCTTTCCAATAAACCGAATATAATATTTTAGAAAAACGTTTTTTACATTCAATCCCCTCATTTTCAAGTGGCTATTAAAAATTAAATAATTAATTTACACAGCAAATTGAAGAGAAAAACTCAATAAATAATATATTCAAATTTAAAACAAAAATGTAGTGTTTTTTAGAAATTTACCTGAAAATTTCGAAGTTTTTTTTTAAACCACGTTGTTTTTACTTTTGTTTTTTTTTTTTTAATGAAACGTTGGTCCTTGCTCCTTTAATTGAAAGAAATTAGAGGTTGACTTACATTTTCCGAGTAGTTATAAGCTTGGAAAGACAGGGGGTCGAATAATTCACGCCCTCCATTTTGAAATGTCTATTAAAAAGTAAATTATTAATTTACTCAACAAAGTGTTATATATCACACATTGAAGAGAAAAGGTCAATAAATAATATATTCAAATTTAAAACAAAAGAGTAGTGTTTTTAGAATTTTACCTGTAAAGTCCGAAGTGTAAAACCTTTTTTTTAAATATAACACGATATTTGTTTGTTTTTTTTTTGTTTTTTTACATGGAACCTTGGTCCTTGTTCCTTTAATTGAAAAACAATAGGGCTTGAGTTACAATTTTCGAGGAGTTATAACCTCGGAAATACGGGGTGGAATTATTCACTATTTTTCACGAAATTTCTGACACACCTACCAATCTACCCATGTTAGAACGGCTTTCAGAATAGACACCCCGTACCTTGCCAGCATAACCGAAAAGCTATAAAAGTTCACGTGTCGAATGTGGACGATTAGTTGGACGTAATGTAAAAATGTACCGAATTTAAAAGGGAACGAAATTCAAATTTCCGTTCCATTTTTACAACAACCGTAAAGCAGAGCATTCTATGAAAATTTTACATAACTTACTGTATGACTGCGATTTTTTAAAGCAAAAAAATATATTTATGTTTGGCTATAAATTCCTAAACTCATTTCACCCTAAATAGTTTAGGTGACTGAAATAGGAATCTAATTGAATCTTTTATTTCCTGATAGTATGTGAGAAATTTATTTCTCTTCGAATTCATTAATACGGACTTTAGAGGCTTTTTTCGGAATGTTCCTGTAAAAATTATTTTTTATTGCTACAAATTACGATGCTTTATTCATATAAAAAAAGCAAAAATAAATTCTTGCGTTTTTTATTCACTACTGAAAACCATAACTTTAGTAAAGGTATTTTTGTTTAAACAAAATAAAACATTTCCATAAAATTAGTTCCTTATATTCTGTGATCATTATTTGATAAATACTGCAATTTTCATTAAACTTGGTTAATTTCCTGATTTTTAGTGAATTTTTAAGTAAAAGGAGGGGTAAAAATGTTTATATACTTTGAGCGTCGGCATTCATTGTCTGCCCCTACCAGTTTTCGATGGATATTTGATAGCAGAGCGACCACGTGCGGTTAATTTAAATCCAATTTCAATCACATTGTTATATTATCAATAATCATGTGATTAAACCCATTGAAAATTTACCGATATTGTTAACACATTATGTTTACATTAAGCCTGTGAGACGAAAATATCCTTTTCTGACATTTAAACAAATCCGCGAGGTCAGGAGAAAGAAATGTCCAGAAAATCGCTAGATTTGTAACTTTTATCATCTGAAATTTTCAAAAAATCGCTGATTCACCCCCCCCCCCCAAAAAAAAAACTGCATATATTAACTTCCTACACAAAAAAAAAATATATAAATATAGTATATTCAATATATAAAATGTTCCATGTTTTGTTACTATATGTTTCTGGAATTATATATAAGCCTTATATATTTTATCAGCTAGTTTTACCTGTTTTTTTTTCGGAAAGGGTATTTTTTTTTGCAAGAAACAAATCATAAATTCAACCTTTTTATAATAAAAGTTAAATTGAAATATACTGCAAATTAAACATCACAATAATGGTGCAACGTATTTTGAAATTAGAAAACAAAAACAAAAAAACCTTGTTTTAGCATGTTAAAAGTATTTGGGTTGGTGGGTAATTAAATTCTATTGTATTGGTATGAGTTTTTTTTTGCTGTTGTTTCTTGCTTTTTACAGTTTTCGATTAAATACTTCTAAAGGACGCGGGATTGCTTAGATCATATTTTAAAATAAACTTCGGAGGTTGGAATACCTCCCTACCGATAATGTACTTGGAAAAATCGATTTTATAGCGAGATTTAAGAATGGTTAGCCGAAAAAAGGTAAAAAACAAAACAAACAATCATTAAATATTTTTTACCAAAGGCAATAAATGCTACTTTTTTTTACTTACGTGAATGAGTTTATTTTATGTTTTAAAGTATTTTCAAGTTTTTTCTTTATTTTTTAATCAAAATTGTGGGTGTATGGGTGCGAAATATCTCCAGATTTTCTAGAATTCCCCGCTAGATTGCAAACGCAATCTCCAGATATAGCAGGAAAACTGCTTAATTGGAAACACTGGTCACGTGACAGGAAGCGGAAATAAATAATTGCCCCTAAATAAAAAAATGGTCTATCGGTACAAAGAAAACCCCCTACTTATTATAGAAAAATTCAGTATAATGTGATAATAAAAAGCTATATATAAAAACCCACATGCATATCGTAAACATATTATACCGAAACGTGGAAGCCATCAGCCCAGTGGTTTTTTAGACTATTAATTGCGAATGAACCAAGAGTTACATTCATATATATATATATATATATATATATATATATATATATATATATATATATATATATATATATATATATATATATATATATATATATATATATACAGATATATATATATATATATATATATATATATATATATATATATATATATATATATATATATAGTTCTGGTCAAAATTGTAAGTCCACTTCAGAAAGTAAAGGTTAACGCATATAATCGAATGTTTAATCAAACAAATGTTTGACAAAAACGGAAACATGATGGAAAATATGAAATATGCTTCATTCGAAATCTTAACCCTGATTTAATACTTATGTTGTAAAAATCAATCATTTTTACCTGGTCAAGTGATGAGACCACTTTAATAAAATCGGCTAGTTTTGAAAAAAATGAATACGAAAAGCTTTCTATGTTACTAAAAGCAACTTGTTAGTGGATAAAAAACATCTTACTAAATTATAAATGGGTAAAGGGAAAACATTATCAGAGTTTGAAAGAAGAAGGATCTTGGAGCTTAATACGAGTGGACTCTCCCATAGATTCATTGAAAACAAAGTGAATCGTAGCAAAACGGCCATTAAAATTTTTTTTAAGAAATCCAGATCAATATGGACACAAAAAGAGTCCAGGTTGACAAACAAAATAACCTCAACACTGGATCAGAAGAAGTTAAAAAGAAAACTCCAGTATGAGCTTAAGTCGATTGAAAAGCTAAACAACAGCAGAATGTAGTCCTAAAACTATCAGAAGGCATCTGAAAATGAAGGGTCTCAATCATTTAAAGCGACTGCAGAAACCACGTCTTCTTGAACAGCACAAAACTAAGCGACTTAAATATGCCGCCAAATACCAGACTTGGGATGAAGAGACGTGGGAAAATGTAATTTTTTCCGATGAGAAAACGTTTAATTTAGATGGTCCAGATGGATTTCAACACTATTGGCATGATAAAAACTTGACCAAAGAGACTTTTTCAACTCGGCATAGTGGAGGAGGGTCTTTAATGATCTGGGATGCTTTCTCGTCAGCTGGGACCCTAAAGTTGCAAGAGTGAAAGGCCGGTAAACATCATTGAAGAACATTTCAATGCTTTAAAATGCTACTATCAGGACTGAAGATCCACGTCTGTGTGGAAGAAATTGGATTTTCCAGTAAGACAACGCTGCGATACACACTTCTCGACAAGCACAAGAATACTTTTATTCCAATAATTTAGAATTGGTATATCATCCAGCATATTCTCCGGATCTCAATCCCATTGAAAATCTTTGGGGATGGATGGCAAAATAAGTGTTCAAGGATGGACCCCAGTATGATTCAACAAAAGGAACTTTCTGATTCAGTTTTCAGTACATGGGATAAAATTACTTCGCAACTGATAAAAAACTTAATCGCAAGCATGCCGAAGAGAATTGTTGAAGTAATTCGTAATAAATACTGAGGCGCTCTTTATTAAGTTATAATTGCCTTTTGTTAGATAAATTATTAGTGGCCTACTCATTTTGACCAGGTGAAAATGTTTGTTTTTTACAAAATAATTATTAGATCAGAGTTAAGATTTCGAATGAAGCAGATTTCATTTTTTCTTTCATATTTTCCGTTTTGGCAATGTTTCCAACAATTTTTTTTATTAAAAATTCGATAATATGCGTAAACGTTTAATTTCTTTAGTGGCCTTATGATTTTAACCAGGACTGCATATATATGCATATGTACAACAGGGTTATACCGGGCGAAATACTAGCATATACATAACGTACTCTTCTCGATTTTAGTCTGTGTGGACTAGTTTTATCCATCTACTCTTTCAATTTCTTGTCTTGAAACTTGACTCTTAATAATAATTCCGTTCTATCTCCTCGGGAATCTTCCGACTACACGTTTGTATCAGTTAAGATAAAGATAAAATATAATAAGTCTTCAGATGTACCTCTCCACCGTAGTGTATATGGATACTCTATGGCGGACTCGGATAGATTTATATCTAATCTAGTTCTGAATTCCATGTTTAAAACGTATGTGCTCTCTATAGTATAAGACCTGACTAAATGGATTATTGTTGGCATAGACCGATTTATACCATCAAAAATATATCAACAAAAACCTAATAGCCAATCATGTTTTTCCCAGAATGTGCTGCTGCCATCGCGCACAGAAATCACTTTTTCCACAGCTACCCACGTAATAAATGCACTGAGACTAAAGCTGCTTTCAGGACTGCCGCAACCACTGTAAAGAGTAATAAAAAATGCAAAAGAGTTATATGCTCAGTTCATAAAATTCAAAGTAGTTGAGCAGCGGCTTGGTTCCCACGAGTTTTGGCAAATATCAAACAGGATCCTGAACAGAAGCGTGCGTTCTATATCAGCCATCATCAATGGACCCGAGGTCATCTCGTCAGCATCAGACAAGACCAAACTATTTGCCAATAACTTTGCTGCGAGTTCTACTCCATGGGCCAAAGGCCATCAACTCCCCGTATTCCCCCTATAACATGCAACACGCAATACACCATACAAATATCAGTGCGTAAGATCGCCAAGCTAATCAAAAACATTGATTCCAGTAAAGCAACTGGCGCTGACGGCATTTCAATTATATTGTTAGAAAAGCTTCAACCAGAGCTTGCCCTCATACTTACAAAACTGTTTAAGCGTTGCTTTAAAGAAATTTTTTTCCAACACCTGTAAAATCTCATCAGTATAATCTGTATTTAAGAATTTAGGTGATAAGTCCTTTCCGTGTTAGTCAGTCAGTGGAATCCATATTAAATAAAAATGTAGTCAACCACCTCAACAGAAATTACCTTATTAGTGGCATGCAATATGGTTTCCGTTCTGCTATATCTACATCAGATGTGCTAACGGTTATAGCTCATAGAATTAATGAATCTCTCGAGGAACGCTTCCTTTCTAAGCCAATTGTTCTTTATATATCAAAGGCCCGCGATAAGGTATGACATAAATGCCTACTTCACAAGCTTTCAGCTACCGTACAACTGGAAATGTTTTCTCAATGATTAAATCGTTTCTCTCTGATAGGCTCATAACAGTAGTGATTAAGGGGCAGAAATCAGAGGCCAACAGTATTAATGCTGGAGTCCATAATGGGACTAACTCTTCTCCTGATCTATATCAATGATCTCCAAAAACACATACTTGAATGAAGACTTTTGTATTTTATTAACCGTCGTTGACATCTATACTGATGGCACAGGCATCTATGGCAACACATCAAAGGCCGTAAATGACAAAGTTATCTATGATACTCCCTCCTCTGATTTTGAGCGCGTGGCACAGTGGAGGAAGAAGTGGCTGGTTACTTTAAATGCATCTAAAACTAAGTTCCTATCTTTACTTCATCAACGCTCTGATCCCCACCTGGCATCAATTGAAATATGTGGGTCTCATCTTCGGTAGGTTCCATGTTTTCTCAACCTTCTCGGATTGGCCTTTACCCCTGATTTGAAATGGAACACGTACATCAAGGCTGTTGCTAAGGTCGCTGGGAAAATAGTAGCACTCTTCTACCACTCCAGAAGATATCTCACTGTTTATGTATGTATATAAAAGCCAAGTACGTGCTACGATGGAGTACTGCGGCCACACGTGGGCAGCAGCTGCTAAAAACAGCCTATTCTGGCAGGGGAGAGTACAAAATAGACTTCGTGGCTTACTGGGATGCCTATTTATCTCCAACAGAAGAGGCCTTGCTACCTGCTTTTACATGTTTTATCGTTATTTCCATTGCAAGTGCTTGTCCCAGCTCTAATCTCTGGTCACCATCGCCAATATTTCACTAAAAACACCCGTCTCGCTGAAACCAGTGTCAATAATTTTCCCACTCTTTTTCTGTGTCTTGAATGGATTCCATGAACATAGGTTCTTTCTTAGAAGTGCACGCATGTGGAACTCTGTTCCGTTTGCCTGTTTCCCAACTGGTTACAAATGTATTCACGTCCAACATAACAAATTCCTGATATGCATCCCCCTTAAGTAAGACATTTTATCAAATTACTACGATATGATCCAATTGATTACTGTACGCGCAATAACCCTTATTCCCGAATGGCTCCCGGGCCTTGATAATTGGTGATTACGATGTAAAAAATATTTTATGTTGATCCGTTGAATAACATTTTACTCCAGTTTGTTAATGTAAAATTATCCGCGAAAAATTAAAATTAAAAGAAAAAAGAGCTTAACAAACGTAACATTATTTCTACGCAAGGGCATTATCGTTTTTTTTTTAATTAGATGTGTATGGACTTGGATCAGGCGATAACAATAAATGCTGGGAAACTACATGTTAATTTTACATTGGAGTAAAGGACACCCAGATGATATACTTATTTAACGTTGGAAAGCATTGCTATATTAGAATACAATATTATATACCCTATTTAATTGGAAGTATTATATTAAATACGAATTCTGCATCTGTAAGTGCATTTCCGCCCGTGGATTGTAGGCAGCCTGATAGTATGGCAATCAAATAAACACATACAGTAAACTGACCCCTGTTTTGGTCAAATATTACATATGGCAATGACTTATCCCTCTGGACCATGTAACATAGGTTTACAAAAACAGATCTCACATACGAATGTAATATGTCTACACTATTGGTCACCATCGTATGTAACTATAGAAATATATTTGTACACATGAATTCGTTATAATAAACCCTAGGTGTTATCCTAAGAGATACATTATCACAATTAGCATTTGATGAAGTTGTTCCTACTTGCCCCTCTAATCATAACTGCATTCACTCTCTCAACTCTTACCCGTGAAAATTACAAACAGCCATATATTGATGCTTTAGCGGTATTAACTGTATCATAAACGCATAGGTATATCGTTCATGTCCAATTGGCATATTCAGAAAATAGTGTTTCTCCCTTCGCATATTCCACCCTTTATTATTGGCTGACAACTGTAATTCACTTATTCCAGACTAAAAATCTTCAACAAGAAACTAATGCAAACGTGTGTGCCACAACATGGCGTCTACAAGACAAGTATTACGCCAAAGAGTAACATCCATATACACACGAGAGGTCAACATTAGAGGTAGATTATTTTCTTTTTAATCGGTCGTATACATTAAGAATCAACCATTAAACACTTACCGATTGGCTACATTTTAGTTAGTTGAGTTTGTCATCTACTATTTCTCTCTCTCTCTCTGGTTCTCTCTCTCTCTCTCTCTCTCTCTGTTTCTCTGATTCTATCTCTTAAAACTACACGCATTATTCCACTCAACGCTATTCTCTCTCTTTAAAATAAAACCGAGGTAATAATTTTATTCGTTCTTATATTCAATTATAACTTTTCTCTTTATTATAAGTTTTATTATAGTGGGGCGTTTGATTATTTGCTAGCTGCAATCCCCCTAACTAACTTCGAACTCTGTCCTATATTAAGAAATCACATGTATATCTTGTAAACGTGACCATAACTGACGTGTTATAAACATGCGCGATTAGAACGTTTTTGAAACTATTTCTGAAGACCAGGAAATTCCCCATTCTCTTTGTGGTTTAAAAAGGAATTAAACCTACTTGTCTATTTCTGTAACCGATATTTTATTATGCATTCTTTCTAAGAATGTGAATAGTTTCCAGCCAGATTCATATTTATTAAATATTTTAACATAATCATAAATATACTGCCCGTTCTATTTATAATAACATTCTGTGTTTATTTAAACTTATGATTGCAATTTTAAACTATGAACACAAAATTGATTTTCCTTTAAGCATATTTCATTCTACTTTATAATAACACAAGATTTTAAAAGTAGCTTTGACTTTGACACAAACTTATTACGATGATTCACAGCTTGAACTTTAAACAACATTTGCTTGACCCGCATTTACAATAACATTACTGACACAAATTTGTTTTGTTGTGTGTATATATATATATAAAGAAAACAATTAATTTCAATGAATTATGCACAGTGACTTGTTCTTACAACTATTTATTTATTTTCTTTTATAATTATGGTTTTCTTTTGCGGTATATCGGCCTTTTTCTTGTATAATTTTGTTCCATTGTGTGTATGTGTCTGTTAATTTTTTTGCTCTTTTTTTCAATCATCTCTACTAATATTCTTTTGCGGCATATCGGCCTTTTTTTCTAATTTTCTTGTAGACTTTTGTTCCATTGTGTGTATATGTGCGTTATTTTTTCTTTGATACTGCCTATGTGTGAGTGTTTCTCTTTTTTCCTTCTTAATTAGTGTTTTATGTCGTTTTGCATTTTTCCTCTATTGTTTTCTTTCTTTTTCGCGTCGTGATCATCTAATTGTAATGGACCCTTACTGTTGTGTACCCGTGGTAACGCTAAGTATCTTTTTTTCTCAAATCCACCCTTGCTTGCGTGAATTAGTCACATTCACTACATATTAGATGATGACTTATATATTTGTAGCTGTTCATGTTAGTAAGAGTTTTAGAGTGATAGAGGCAGTCTTAGGAGTCCCCGTGTTGAATGTTGTGAGATGTTCATATTATATATATTCATTGTGTCTGGTCAATGTGACCATAACCTCACCTGTTATCAACATGCGCGAGTTGCACGTTTTTGAAACCATTTCTAAAGACCAGGAAATTTCCCATTCTCTTTGTTGTTTTACAAAGGAATCTAACCTACTTGTCTATTTCTGTAACCCATATTTTATTATGCATTCTTTCTAAGAATGTGAATAGTTTCCAGCAAAATTCATATTTATTAAATATTTTAACAGTATCAACAATATACTGGCCATTCTATTTATATTAACATTCTGTGTTTATTTTAACTTATGATTGGAATTTTCAATTCCAGATCTAGCTTCGCAAGTTCGAATCCTTGACTATCATATTTCATATTTACATTTAACAAATTCCGTATTTTTTACTTACATGAAACATCAGGAACCTTATCATGTAACATATATAGGAGCAAGTTCCACCGAAGGATTGAGTACTCTTGCAATATGTTGGCAGCTAGACAGGGCTTATCAAAACAAAATACATCAAAATAGACTTCGACGCGTCGAAGGAGATGTCTTTTTCTTTTCCCTGCAACTTCTCACAGAATTAGTTTGTCTCTGCTTTATCCTTATTTTCATAGCAAGTGTCCACTGAACTTAATCTATTGTGCCCGCTCGCCAAACTTTAACAAGAAATAATTCCTCCGCCACTCTTAATCAGTGCCTAAACCTGAACCTAGATTCCAGTAACAAACGCTCTTTCTTAGAACTGCACGCCTGTGGAACTGTCTTCTGTTTTCCTGCTTTTCAGCTGACTGCAATCTGCTTGTCTTCAAGTCCAACATAAACAAGTTTTTGATGACCCGTTCCACTTAAGTAAACAAATGTACGGAATTTCCATTACTAACGATTAATATTTTGTCCAATTGACTACTGTACACTCTTAATCCTTGTTCCCGAGTGGTCTCTGTGTCTTGAAATTTGGTGATGCTTACGTAAAAAACTTTAAAAAATATCTATCTCTCTCTCTCTCTTTCTAGCTCTATCTAAAACTGACATTTCATTCGTTCTAATATTCAACCTTAATTCTTGTCTGTTTTATCCGTTGGTTTTAATACAGAGTTGGGCGTTTGATCTGTCACTAGAACGATTTCAATTCTCCCCCCTCTTACTCTTCCCCTCTCTCTCCTTTTAAAAACTGACGAAATATTTTTTATAGGATAATCAAGACATTAAAAATGAAACTGTCGAGTAAAAGTTATATTGTACTTACCCGTTATAGAAAAGGAAATACACTTATTTTTATCAAATACTTCATTTTTTTACAGAAAAAACAAAAAAAATGTCATGATAGCACGACTACATTTCGTGAAATTTTCTTTCGAAGAACTTACTTACTTCACGGGTACGCACAAAATATGTTTTTCAAATATTTACATTGTTTATATGCATTGAGTATACTATATAATTAACTTTCAAAAAAATTAGTTACTATAAACTAGATGCACACATGAATCGATTTCCACTTCTTTTTTTGTATTTAGGACGTTGGGGCATTTGTTCTCGATTATTGAAGGAGAAATCCTTTATGCCTGATACATTTTATATGTTTGTTATTAAACACAGTGCCCCTTTTTGTGGAGATGGTTAATCTCCACATACAAAACGACTTCTCGTCTTACTGTGCCCCTATGGGGAGGCAAGCAAATAAAACAGAAAAACATAACTAGACATTCTCTTTCTCTTTCGCTCAACACTGATTGAGTGTGTTTTATTTTATTCTTTGAAAGTAACAAGCATAGACCATTACCAAGGAAGAACGTAAAAAAGAACACAATTTTCACGTTATTCACTTTAGATGGGAGGGGATTTCTACACTATCCGCACAGGGCCCCTTAAGGGGAAAGGATGGTGAAATGTGGCATAGTAAAGTTTACGTGAATTTATTTCTTGTGAGGGAGCCTATATTTCTTCTTTTTCCTCAAATCTTCGTCTTCTACAACTTTTTACACTTTTCAGCTTCTAAAATGATGTGTTTTTTTTTTATTTTTATTTTGGCAGGACGGAGGAATGTTTACATTAGATCCAACTCCTCGATTTCCTTGAAAATGACGAGTGTTATGAATTATCCAGTGTACTAATACAGACAAAGCAATGTTCATTTGGCGTAGACAGGTACTTTTCTAGATATAAGTACCTAAATTCTGCATTTTAATTCACTTGCGGAGGTTGGGAGTGTCTACTCCAAAAACACGCAACTACTTTAATTTTTCGGCTGGGGGATGGATATGCTTTAATCGGGCAACGCCAGTAAACGGACTCTTCTAATTAATATAATGGACTTGTTTTATAGATATATACAACGTCTCTTTATTTTATGTGTAAAATCAATTTTAATGTTATCCTACGTGATTGATTAGCATAGGTTAATAAACCGAAGTTACACGATGAACACAAATCATCAATCTCTTTCGAGCTAAATTTGTTTCTATCAGAGAGATTTCAACTTAAAATGTTGGGCAATTATATTGATATTTATATTATTTTGCTGAATATTGTTAGTCGGAGTTAATTATATTGAAATGTAACCGGATGTAATTATTTTTTTTAATCTCACTTTAAAAAATCACAAATATGTACACTGAAAAGTATGTCACTTTAACGGAATACTAATTAAATACGTTCGATTTTGTGTCTGGTGGACGCTCTGACAATAAATATATTCAATGTATTGCAAAACGTAATATATACTGAGAGCAAATGTATTTAGCAACGTAATAAGATAGTTAAACTGTGAACAAATACAAATATCTTCTATAAAATAAGCATGAGCACACATAAGCACACACACATACACACAAACACACATATATATATATATATATATACATACAAACAGGTATATATATATATATATATATATATATATGAATAATATTTTTCAAAAAGAGTAAAGTTACACATAAACTTTATTAAATTATCAAAGTAATAAGGGTTACAGAAAAAAATGAGAGAAACACTTTTAGTCCATGGTATTTTACTAATAATTGGATATTTAATATCCTGATCAATATATTATAATATACGTTAGTTTTACCATTTTGGATCATTTTGGTAAATTTAATTGTGATTTATATATATATATATATATATATATATATATATATATATATATATATATATATATATACTTTGGAAGCAAAATAAAGACTTTAAAACGCGTGTTGATGGAAACAAAAAGTGTATTTCATTTTACGTTACAATTGTGTCCATGTCCAGTCGAACAATTTCAAACATTACAGCGTTTGAAAATTTTCCAAGACCAGCATTTCTTCAGACTTTATGACCATAGAACATTTTTGAAGAGAAAGAAAAAAGGAAAAAATCCCTTACTTTTAGGGAATACAATTTTTGTTGCCTTCAAAACCATTTTTGAAGTCTTGATTGTGCTTCCAAAGTGTATAAATGCTCAATTATGAAATATGACAATTTTGTAGCTTACTCCTTAAGTCAACGGTTTTTGGCTTAAAACTCGTTGATATATGAAAACTTACTGAATTACCCGAACTCAGTATACTACATATAAGTCTCTCTCTCTCTCTCTCTCTCTATATATATATATATATATATATATATATATATATATTTGTATACACCTTAATTGTTTTTCTGTTAAGTATCTCATAATTCTTTTCTATATACCCTGTAATATTTCCAATACCATTTTCCAAATTTTGCCATTTCTATACTGAATGTTTTCAAAGTCACTGTTTTCTGATCATTGAATATGTGTTTCAGCTTAATTGTGTTAAAACACCCACAAATAATAATAATAATAATAATAATAATAATAATAATAATAATAATAATAATAATAATAATAATAATAATAATAATGATATAGGCAGTGGACCTAGTGAGGTATTTTGGACCGTTTATAGGATGAATAAAAAAGAACTGACACAGTTCGACCAGAAAACCAGGACACTCATGACCATGCATAATGCACTAGGCCCAAACGATGATATTGACAGACTCTACGGGAAAAGGAAAGACGGCGGGAGAGGACTGATCTCTATAGAAGACTGTGTAAAGGACACAAAAAAAGTACTAGAAAAATGCATAATGCAAACCACTGAAAGAATAATCATGGCAACGAGAGACACAGAGAAAACCAACAAAACAGAACACAGATAGACAAACGACAAAACGAGAAAAGAGCAATGCGAAGATAAACAACTCCACGGAAGATTTATGAGAATGACAAAAGATGAGAATAACGAAAACAACTGGATATGGATGCGAAAAGGACATATACACCGATAAACTGAATTTATAATAATTGCAGCACAAAATAACTCGATAAGGAGCAACCATATCAAAGGAAGGATCGATAAAAATAAGAAAACAGCAAATGCAGACTCTGTGGACAAAAACACGAAACGATAAACAATATACTAAGTGAATGCAGCAAACTGGCTCAAAAAGAATACAAAAACAGGCATGACCCAGTGGGGAGGGAGGTGCACTAGGAACTGTGCAAACGGCTGCATTCTGAGCGTACAGATAAATGGTCCAAGCATAAATCCGCGACAGCACTCGAAAACGAGAACCACACAATCCTATGGGACATGGACATACAAACGGATACATCCATCCAAGCAAGAAGACCAGATGTCGTAATAATTAACGAAAAAGCAAAATCTGTCAAATCGTAGACTTTGCTGTCCCAGCAGACCACAGGGTGAGTATGAAAGACAAAGGAGAACCGAAACAAATACACAGAGCTAGCCAAAGAGTTAAAAGGGATTTGAATGATGAAGAAAATCAAAATAGTACCGATAATAGCAGGAGCACTACGAACAATTACGAAAAACGTCGAAAATGGAATTGCAGAAATTGGAATCAGAGGAATAACTGCAAAAATACAACGCCATAAGTTTATGAAAATGGCGTAAATATTAAGGACAACCCTAGAATGTGGGGAATAACACAAGACAATATCACAAAGAAGCATTACAGGGAATGAAGAACGCCGAAGCTGCATATCAACAAGTTCTACACCACCATCATGCATCCCCCATTGTCTCATCACCCCCCAATAGAAATGTGATACCAAAGAGCCGAGAAGGGTCAAGGAGGATGGAAAGACCAAGGAGAGAGCGCTGTCCAGACCTCCGCTGGACAAACGCGAAGATTGAGACTTGTTGTACCTTAGCTTCCAGAGTATACCACAGGTCTCCAAACCGATCGTTTGCTGACTTGTGTGAAAGCTCCATGTGAGCCAAAATAATAATAATAATAATAATAATAATAATAATAATAATAATAATAATAATAATAATAACAAGGCCGTATGTCGTAATAATTAACAAGAAAGAAAACTCCTGTCACATCGTAAACTTTGCTGTTCCAGATGACCACAGGTTGAATATCAAATAAAAAAAAAGCGGGCAAACACAGAGCTAGTCAGCGCTTAAAGGGATATGAATGATGAATAAAATCAAAATAATACCTATAACAGTAAGAACACTATAAACAATTGTGAAAACTTTGAAAAAAGTATGTGGAAAAATTGTAATCAGAGGAATAGCTGTAAGGATATAACGAATAACAATAACTAAAACAGCTTAAATATTTAGAACATCTCTTGAATGCTTAGACTGATACATATGAGCTACATGAACGTGCTGGACAATCTGCTGCAGCGAAAACACAAAAGGATGCGTTAAATTGAAAGCAAGAATGTCAAAGGTCCATATCTATGCGTTCTCTATTCCACTCATCACTTCCCGTTGCTTTACCATCGCCCCCCCCCCCCAATGAGCAATCCCAAATAACCGAGCAGGGTCAAGGACAATGGAAAGACTTGGCAAGTGCGATGACAAATGGGACCTTAGGGAGGCTTATTGCCGCTCAAATTTCAATGGAGACATATGGTCGCTACTAGCAAGAAATCCATAATCAGCGGCAGTTATGATAACACAAATTAGTTTGTTAATTTTAAAAACAATCGTGCGGAGTACTGGAAACCTGTAGAGACTTCAGCATTCAGCGAATACCACAGACTATTTTCAGGGAATGCTCCTCGATAACCTGTGTAGTAGTTTTTTGTGGGTCAATAATATTAGTATTTATAATGATATTCATAATAATAATAATAATCCTAATAATAATAGCAATAATAACAATAACAACAACAACAACAACAACAATAATAATAATAATTATTATTATCATTATTATTATTATTATTATTATTATTATTATTATTGTGTTGGCATAGCGAACTTGCAAAACGGCTAGAAAATCAGTTGCTAGCATTTGTACGTCCTTTTGCCGCTATATTGTGTAGCCAACATAGATATATATCTTGTACATTGCAATCGGTCGGTGGAAGCAAAATAATTCAATAACAATGATACCCCTCGCTTCCCGCTGACAGTAAATTATACAGATTTATTAATGGAATAGCTACAAAGTTATTAAAAGAAACATCATTATCATCATTATTATAATTAGTATTATTATTATTATTATTATTATTATTATTATTATTATTATTATTATTATTATGATTATTATTATTATTATCATTATTATTATTATTGCAAGAAGCAAATACTGATTGATAAAGAATTAATGCAGGATGCAAGGAAGAAGAAGAGAAATCCGAGTGCAACATTGATCGATTAAAGAAAGGCTTATGCCATGGCATTAAACGTGGAATATTCCAAGGAGATTCGTTATCTCCACTGCTTTTTGTGATGAAAACGATGCCACTGAGACTCCTCTTGAAGAGAGAAAAACTGGGGTATAACTTTGGATCTGGTGGCAGACGCCTCAACCATCTACTGTTTATGGATGATTTGAAGATGTTTGATAGAAATGAAAAAGAAATGGAGAGACTGGTACAGCATGTGAGGACATACTAAGAAGATATCGAATGGAGTTCTGAATTAGTAAATCCAGGGTGCTGGTGATGAAAAGAGGATTAAAGGTTCATTCGAATAGAATAGTGCTACGAAATGGTGAAATCATGAAAGAAATAGAAGATACAGGGTATAAGTATTTGGGAGTGTTGGAGGATGTAGATATCATGAACAGAGAAAAGAAGGAGAAATTCAGGAGGGAATATCTTAGAAGAGTGAAACTAATTGCAAACTCGAAACTGTATGGAGGAAACCTAATGAAAGCAGTGAATGCATGGGCAGTAAGTATTTTGAGATACAGTGCGGGTGTTAGAATGGTCTGACAAGGAGTTGCATGCCATGGATATCAAAACAAGAACAGTTTTCGCAATGTTTGTTATATTTCACATTCGAAGTAGCGTAGCAAGGCTGTATCAAAAGAGGAAAGACGGTGTGAGAGGATCGAAAAGTGTAAAAGATTGTTTTAGAACCGAGGAGATGTCGTTGAAGGAGCATGTGGTTAGAAGTGAGGAGTGAATGCTTAAGGTTGTGGCCAATAAAGTGGAGATATGTGAGATCAAGTTTGATTATGTGAAATTTATGGAAAGGGAAAGGGCAAAGAAACCGACTAGGAAGAAATTCATGGAAGGTTCTTCCAGGATATAGCAGAAGTGGCTGATGAAATATCATGGAAATGGCTAAGAACTGTGTATCTGGCTAAGAGTACTGAAACTTTTAGTTGTGCAGCACAAGAGCAGGCGTTATTGTTCAAAAATGGGTTTATAGGAGAGGAAGTTGCTGCAGAATGTCGGATTTGTGGTAAGACCTCAGGGTCAATTGCGCACCTTGCAGCAGGGTGTAGTGGACTGGCCCAAAGACAGAGAGTACAGCAAAAAGACAGATCGCATGGGACTCTGGATTTATTGGGAATCGCGTCAGAATGTTGGTGTGCTGAAGAAGAGTTTGAGGAGATGACTGATGAAGTGAGAACAAGTGAGGATGGCAAAATAGGGGTATTGGGGGAAATTGTTATTACGATCAAGAAATTGGGACATAATCGTCCGGATTTCGTCGTCATTGATAAATCTCAAACAACCGGCAGATTGTAGATTTTCAGTACCCTGGTGCAGGGATATGAGAGAGAAAGAGAACGAGAAGAGGAGCAATTATGCTCCATTGGCCTTGGGAATAAAGCGTATACACGGGGGTAAAACACAAATAATACCGGTGGTGGTTGATACACTAGAAGTAGTATCAAGTTGTCTGGAAGGGCAAGTGTAAAAACTTAAAATCCCTGATGGTGTATGCGGCCTTCAGACTTCTGCTATTGTAGGTAGGAAACCCCTTCAGTTTTTAAGCTCCTGGTTTGGAGCCGGGATTGAGGAAAATCCTCTGGAAATAAATCCCATCCATTTCCAGAGAGACGTTGATAAACGAAATACGAATTATTATCAATATTTTGTAGAATTTTTTTCAAATTACTTAAAATATTTCCACGTTCAGTATTCATAGGTTATATACTTATCAAAGAAGGCGAGTTTTCCTAAACTTTTGCATGTAAAAAATATCTCGCAAAGTTTCAAGTCCTCATTTTCCCGTAAACTTAAAAATTTGCTTTTCTTATCGCAGCAGACGCTTGCCATTGATTTAACAGTGACACTACACTGGGGTTTGTCTGAGAAAAAGCGTCCCACAACCCAAGTTTACTTTGCACATCCAGTGGAGTTACTTTAATATCTGCACCTCTTACTTTTAGGTCTTCTTACAATTATACCGATACATTATGTGGAGCAAAATGACGTGGTGAATACCACTTTTAATGGAATAGGGAGGAGCATTACTCATAATAGAGGAGATATGGATTAAATTTTTCACGTCTTTACTTTATTGTCTTTATTATCGTAATAATAAGTTGCTGGAATCCATATAAATAGAGAAATAGTCAACCACCTCAGCAGGAATAACCTTCTTAGTGACACACAATATGGTTTCCGTTCTGCAAGATCTACCGCAGATGTGCTGACGGTTATAACTCACAGGATTAGTGAATCTCTTGACGAAGGTTTCCTTTCTAGGGCAATTGCTCTTGACATATCAAAGGCCTTCGACAAGGTATGGCATAAGGGTCTACTTCACAAGATTTTCAGCTACGGAATAACTGGAAATGTTTTCTCAATCATTAAATCATTTCTCTACGATAGGCTCATAAGAGTAGTGGTCGATGGACAAAAATCGGAGGCCTGCAATATAAATGCTGGAGACCCTCAGGGGTCAATCCTGGGCCCAACTCTCTTCCTGATCTACATCAATGACCTCCCGAAACACATACATAAATCATTCGTTGACATATATGCTGATGACACGACAATCTACGGCAACACATCAAAGGCCGTAAATGACAAAGTTATCTCTGATTTTCTCTCCTCTGATCTCGAGCGCGTGGTTCAGTGGGGGAAGACGTGGCTGGTTACCTTTAATGCATCCAAAACCAAACTCCTATCCTTGCATCATCAACGCTCTGATCCCCATCTGGCATCAATTGAAATGGATGGCTCTCATCTGGGTGAGGCCCCGTGCTTTGACAAGCTTCTGGGTGTGACCTATACTCCTGATCTGAAATGGAACACGTACATCAAGTCTGTTGCCAAGGTCGCTGGAAAGATGGTGGGATCCTTCTACCGCTCCAGAAGATATCTCACTACTGATGCAATTCTCTATCTATATAAAAGCCAAGTACGTCCAAGGATGAAATACTGTTGCCATATCTGGGCAGGAATTGCTAAAACAGCCTTCCCTGCCTTGACAGATTAAAAAATAGACTTCGTGGCTTAGTGGGGGTGCCCTTTTCTCTACCCTGCAACCTCTCTCCAACAGAAGAGACGTTGCGAGACTATCCTTGTTTTATCGTTATTTCCATGGCAGGTGCTCGTCTGAACTCCAATCTCTGGTCCCCCCTCGCCAATCTTTAGCTCAATCAACTGTGAAAATTTTCCCCCACTCTTTATCTGTGCCTAAATCAAAACGTGGATTCCATGAACAAAGCTTCTTTCTAAGAACTTCACGCCCGTGGAACTCTGTTCCGTCTGCCTGCTTCCCACCTGACTACAACGTGGATGTCTTCAAGACCAACGTTAACAAATTCGTCATGAACCTCCCCCTTAAGTAAACACTTCATCAAATCTACACACTAGCGTAATGTACTTTAATAACCCTTATCCCCCTGTGGCTTAAAATTACCACTCTTATAGATTGTCGGGGTCGCTGAAAACGAAAATTACTATATAATTATAACTAAGACAAACGAGTAGTTTCCAAGATATGAAGAAATGTTAGTTTAAAAAAGTGAAGGGCCACTTTTCCATAATAATTTAACGTAAAATGATCACCCACTTTGTAGCCACGATTTTTTTGGGGGGGGTTATACCCTTGGAAAATCATTTAAAATTACCCGTTGAAATTGGTTAGAGGGGCGGGGTTTTTTTGGTTGCTGCGGCTTCCAAAAAATCCCCCACACACTCTCTCAGGTGGTCAGAAAGTGGGTGCTCATTCTAAGTTAAATTTGCAATGAAAAGTGGTCATCCACTTTTCGAAAAAGTAATTTCTTCATATCATTAAAACTTTCTTTTTGCTACGGAAACGGTTTGCAGATCCGTTTTTAGTACACTGAAATGAACAATAAAATATTTCGTTATATACGAATATGAGACGGGTCTTAAAGTAAAATAATACCAGATTTTTGGGGCAGATTTGCCGTTTAGTTGTATAATATCCTCAAATCAGTTAATCACTAAAAGGGACTCTTAAAATTCGTAATCTGCATCGAGCAAAAGTTTAAAACCACTGATTATATGTCAGCCTACGTCACAGTAACATATATTGAGTGAGTTCCTAACAGTATTTGTTTATAGGTTTTTTAGTTTAAACTCATTTTCCCAAAATTTCCCCAAACTTAAGGTGTTATATACAGTCTGCCGCTATTTGTATTTTTCAAATATACCGATAAACACTGCATGGTTTGAACTGATTAAACATTATACATTTCATAAAAAAACACTACACTCTTATCCAGTTAGGTAGAGCATTTACTTTTCTTGCCTTTAATAACATTTATTTATTATACATCTATTTTTTGACAACTTCATTTTATCTGCGTTTAGTAATACAAACCTTTTTCGTTTATGTAACGTTTAGTCAGCTCGAAAAACAGTGTGTATCGTTTTATTTGAAAGATATAGAGCGTGGCAGACACTGTTGATTACGTTAAGTTTGAGAAAGTGAGTTAAAACTAAAAAAAATATACAAAATACTGTTACAAACCCACTGATTATGTCAGCCTAGGTTATGGTAACATATATTTGGTGGGTTTTTGACAATGTATTGTATAGTTTTAGTTTTCAACTTACTTTCCTAAACTTAACATGTTCAACAGAATCTGCACCCATTTCTGTTTTTCCAGCCGATGAACCATTTTACATTGCATAAAAGCACTAAACAATTATCCAGTTAGGCAGAAACGTAACTTATATTAGCTTTGCTATCATTTATTTGCTTTTGGACAACTTTTTCGAATCTGTGTATAGTAACCCCCGTCCCCATCACTCAAATATAAATTACTAACTCACATTTTTGTATACAGAAAACAAAACAACAAAAAAACACATTTAGCGTTTCAACATTTTTGCTACGTTCGGCTTTATCCACTGATTGTTGGTCGAGCCCAAGCCATGATTGACGGTAATCCCGGGGATCAGGATCCAATTCTGCAAGAGTACAATTTTTTTTCATTTTCGCCTTTTTTTTTACTTTTTGGACTGGACTGCTGTACTAAGAATATAAGAAACATGCATTTTCTCTTTTATTAGAATTTTCCATGACACCAAATTGAGACACAGCAACGCGTGGCAGGGTACAACTAGTATATATATATATATATATATATATATATATATATATATATATATATATATATATATATATATATACATATATATATATATATATATATATATATATATATATATTCTAGATTATTACTTTACACGTCCGTGATAATTACTTTTATCATATGTTTGTATTAATATTAAACTAAGACTCAATCATTACATAAATTATGCACGCACCGGGTCTTTCGCATTTAGGCACTACTATTAGGTATTCAGATGTGTGTCACATATTTTTAATTTGCCTCTCAGAACACTTTCAGATTTTTTTTTGTTTGCATCCAATATCGCTTCGATAAAAGAAACCCACTATGAAAAACACACAGATAATTCGTATATTCTAAATATGCACTCAAAACATTTATATTTTTCATGATTTGAATAACAGGTTTGTTTTTAACTCACAAGCATTCATTTTTTTTTTAACTCACAAGTACTCAATTTTTGGTTCGTTTTTGTTGCCGATCTTATCTTTATCTTCAAGGTAGTCTTCGCTTTCGGTTTCATCTTTGTTGTTGTCGATGTTATTTCTTTTTTAGGCACTTATATGTTCTTAAAAATTGTCTTTCTTTTCTTGTATTTCTCCGTCTTCTGATTCTTTTCTTGTTTTTCTTCACAGTTCTATCGGCCGCCTTTACAACTGCGGATTAGTAAAATGATTTTGTAACGACTATTCTATGAAACTTATTTCCTTATCCTAAGCGCCAGAATCGTCAACTAGTTTGTCTTCGATGCTGTTGTTTTTTTCTTCTAGTAAAATACTGCCTTCAAGTGATGATTTAATTAAACGAAATTGATTAATTACAGGAGTTTTCAGAAGTATTATTTTTATGTGATTGTTTTAATGTTTCCAAATTATTTTCAATTTATACTGAAAACTTTACAAATCGTCACAACAGATTAAAGAAATAGATTATTTAAAAGATAGTATATAGGAAAGGTGTATGCTTAAATAACGTCGTTATTATTTATAAATTCAGATTATAACTCGGAGTAACATAACCTTTTGATAGACAATAAGTACGTGTATACGATAGTTATTGCATATTCAATTACTATGTATATTATAATTTATTTTTATAACTGTATCATTTATTTTCCCCCCCATCGTATTTGAAATATATCAGAAGCTGCATTCTTCGTGTGTGGCCGTCAATGATGCAATATCATATGATCACTAACGTACGAAATCAGCATTGAACAAAAGGAATAATTAGGTCACAGTTGTTTTATACAATAATCGAACACAACACTTAATTGGTCATTCCCGCTATTTACAATTATTTAAGGCTGTTTAAGCAGCTATGGGCCATGCATAATCGCTTTAATAAAGCGGTGCTGCCGATGATTAAAACTGATGCGAAGTGCCTGCAATTTACTACCAGTGCCCTAAAGTGTATGTCAACCGGCCACATTGACCGCCAGTTCCATACAGTTGCAGCAACACCATTAAAAAGCATAATGCTCAGTTACAGTTCATAGTAGTCATAGGCGTTACTGGATATGAATGCCCGCGCATCTCTGAGTGTCCGACAATTGAAGAGAGCCAATTTCATTTCGCAGCAGTCAAATGGAATCCGACAATAACACAGTGCTGGGCAGGCAACTTGTGTACATAAAATGCCTCAACAATCCACTTCATACTAATTGCAACATGTGTTTCCCACTGTCATCAAGTGATAGCCAATTTTCTTTGGAAGCAGTCAAGTTAAGAATGATATCGGTTATAGAAATTACTGATCGATAGTAACCTCCCCAAGACGTCACAAAAACACAAATCGTCATATATATATATATATATATATATATATATATATATATATATATATATATATATATATACATATATATATACATATATATATATATATATATATATATATCAGATTGAAGAAAATTTCTTGCGGTTTTGAAATTTTCAATTCCGATGAACATATACGTATGTATATATATATATATATATATATATATATATATATATATATATATACATATATATATATAAAGAGAGAGAGCAAGACAGAGACAGAGAGGGAGACAGAGAAAGAGAGAGAGGGAGAGTAAAATTATTATAAAAACATTGTTTGCAGAATACATCATTTGCAATAAAAAATACAATCTGACATTTATAATCATCTATCACAATGTTAAACAATTTAATTGGACATAACATCGCATTTAAGCATAGTATTCTCAGTCGATAATTGTTCGTTTGAAGAGCGAACCGAATATTTAATATTTTATTGCAAGAATTGATATGATATATACTTGAATTGAACACTTTGTCGGATATCGACCCCTCTCCCTACCTGTACGACTTGTATTGCTGACAAAGAGACGAATGGTAACGTTATTTTCATGTGACACTGGTATTGATTTGCGCTGTAGTTCTGCGTACATACCCCTTTGTCCTCGCATATCTATTTAAAGATGAAATTTGCTACAATGCATGAAAACAGAGATTTATTTACAAAACTCAAATAATTATTAACTTATTAGTACTAGTTTGCTCATCCTTAATATTAATAATTCCACTATGTTATGGCTGATGAGAAACATATCATTCCCCAAGTAAACCGCATTGATTATAATCCACTATGTCGCTGAAAATAGTGTATGCTACACCCCATTTACTCTAATGCGTTTGTTTTACAAATTCTAAATTATTCTGCGATTTGCCGCCATAGCAGACAATAATTATTTCAGTTATTTTTTAAATATTTACATGTTCTTGATGTAAATGTATGCATATGGGTTCTTTTCTGTTCTCATTGTATTAACGTACGATGTATTTTTATATTGCCAAGCATAATGTCAAAAACATAAAATCTATTTAAACATACAACTATTTTGTTGGACTGGATCCTTTTGAATGAGATACAATAAATACATGACTCATCTGTTTTTGTCTTTCGTATTATATGTAAATCTATAAATATGTGAACGCTTAAAGTAATTCGTATGAATAAGCGCGGTGCGATTGTTCTTATGTTAATAATAGGTTCTCGGATTTTAATGTATTTTTAGGAAAGCCACAAGCCAATATACATAAAACGAACTATTATCAAAGAATAGATTAGATAAGAAGTTGGTTCACCCATGTCGGCATTACACGACGTAATCCGAATCATTATTGAATATGCTCGTAGGCACGCATTATTAACAATACAATAATCAAAATACAATTTTTCACTGTAGATATCTTTGTTAAAACTTATACTTTTATAGTGTCTATCTACTCAGTGCCAGGCACTTTCTAAAGAAATCGCTCATTGCTTCATTCCTCCTTGAATTAATCAACATGCAGAATATGAAAGCGAATTAGAACCCAAATATGGCTGATGCAGTTCTTATCCCATTACACTGTAGATCAAGGAATTGACCCTTTTATCAAGGTTACACAATGCTATTTTAAAGAAATAAAGTTTGGAATATGCTATCGTTGGAAGAAACTAATTACACACATACGCCTGATTCAAATAAGCCAACAGATGTTAATTGAAAAACATTACTGCTTTTTCTCTTACTTAGACAATATAAAAACACCCATTCCAAACGTTACCGTATTATCAAGAAGAGACATACATTCCATTACGTAATTAGCATGAATTAACACCGTATAATTAAGTACACGAGTATTTAAAAGTACATCTATTGCAATGTGTTTGATAACGTTTGAAGTGAACGGATATCGGGACGTTGGTGAAATGAATGATCATTGATGAGATAATATTAATAATGACATCAATGAACAAATAATGACAGTGTTATTGTAAACTGATTTACAAAACAATGACAATTGAAAATATTTACCAATGGATTCATGTTGACACCGACAAAAATTAACGAGACACACTGATTTTCTATGTCGCATAATATATATATATATATATATATATATATATATTTATATATATATATATATATACATATACATATATATATATGCATACATACATATATATATTTAGCCAGTAGAGTTAGTTTCCTAGAAGTACATCCAATGAAAGAACATGTGTCTAACAAAAAAGTACTCAATGAGTAAACAGAGAATAGTATATTAACTTTATTTATACAAAAATTGATGACTCCATATGTGCATACTTGTTTCTGTAATCACCTGCGTTGGGGAATTACGTCTTCAGGCACATAAACAGTTTTTTATGGTAATTCTGGGCCTGAAGACGTAATCCCCCAACGCGGGTGATTACAGAAACAAGTATGCATATGTGTAGCGATCAATGTTTGTATAAAAAAATTCAATATGTATATATATGTATATTTATATTTATATATATATATATATATATATATATATATATTTATATATATATATATATATATATATATATATATATATTTATACATACATATATATATATATATATGTATATATGTGTGTATATATATCGGCACACACTTTTCACTATCTTCTATTTACAATATTTTCTCTTCTCTCTCCCATATATATACATATATATATATATATATATATATGTGTGTGTGTGTGTGTGTGTGCCTGCGGGTGTGTATTTGTGTGTGTGGGGGATGATGTCTGTGTCTGTGTATGTGTGTCTGTGTCTGAGTGGCTGTGTCTGTGTGATCGTATGCCCGTGCGCATTTGTGTACATAAATTATGACTGTATATATATATATATATATATATATATATATATATATATATATATATATATATATATATATACGTATGTACGTATGTGCACAGTTACATATTTACATATATTTATGAGTGGTTAACCGCTATTAAGGGATTAGTAATAGTCATTCGCAATAGAATTAGAAAAGGTTGTGAAGAGGCAAAATATTTCTCGAGTGGGAAAAACATGACACTTTTGCTGTTACGATCACCGGCAAACCGAAAGTGACGTAGGTTTTAATTAAAGCTAGGCAATCGACATGAGAGAAGGACTTTCCAAAACATCGGCAGAAAAAAAAGCATCCCCTCTGTAGAAAATTGCCCAGTTACATTAATTTGTTTAGCCAACTTTTCGATATTTGTCGTCTGAAAGGTCGAACTTCCAAACCATACTGATCTTGTGAAAATCCGTCGCCTCTGTCAGAAAGTTTATGAAAGCACATATGCATACATACATTTATATATCGGTAACTAAAACTTTGAATACCGTTTATGTAAAATTTCAATGTTTAGACCATATATTGTCTGAGTAATGTTATAGACACCGCAGAGGTCAAATTATTTTTAACTCTGACCGCTATTATGAACTCTTAACATTTATTCTTTTCTTAAATGAAGTTATTAAGTTATATCCATGCCCAAAGAACGTATATGTAAAATTTAAAGTCTTTAGACCCAAAAGTGGATGAGGAGCTTGCAAGAGTTCCCAAATGTTAAATTATTGAACTTTGACCCCTTAACAGCCAAATTTCTGGCCGAAAACGGATTACAAAAACTTTCCCAAACCTCAGTAACATGTATATCAAATGTCGAGTCTGTAGACAGAAAATTTACTGAGTTATTGCGTAGTGAAATGTAAACAGACAAACACACAGACACACACAGCCACACACGCACAGACACGTTCACTTTTATAGATATACTAGCAGTTCCGCCCGGCTTTGCTCGGTCCTTATATATTGTTTATAAGGTTATTTGCATATGTGTATATTAAAAAGTGCGAATATGTTAAGGAATGCCTTTCTCTATAATAGTCTCTTTAACTACCATAGAGGAAAATAGACAGACATTTTCACTTTTATCGATATTCTAGCATGGGTTCTCGGCGTTGTCCGGGTGTTTGGAGGGGTATGCTGAGCAAAAAAGAAAAACAAACGGTAAATTCTTTAAAATTTTACCCCTATTATGACCCCTTAACATTTATTGTTTTGGGCTCTAATCAAGTTATTAATTTAGACTCCTGTCCAAGGAAATTATATGCAAGATTTCAAGTGTTCGGACCCTTAATTGTCGGAGGAGTTTGGTAGAGTTCTACAAAGGTCAACTCGTAGAACTATGGCCACTTAACAGCCAAATTACTGGCTGAAAACCGACCACATAGATTTTCCCAAATCTAAGTAGCATGTATATCAAATTTCGAGTCTGTTGTCTAAAAATTATCAGAGTTATTGAGGAGGGAAATGTACACACATACACACACAGACACACAGACTCGTTCAATTTTATAGATATACTAGCATTCTGGCTCGGCGTTGCCAGGGTGTTTGGAGGTGTATGTGGAGCAAAAAAAAACGATCAATTATTTTAACTTTGACCCCTATTATGACCCCTTAACATCTAATGTTTTGGACTATAATCAAGTTATTAAGTAAGACCCATGGCCAAGGAACATATATGTAAAATTTCAATTGTTTACACCCAAAATTCTCGGAGGAGTTTAGTAGAGTTCTGAAAGGTCAAATCGTTGAACTTTAACCCCTTTTCCCAAATATCAGTACAGTGTATATAAAATTTCGAGTCGGTAAACTTAACATTGACAGTGTTATTGCGTAGGGGAATGTACACACACACACATCCGGGAGCGTTGACTTTTATAGATAGATAGATAGATAGATTGGATGTAATATATAATAATGATTTTAAAAGTATATAAAAAAACGACTCAAGGGTCACCATTGAGAATCGAAACCAAAACGTTCATCTTCCGATTTATTTTGCCTCGGACGTCAATGACTGAGCTAGGAAAAAAAAGTTAACTCCAAGGCTAAAAATTAAAACATGAACCAATAGCTACTACGTTATGAATTCGTCATGCTGGCGTTCGACCTTCACCTGGTGAATTTACTTTTTTTAATTTTCACAATTTTGCACCGAGTTTTCCTGGCTAAAACACAAATATAAAGTTTTGCATGGGTCTAAATACCTTATATATGAAGTTTGTGGTACGGGTAACAAAAACTCTCGGAGGAGTTTAGTAGGCAAAAATTGTTAAACAAATATATATATATATATATATATATATATATATATATGTATATACATATATATATACATATATATATATATAGAAACAATTTTATGTTTACTATAAACTTTTTACGCTAATATAATTAAAGTATAAATCATGTAGAATATCTGCATGAATATAATTACACGTAACAGTTTACTAAATACGATTGTCTCATTAGAAAACCGAATCAACTAATAGGAACATAATTAAAATGAATGTTTAAAAGAATATGCACATTAGCTTGATCTGTTGCTAATGAATGCAATTCCAAGACCCATATATAATAAAATTGTGTTTGCTCAACAGATACATAGAAAAGGGATTTTTTTTTTTATATGAATATCAATACACACAAACGAAAAGCGAATTCATGGGGGTATGTATGTATATATATATATATATATATATATATATATATATATATATATATATATATATAAGTAAAACACTGAAATATTCTATTTTAGCATTACGATGTTTTTCTAAGATATGTAACGCCCTACTAATTTATATATATATATATATATATATATATATATATATATATATATATATATATATATATATGTATATGTATATATAAACGGCATAATCACGTTAACACACTGTTTTCGTCAGATCACAGGAGTTAAGCAATGACAAGCTTGATATAAACTACTGTGGTGTCTGTCTTGTTTTAAGTATATAGACTAATGTGTGGTCTCTCTTGTTTTAAACACCGCAGCGACTAAACTAGCGTTTGTAGCAAAAACCGGCATTGCCTCTGCACAAATTATCACCACTATAAACATATAATGTGTATCTCTGGACTACTTAATTGCTATGGAGGGAGGTCCTACGGCGAAATCGACGGGAGTATTCGTTTTATATGTATACATATTTACCTATATGTGTGCAAAATGGGACTCGCTAGCCGTTGGTAGGTATTAAACATGCTCTCTAGGATTTGAAAATGGTGTTGAATATGTAAAAGATTTCACAATTTTAATGTACAAGATGATATTTGTTCTTAATGTTTCTTTTTTTTTAAGTTGATAAAACAATGTTGAAGTTAGTTTATGCTCAGCTACATGGTAGTGAGTTCTAAATTTTAGGCGATCAGTCAAGATATCTGTGTTCATAGAAGTTTTGCGTAATCGTTTGTAATGTTAGTGGCTTAAAGCAAAATATCAGATTTACCCCGTTGAATTTCGTACACTTAACTATATGAACAGAAGTTAGAAATACCTTAGTAATCAGTATTTTTGTTATTTCTGTATAATGGTGTAGCATTCAAATATTTCAAACAAATATCTCAGGACACGATTCGACGCATTTATGAACACAGATACAGATTAAATCAAAGGGCGGATCTCTGAAGTACATCGGCGTTTATATTGTTAACGTCAGAATTCTGTTTTAGAATAACCACTTTATTTTATCTTTTAGAAAGAAAGGATTGCATGGTATGAAGAGAAACATCTAAATATTGCGTGTATAAAAAGAATTTCAAAGGGTTTCATATACCTTGAAATCCATAGCTTCAAGGCGATAGATTAATTTTTCCGTGAAATGACAGAGTAAATCGGCTGTAGATTTTGAAATATAAATTCATATAACCCAAATAGAACGTTTCTGTTAAGGTGATTGTCGATTATATATTGATTTGAACAACTTCTTTTTATTGTAATGCTGTATTCCCAAACGGCAACGATGCAAGAATAGGGCTGGTTGGTATAAAACACTGTGTAAATTAGACAAAGACATTAAGGAAAATACGTAAAGCAAAACCGCATTCATTTTATGACATGCACATTTCGTCGTACAGTTTTTTAAATACCTCATTAAAATTATATATATATATATATATATATATATATATATATATATATATATATATATATACATGGGTCATTGTTAAATAAGTGGTACATTCAGTTTTCCAGGTGCAACAAAATTAACCCAACACTATAAAACCCAAGGTACTTTTATATTCGCTTTCAATTAAATTTTCATACCTAACTATATAAACTTTATATTAATGGACAACGACAATTTATACATTCCAAATTTAACCTTATTCCTTAATATTTAAAGTTTGTAAAATTAATTTAATAACAATGCTAATGCTTCTTATTAAATATTCTCCAACTGATAACATAGTCTCTCTGATCAAGCACATTTTCTAAAATATTTCATTGTAAATATCTACTCATGGTAAGAAAATAAAACTGCATGTTTTTCATATCTCTATCAATTTAAGCTAAATCACCGGAGTAAAGCAATGTTGAACCTTGCAAGCAGTAAATTAATGACCATTTGTGATTTACAGGTTTTTATATGCTCACCACGTATCTCGGCATTGTTTCAATCATCCTGATTTCTTCCTGCTACTGGACTCTAACAGTGCTGAATCAGGAGGATCATAGCCTCAAAATTGCACCCGCAATTTTCCCTATAGAAGGTATCCTTTAAACGGAGACAATGATGGAAATAATTAATTCCAAGGAAAGCAGGCTTTCGCCTGCCAATGGAGTACTTGACTTTGTGGATTTCATTTTATATATGCATAAATTTATTAGAATATGTTAAGTAATGAGTCACAAAAGTACTTATATTGTCCTGATCTTTAAAGAAATCTTTGAAATCATGATATTGTAAACACTTGTGTGTATATCCGTTCTTATATGCTATGTTTGATGACATACATATATAAATAATTTTATAAATAAATAAGATACTGCTTAGGCTGTCTCGGTATAATTATTTAATAATGAATAGACGTCTGCTTATCATCTTAAATATTTTTCTCATAAATCTAAATAAACAGAATGTTTACGTCATGATAAACCTCATTTAATCATCATTTGTTTACGTCATAATTAACCTCATTTAATCGTCATTTTTACGTCATAATTAACCTCATTTGACCATACTTTTTTTACGTTATCATTAACCTCATTAAATCACAGTTTTTTTACGACATAATTCACCTCATTTAATCATTATTTGTTTACGTCATAATTCACCTCATTTAATCATCATTTGTTTACGTCATAATTAACCTCATGTAATCATCATTTGTTTACGTCATAATTACCCACATTTAATCATCGTTTATTTAATGCCGACAATCAATGCTTATTGTATTATATTCATTAGCAAATAAACATTCAGTAAATTATTCTTTGAAGGAAAATATAAACAAATATTATCAACTGTAGACAAGGGACTTGCGAAATGAAATAAGTGGATACTAATTCTTTCCATACTAGTGGCGTTTTCATCAGTAAACTGTGATTGAAAAGCGAAATCTCTAAGTCTGTCACATACAACCTAAATCGCACACATGTTCGAAAACTTTGGTGTCGGTTTGAAGACACACTAAAATATTATAACTATATCGAGTGAAACAGGAAAAGAGAATTGCCATTTAAATTATCTGTGATATCCGACGAACTGAATGAGCCTTGTATACAAATATGTTAAGTAATCTATCTAAAGAGATGTTTATCTAATCTGCAGGCTTAATAATATAAAAGTACTAAATAAAGATATACTAGATTACTAAAAAGACATAAATGTGTACACCGAAACATCAAGATGAAAAACCTTTCCTCAAAATTGTGCGGCATACATTTTTTTTACTAATCACCACCGTTATGATATGCTAGGTCTCGTATTATTAGATGAGTGCTCATTTAGATACATTATTGGGATATGTGTGATAAGGTGACAAATTCAACGATGTATGTCCCAATTATCAGGGTATGTATGAAACTGTAAATGATTTATAATTAAAAATCTCTTTAAAGGCAAGTGAACCGCTATAGACGTATGCCGAGCTTAATATGTACAAAGAGACTAGTTCTAAATGTGAAGCACTGAAAACAAGCTCGCATATTGACGACCAAAACAGAAAGTAAAGCTGTGTAGAGGCAACTAACATATTGTTTGGCTTTTGTGTAAGATTACGTACAATAGCCTTTATATCTCTAATAACTGATATATATATATATATATATATATATATATATATATATATATATATACACACACATATATATATATATATATATATATATATATATATATATATGTATATATGACTTTTATCAAATATATTGCAACGTTATTATCAATGGAGCGCTATTTTTCACAATCATTGGAAGCATCTCCCCATCTCGACACGTCAATATTGAGAGATCCACATTGCACTTTCTGTTGCCCTAGAAACATTTCTCTGGTTAGTGTCTTGGACATTTTTATTAGCGAAGTTTATCTTCACAAAAAACCCTTATCAAATGTCTCTGAATACATTAATCTTAGATGTATAACCAACGTCGATGAATGCTACGTCAGCTTGCACAAGGATGTCCGTAGCAGATGTAAACAGTGTCGGAATACAACGCAGAAATTTATGTTAAACACTCTATATGGGATGTATGTGTCTACTTATATTTGCTGAGGTTTTAGGAAAGTACAGATGGGAAATATCCTTTATACCTCTATTAACTGATATATATATATATATATATATATATGTATATATATATAAATATATTGTGTTTCATTTATTTTGAAGGCAGTAAGTCGTGTTTATCTATAGATCTACGCATTTTTTGTGTGTTTATTACAGTGATGCTGAAATGCTGCTGCCAGAAATGTTGATTAAACTACAGAGTGTGGGTAAAAACCAAACAAAAATATTTGCCTTCTAGATAGGAAAGATCCATCAGGAAATAGCTGACACACGATCAATAGAAATGCCCAAAGAAACAATAAGCAAATACAAGTGTGGGTTTGTCCACAAGGAGGAGGCCTGCCTAGGTTTATTTTTTTTTTCTTAGACGCCAATAAATCAATAGAGAAAAAAAGATTTTTGTTTAAGGGTGTATGAATCGTGACTTTGGTTGGTAGGACGCAATTAATAGTCGCTGGGAAAATAAGCAAAAGTGATTCTAGCTGACAGCTGGACTTTGGCAGACATCTAAATAAAACGGACGGAAAACTTTCCCCTCCATTTCAACATATACCTTTACCCCACTGTGGTCTGCCTGCTTCTTTGTTCTTTGTATTTCAACTAAATGAAAATGCTTTTTTTGTATCTCTTTGCGCTCTCATGTGTGTTCGTTGCGGAATTCTTTTAGAATGGACACATTCGCGCATAACCATGCTTACTGAATACACGATTCCGATACGAACAAAGGATTTACGTTGTTCTAGCTTAATATTTACGAAGAAAATAGTCTTAATCGGTAAACTGGTTTCTTCTCTTCTCTTATTATAACGCATATATATCCAGATGCGTACCGGTCAATATCCCACAATGTCGATATAAACCTCTCTTTTTATTTTATCACAATAAGAAATGTAATTTTTCAGAACTGCACATTTACATACATTAATATATCTATGCATCTATAAAAGTGAACGTGTGTCTGTATGTGTGTCTGTTGTGTTTGTGTGTTCGTGCATTTCACTGCGCAATAACTCTGTCAATCGTTAGTCTACATACTCGAAATTTGATATACTGGGTACTGAGATTTGGGAAAATTTATGTGATCGGTTTTCGGCCAGAAATTTAGCTGTAAAGTGTCAAAATTCTTCAATTTGACCTTTGAGAACCCTACCAGACTCCTCCGACAATTTTCGCTCTAAACACTTGAAATTTTAGATATAGGTTACGTGACTATGGATCTAACTTATAAAATTGATTTGAGCCCAAAACAATATTAACGTAGTATAAACTAACAGTGTAGCCTTATATTTAATTTGATTCTACCTAATACAAAGTGCAATTGTATTCACGATTTCATATCTATTTTTTCGTTTTTTTTTAATTAGAAAAAGCCTCGAATGTGAATTTTACTTTCTCCAAAAATCCTAAGTATTAAACTGAAAACTGCGAATCACTTTATTAGTATTCTCTTAAAGCAACACCAATTTTTTGGCAGACAAGTGGTAGTGCTTGTAATGCTTTTAGAACATTCAAATATGACTTCGGGTTTGGTATCATAAATAAATATTACGTCAATCTACAAAATAATAATAGGTAGATACAGATGCGAGGTTCATCATGAACTACAATGATTCCTTACATCGATACTTGCGTTTTTTTTTTTAATAATATTCATTCTGCCTTGCCGTAACATCATATCGCACGCAGAAGTGTCATTTGCATGCAACTGCTATACAACTGTCCGCGCATGTATAACGCGTTATGTGTTATTATATTTAAGTATTTGTCTAACTAATAAACGTAGTGGCCAACACCTTACTGTTACAGGAGGTAATCTAGTGTATTTCTCAAATAAACAAAATAAGCGATATGCACAGAATTCTACACAAATGTAAAAACACCTAAATCCTAACCGAAAAAGAAGAAAATATTAGTAAAAACCAAAAAATCACGTAAAACTATCGAATAGCTATTTACTAGTTATATATGAACCCATATTAGTAAATACATCAGTTGCAACAGAACAACACGACATGTTGTGCTTGAAATGTACTAGTATGTATGTGCTTAAATATGGTTACTAATGCATGTGGTGAGATTTAACTACAAGCAGACTGGTCGATCGCAAAACAACATGATTTCGAGTAATACAGCCTTAGGCATAACAACGTGCTTATTTAAATTTGGCACCGACAACATGGTCTTCTGTGAGAGAGTAAGGTTTATCGGTCCGTTCTTAATGTACGTTAGTTTTTTTAAATTTATTTTTTATGAACCCAGTGAGCATTTTTGAGTGGACGAAGTTGAGAACGCTTTCGCTGTTCGGACATTTTTCATGTTTTTTTTTTTGGGGGGGGGGAGAACTCAATCGCATAAAGTCAACGTGAGTTCCGTAGACATTTAAATATTGCCCTCCTTACAGGCCGTGCCTGTGTTCTTGGCCGGCTGTCTATTGTTTTATGGATAAAAACTTCAGGAAAACGGGTGATGTAAAGAAGTATACACGCAACTACTCTTGGTTTGTCTACTTGTTCTATGAGACGAAACCTACATAAAGAATAGAAATTTAATTCCTAAAGTGCAGGAACTTTATCCACGCGATTTTATTGTTCATGAAAACGCGTGTTAGGTCCTTTCCGGTTTTCCTGACGACACACTTGTTTTCTTCTGGTATTAGGCTCAATTCCATCTTTCGGGATCTGTAAACATATGCGCTATTGGAGTCATGAAACCGCCAGAAAACTTCACTGAGGGCGTCTACATTCATAACTTTTAACTGTTTGGTGTGAACTAATTGGAGTTGGCAGGGTTGTAGCTTATGATTTGAGGAAAAAAAGCCAAGCAGTATCACTGATATCTGACTGTTATGTCAACATGAGTGTTTCCTGCCAACACTAATCAAAATGGGTGTGGAGAATGTGTAGTTTCAGCAGGACAGTATTATTGCACACAAAACACGTGTGTCAATGACTAATCTACGACAGAATATTCTAGGACACCTGATCTCCTTGAAAGATTATCTATATTGGCCAGCAGGCTCCTCTGATTTATCACAATGTGACAATATTTCCTGGGGATATCTGAAATCAATTGTTTACAAGAATCGTTCTTGCACATTGACGCACCGGAAAAAAACAATATTCGCGGAGCTGCTGCAAACATACCCAAGGATATCCTGAAAACAGTTGGCCGATATAGTCTAGAGATAAAAATGGACACCATTTTACTTATATAATTTTCGAAACTGTTAAAACATTAAAATAACATAGTGGACAAGTTGTAGTTTAAAAAATTAAACCTACTTTACTTGCGTTTTTATTTGATATTTCGTATCAGTATGCTGCCCTGCTTCACCTTGTATGTATGGACCGACGTTATGTAATTTATGCGTTAACTAAAGAAATTATATTTTTTGTGCAGAATTATTAATATCTCTCTGAAAGCAGGAAAATAAATAACATTATGTATCTGCATAAAAAACGATAGTTTATTGAATGTCTCGTTATCAGAGAGGCGGTAGCACTCTCTATATAGGGATGGTCCGTACACGCCTATATACGCCTACAAAACAAAACTATCCAAATCTCAACTAAAATCAACTTATAAGTTTCAAAAAGCACATATTCTTACAGAGAAGCGTCTTACGAATCCAGCGAGTGTCAGAACGTCGGTTAAAATGCCAAAAGAGAGCAAAAAAAAAAGGGTACAAAAATGGCCAATTGTTCTTCTTTCTTCTTTCTTCTTTCTTCTTCTGCTTTCTTCTTTCTGTTGAGACGATGTATCTCGGTGTACGAACGGTCTCTGACAACAGTTCAAGCATCAATCGACTGCTCTTTACACGGAGAAGTGCAGTGACCCATCGCTTTTTAGCCTACTCCATAATTAAATAAGATTACGTGTAATAACAAGTTTTAAACACTATATACCCAACGTAGACAGACCACTTCGAACACGGAACTTCTCTCAAAAGGGGCATCTCCAAATAATACACCGGATGCTCACAGACGTTCCAGTTTGCCAGTGGCCTATATTTCTTGGACGCTGAATATTTGAGGTGAACGTTAAGGTTTTTTCTTTAAACAGTAACTCACCAGCGTTAATGAAACCACGGAATCTTTATCTTAGTTGATCAAAATTGTTATAAGAGTAACCTATCAGCAAGTACGACGTTAAAAAGCAATGTTATAAAACAAATAATTATACAGATTTTGGACTGTAAAATATGTACAAAATGTCAATGCTGTGACCAGGATTCGAACCTAGGTTAGCACGGCCACAACGTGGGGGTCCTAACGTCTAGACTATCACGGCTAACACTGACGTCTGTCGCTCTTGGCAGAAAGACACATGACTACTGTCAAACTATTGAAAAATAAGGAGGAGACTTGAAATTCTTACGCATGCGCAAAAATACACTATAGCGACCATTGTTAAATGCAGCTGAATCTCTTCGCTCGCTAAGAAAAGTAGATCAGACCAGTTCTTCTAAGAACTCACCAAACGCCAAAGGAAATAAGTTAAATTAACCGAAAAAGAAACTGCAAGAAAGTCATCTTCTAAGAACTCACTTGAAGCTGACCAAAAAATAATCAAAATCCAAGGCCTAGCCACAAAAATAACTAGATATTGTGGCTACTATACACAATCTACTAATAAAAACAAGTAAGTTTTCTAAAATAAACTACAATAAATTAACCAAGTAACCTCACACTGTCACTGATTAGGACTTCATATAAAGATAACAACTACACTATTGGTGTATATACCGTTCCACACTTTAACTATTGGTGACGGGGCAGTATCTCAATTCTACGAGAGTTGTCTTGCTATAAGATAAGTGATATTATAGTAAGATACACATAAGTGTTATGTGTTTACATTTAATAAAAAATGCCAAAGTCAGCACGTAGTAAAAAAGCTCAGAGAAATATAGACAATGAAAAAAACAAAGTCAAGGTATTATCTGAGCAAAAAGAATACTATCAGAAAAATGCTGAAATAATAAAAGTTAAGTATCATGCAAATCCTGAGGCAAAGAAGGCTGCCTTACGTGCTGACCCAAAGCACGGTATATCAGGGATCCCGAGGGGAAAAACTGCCTCACGTGCTCTTTATAACAAAGAACCGAAAAAAAAGAAGGCTGCCTCACGTGCTGACTCAAAAGCACGGTATAACAGGGATTCTGAGGAGAAAAAAGCTGCGGCACGTGCTCTTTATAACAAAGAACCAGAAAAAAGAAGGCTGCCTCACGTGCTGACTCAAAAGCACGGTATAACAGGGATTCCGAGGGAACAAAGCTGCCTCACGTGCTCTTTATAACAAAGAACCAGAAAAAAAGAAGGCTGCCTCACGTGCTGACTCAAAAGCACGGTATAACAGGGGTCCCAAGGGGAAAAAAGCTGCCTCATGCACAAACTATTATAAATATAAATATCAAAAACTGCCAAATCTTTGCCAAAACGCCAAAGAATGAACCAAGAAAAATTTAATAGTGAAGGTATGAACATTTTTGAACTTTATAATACTCTAACTGTTTTATCAGAGAGTTGGTAGCACTCTCTATGTAATATAGAACCGATGGAGGACCAAGAGGCAACTCCTAAGGCCCAAAACCCAAACACCTAAAACCCAGCAGGAAGCGACCTGCTACTAATGAAGGCGGCAATGAGCCGCCTCCTAAAAAAGACAATACTATCATGAATGTAAGTTTAAAAATAAGACTGTAAGTAAAAATACTAATTAACAAGAATAAAAAAGCATTGGAAATGCAAAAGGATATAGGGATGGTATGCCAAAAAGTATACAAACAAGATAGCTATGAATGGCTAGGCACATGGAAATAGAATTGCATCAAAAGTATAGCCCTATAGCTTTTTACAACTGTAATGATGGCACGGAATGAAGATTGGAGAAAAGCTATAGGGCTATACTTTTGATGCAATTCTATTTCCATGTGCCTAGCCATTCATAGCTATCTTGTTTGTATACTTTTTGGCATACCATCCCTATATCCTTTTGCATTCCCAATGCTTTTTTATTCTTGTACATATATCAATGAATTTGTTTCGTTTCAAATATACAATGACCACCCGTTTTAAACTAACTGCAAGTGTAAATGTAAGACAGGGATACACAATTACAATCACAACTCTAAAAAATCAGTTTTTAAGTTCACTATCAGCAGAAGGAAAAAATCTGACTGGAAACTATAAAAAGGTAAGTGTATTGCACATACATCATTTGGAGTTCCAAACAGTCCCCCATTTTAATACTGACTAGGATTAATGCTTCTTCACTTGGTGATATTACGGAAACCGTGGTGTTAATATGCTTCTTCACTTGGCGATATTACGAAACCGTGGTGTCAATGTGGTTTGTCCGAATATATATATATATATATATATATATATATATATATATATATATATATATATATATATATATATATATATATATATATACTGGATTATTGCTGCCTCTTGGTGAATTCAAGAGTCTCAACACTAGAGCAACATGCTCTCACAGGGATTTCAGTATCGGGTATTTGTGCTTGCCACTTGATGTTTAATATATGTCTCAAGCATTTTTCATGAAATCGTTAAATCCATTTAATGTGCATTTGATGTAATGTCAATGTCTCCAATGAATACAACAGTATAGCAAACAGGACTTTTAAACGCAGATTCTTGTCCTGTCTCTGATGCCACGACCAAACCATACTCTATTCTTTGGTCAGATCTACAAACACTTGATACAGCGGTATCTGTGGTTCAATGCATTTCACCTGGATTTGCAGGGCTAAAAATCATATCCCTAGTTCTTCTGACATTTTTCTTAGCTGACGTTACAATATGGCGTTGACCTCTTTGTATTGTCGCAATTAGGTATATGACCAAAATAATGTTCCCGAAGTAAAGATTCCTTAATTGTCTGTTTATTCATCAGCAACTGATTAATTTCCAGATTGTTGTCGTCAAACTAGTTATCGTTCTGGTCCCTCTTAAAGCCAAGAACTTCAGCACCAACCGAACACACCTTTTATATACACACTTATACACCCACCCACATATATACACGCATATACACACACAAACACACAAAAACACAAACACACACACATATATATATATATATAGATATATATAAACAACATATATTCATGCCATTCTTATCTAAAAGAAATTGTTCGAATGTTAGATTATATTCAATATTTTACATATTTTATTTTAAATATCATTTCTATGCTTTAAGAAAACATATCAATTTTAAAGAAATCTTAAAGAATTTGCTAATAAACACGAAAATATAGCAATCCCTTTGCAATCAAATATCTGCAAAAAATGTCTGCTATTTTTATCTCCGTGTTTTTTTCTTCATTTGTTTTTATTTAAGTGTCTATCAACAAGAGGATATAAGAATATAGTGTGTTATGTGTAGCCTAACTGCTAAGTAAACGAATTAAAACTTGCAGCATATGGAGAAAAGATACACCCTGGGATATTGTCATTTTATTTCCTTGATAACAAAATTAATATCTGGAGAGGTTAAGTGTTTTATATAATGTAGAGTAGCTGATAAAGAAGAATGATTACCGTATAGATAAGCTTAGTGTACATATGTTCGTGTAATAGGGTATAACATTATATAAGAAACAAGTTTATAAACAGTTATTGAAGTACGAGAAATATAAGTTTAGATATATTAACTAGTTTCTCGCTACTAAACTCTTTAACTCATAAAAATAGAACTATAAAAGTATCGGATGTTGAAAGTGATTATTTTGTCTAATTTATCAGTGAGCGAACGCATTAATCGTTTATGTTTTATTATGAAAATCTGCTTATGAAGAAGATTATAATTTCTAGAATTACTTTGGTCTCGAAAAGTTATATTTGTATAAGTTATTTATTATTTGTCCTTATATTCATAAAATGTGATAGGTGTTGAACGTATTCAGTTAATTTTGTTTGTATTGCACCTATTGAAATGTATTCATAATATTATTTTTTATTTTTGTTTTTTTAATTTTCTATTTTCATGTATCAATTTAGTATTTGTATTTATTTCAATTAATGCTCTCCGTATTTTGTCATTATATTATACGTTTCATAGTTTGAGATGTTTGTGTCATTTAATCAATTCTTTATGCGATTTTATTCTTTATGTGATTTCAGTTTTCGATCATGCATTGCTAGAATAAAAGACGTAAAATGTGTACCGAATATTTTTTCTGTTAATCTTATACTTATTTTATGTATTCATTTCTTTGTTATTTATTTCAATTGTACATTCATGTGTGCTTTGGGATTCTTACTCCAGCAGGAGGATGTGATGTGTCTAGTGTGTTAGGAATAAGTTTGTATAAAGTTCATGCTTGCATGATTCCTTGCTTCCAGTTAACTAACCTCATAACATCCGCTGACTAACCTCATGGTGGAAAGGGAGCAGCTATGCATCAGTCCTCGATGCCAATACATATCCCCTCCATCACCAATACCCCTACAGTGCCTCCAAATTTGGAGCCAAGGTGGAAAGTCCCGTGGTGATGGGGTGAGACTATGCCAGCGTCGAGGGATAAAGCACTGATGCCATAACTAGTCATCGTCTAGACTGACGGAATGCATGATGATTATAATAACATTCATGTAAAGTGTATTATTTTCGGTAACATCTTCAACAGTAAAATTATTATTCCACACTGACCTCATTCCTGTCATGGAATATTTGTATCTTAATATAAGGTATTTTATCACTTTCTGTTTCTTTTGGAGTTAAATATCTATAAAAAATTGTCTACACTAGAAATTAGCATGGTAAATACTAATATATTTATATATATATATATATATATATATATATACATATATATATATATAACTTGAGTGAAAAGAAAGTACTTGAGTGTTTTTATTTAAATTTATATGCTTTCAAAACATGCTAGTGGTTATCAATAGATTGAAAGAGTTACATGTAAAAAGCTTGAAAATAAGACGTCGACAATATATCCATGTTAGATAAAAGTCAGGCTTCTGAGCTGAAGATAAGTCACGCATAAAGTGTTGACATTTAATGCTTACAAATATCTGAACATGAAGGCTATTTTAGACATACTATTTTTCTGTGTTATTACATTTTTAGCCTTTTATTAATTACTTAGAGAACAATTCTGTTTTTAGTTTGCGTTTTTGTTCAGTGTAACTCCGACTTAGGTTTACTAGTAAATGCAAAAAGGCAATCCCTTACTATTTCTCAAAAATTCCCACTGATGATATCCATACAATGTCTTATTTCTTTATCATATTGAAAAATCCAATATTTCTGAGACATTGTAACAATGTTAAAATGCCCGGTTGCCATCTTGTTTCATCATAGTATTATGTCTCAAAAAATGATATTCAATTATAACCCGTTGTCACCGTATGCCCAATTTATGCAGTGATATGTTGAACCCCTTGTGTAGATTTGTATATTATAAACCAACGTATTCCAGGTGAAAGCATTTTTTCGATAATCTAACTCCAAAATACCAAGTGTTACTTATATAATTCTATTGAGAATTTTGTTGTTTAATCATTTTTAAACTGTCTTTCTTAGGAATAAAAAAAAAAACTACTAAAAACCATTGACATAAAAAGCAAGCTGACTTACCCTTTACTAACAAAATTATGTATCTGTACACAATTCTGCCACATGATGATATATACAAAATCTTAGGCGTGGCACGGAAAGGTCGCATAACTAAAACCCACTTAAAACCTCGGTTTCTTTTTAGAAGTTATAAGTGCTCTGGAGGACATCTTATGGATATAGGTAACATTTTAATTCAAAGCATTCCCAATGAAACTATTATTACTTACTTACATATGAAAGGCACATATTTTATTATATATTTTTCTACTTACATGTGTAACGTAGTCATTTATAAGTAAGGAGCTAACACGTTGTAGACCCCATCGTAAAATAATAAGAAAGGAACTGAAAAGAAGTTCATCTCCCAGGTGTTTATTTACGGCTGGCATTCCTCTTTCCCCGGCCATAAATGAGCTATCGTCTATGCGGTAACGTTCCCCACCTGTTTCTGTTTCATGGTCTGCACTAACAGCCTTCTTTTATCACATTTTCCTTCTTTGTTGCTGTAACGTAGCTGCCCACACGGTTTCGTACTTTGCATAAAGTTGGCATATGCGCTCTTTTACACATGTACCAGGTGTTTGTGTTTAACTAATTTTAAATTGTTTTATAACTCGTAGTGTACAGCACATTACTCTGTTCAAAAGCAGTATAGGTTTTTTTTTTCTCAAAGAACGTACTAAGGTACATGCACAGAATTATACACACATGTAAAAAAAAACAACAAAATCTTAACCAGGACGAGAAGAAAATATTCGTACAACTATACATTCACATAAAATTATCGAGTAGTATTTTATTTTTTATAAGTTTATTGGTGGCCGCCATTATGTAGACTGATGATATTTTTGATCAACGCATTTCAGAGGAAATCAGATTTACCAACTTACGTATGCATTTGTGTGTGAAAATATTTTCGTGTCTAAAGTTTTAGTTACTTTTATTAAATCGTAATATTTGGAATGTTAACGGCATTTAAATGCAAAGGATATTTTAAATTATTTAAATGTACCTACAAGAAAAAATAGAATCCCATAAACATTTTAAAATGGATTCACATACATTGGCTTAACATTATCTTTGACGTTTCTTTAATTTTACTTCCATTACACGATATAGGTGTTATCTCAAAATCTCGTAAGTTATGATGTATATAGGCAATACCAGAATTTTATAAAATACCATGAATGTAAAAGACAGAAAAATCTTGAGGAAATATTATCATAATATGAATTAAAGTGCACATATTGATCATATATTCGTGACCTTCTAGTCATGCGAGATGTCATTCATAGAATTTTGATTTAACATGTTTCAGAAACAAATGAGTTCGAGAAAGCGATATGTCTATACTGTCGAGTTTCCTGACACATTTTTGATTAAGACATATATTGTCAGTTCTCAGGCTAATAAAGGTATATATATAATAATGACTCACAGCTAGTAAATATGAAAATTCAATTGAATACGGTGGTTTTAGAGATCGTTTGATATACAGTGGAGTATTAAATAACATTATGAAATGATTTCCAATTATGAATGAAATAAGAAAATCTTGATTTCATTTGATTACGATATATATTACGTACTTTTTTACTTGGCATTTGAAATTACATTTTTTTTATATTATTCACACTGCTACTCATAATTTAGACTATCCTATTCATGAAATTACTGGTCAATCTAAGTTTGGAATTTTTCATAAAGTGTTTTGTTATTTTGTGAAGTATTTCCTACGCCAACTACTACTATCTTTATCTAGTCCATTATTGGAAACGTCCTAGGTATTGCAACTAGTCTCTTCTGGTCTATATAATGATACTATATAGAGAAGAGTGTTCTTAACAAAATAAATCATTCGTCAATGTCTTAGAACCGAAAAAAGATATTGCAAGAGAAACTGGCCACACGAATTATTTGTCGTCAGATAATATGGAATATTTTTAAAGTTAATTATGGCGACATGAAGACGTATTAGTAAAAAAGTGAAACCTAAACGTCATCGCAAAAAATAGTTCACCGTGTGTTCTCATCAAATGTGGCAGGTTTAATGTAACAATGACAAAATTCTGTATTTTATGTTTTTTTTTTTAAAGCAAAAAAATCATTAATGGTGTCACGACTTTTATCGCATCAAAAATGAAGATGACGGATATTGTCAAGCTACAAAAATCTGCACGGTTAGCAATCAAAATGTAATTTCAAACATGGGGTTGGCATGCTGATAAGCGGACAGACGTATGTTATACACATATATATTTCAGGCTGATCCCATTGGTTAATCTATTTGGTCGATAGATTAATAATAATTGTTTAGTAAGGCGCATCAATGTATTTAGTTAAAAAAAAACAAAAACACGCAGCGTTTACATTGCCCTCTCGTATATCACGTGCGTGCACCTATAATCAGATGTTCATCATTTGCAGCAGGTTTGATTATATAGATAATCTGCTCGTTAAAATATAGCACCTGAATTCTCAACGACGTAAAACGTACATCACAAGCATCCATTGAATAAGTTTAAACCTTATCTAAACTTCTATTAGCAAAATCGATATTTATTTGACATAATATATATATATATATATATATATATATATGACCTGAAAGCATATCATTTGATCGAATTCATCAGTGTGAATACTTAGCTAAATAACTTTTATATCTGATCCTTGAGTTTAGGTAATCTAATAATCGGCAAATAATTCAGCGTATTTAAGTTACTCGATAAACATGTGTTACATCCACCTTTAATTAACCGTATATATTTAAAGCAGGATGATTTGAAAACTATACAGCTTACTTGTCGTTTATTGGAGTTTATAACAACCTATCATTAAAAATTCATAGTTAATTCCAGTTAATATATGGCGGATAATTCTGTCGATTTTGACCGTGGTATGTCCGCCAGAGCATCTAAATTGTCAACAATTAGTAGAGATTGTTTATTTAAAACTGTGAAGACTTTGCGAAGAATCATTTTTCCGAAAATTTTCAAACTTACATTTACATATTTTAACTATAGAGAAATACCCAAATTAAATAAACCCTTAGACGGCGGTATATGTATCATAAATGAACTTACGTAATACAAACTATACTACGATGATTGAAAGAATTAGAATAGAAGAGAGATTTTTTCATCCATCTTGTTTTATAGAAAGTTTAATGGTTTATGAAAGAGTCATGTGCAATTCCCATATATATATATATATATATATATATATATATATATATATATAAATTTATATATATATATATATATATATATAATTATTTTTACTACAATAATTATTTAATACCTACATACACTAGAATTTCATCCTTTCGGGAATCTTCTCTGCAGGGTGTCACGATTTATATGTATATATATAGAGACGAATATTGGCTGAAGAGAGCTTGATAAGGATACCTTAAACGGGCCTTATTATCGGGCTTGAAACCGACGGTACCAATGATCTGTCTCAACTAACAACTTTCTGTACACAAAATATAAGTACGCTCTTAAAATTTGGATTTTCCTTTTAATTGAGCACTCTGCTGGAATTCTTTTTCCAAAAAAAACTAATCATATATATATATATATACATATATATATATATATATATATATATATATATATATACATTCCGTGGTTCAATTTTAAACTCGGAAAAAACAGCATATAGAGACATATATTCGATTTAAGAATTTCTTTTTCGCTAGGTTCTTACCAATGCGATCAGAATTTCCTTTTTCGCTAGGATCTCCTTGAAAGTATTACTTCAAGTAATATCTATCAGGATTTTTCATCTGAATTTTATCAGTGTCTTATCTCGCTTATATATATATATATATATATATATATATATATATATATATATATATATATATATATATATATATATAGTCATTTACATACAATACTGTTTCGTTGTTTCACAGCTCATCAGTGCGGCTAGACAGGCAACTACTTCAAGTCAGGACAGTCTGTACGACAGTCAAGGATCCTAACCATTATGCTATTGGTGGCTGCTGAGCTAGTCGTGAGTTTAACGATGTCTTGACATCGTCCGAAATACCTAAGGTCGATTTGTTTACGCAAAGAGCATCGCTCAAAGCTAATGGTATATACATACATATATATATATATATATATATATATATATATATATATGTGTGTGTGTGTATGTGTGTGTGCGTGCGTGCGTGCGTGTATATATATATATATATATATATATATATATATATATATATATATATATATATATATATACAATGTAAATGAAGGGCAGATGAAATAACTGTATTATTACTGCAATTTCTACTACTAGTAGATCTACTTTTGCTAGTAGTTGTAGAATAGTAGTGGAGTTACTACTGCTACTGCTACTACTAATATTTAATCTACTCTCTACCATTTGATAATACAATAACTGCTACTATTCATTCTACTAACAGTTATTTCCACAGCATTTATTTTGATAACTGCACACGCATTCACCCTTATCTTGAGTTGCCTCCGTGACTTGATAAAACTTTACTTCTTTGTACAAAAAAGGGTTTATACCAAATAAAATGATAGTGGACTATAAATATTAATATTTTAATTAAACAAATATATTGACTGAATTCATGGGAAACAATGAGTTTTTTTACGAGTTTAAAAACGAAATTAACAAAACATGGGGCATTGCATAGAAAGCTAACAGAGCGAGTCAAGAGAACATTCTATACGGACAGACAGTTTATCCAGCAGTTTTACCGGCAATCAGCTCAGCGATTAACTTTCCGTTCTACGACCAAACAGAATATTAGGGCGTTTATAACAGGAGGTTAATCCATACAAGCATCTCGACTTCGATGGAAGCCAGAACCTTGCAATAATAAAGTTTGTATGTAAAATATGACTTATCTACTTGTGTTTCTTCCAGAGATTTTTTTAATCACAATTTTTATGGCATCAGGGAAAGTAATGCATGTGCCTTATCTAACCGTCTCGAAACAATAAATCATATGCAAGCTTTGTTAGCATTGTGTTCGTTTACGTCGAATGAATTCTGCCTTTATAGTCGGGTCGTTTTTGTTTAATGCCTGAACAAATGTTACAAGTCATGAGACACATGATACGCCCTTAAGTATATAAATTAATGGTATATATAGAGACGTTTTCCGCTATGAAAACTTATGTAAGCTTTAAAAGCCAATAATAATGCGGAAAAGACCGAAATTACAAGAGTAAAGAAAAGAAAAAGAAGCCATAACATAGATTGGTAGGTTTGAGTAGAGAAGTGTCTAACTGTTTATTCATTTATCACTCCTCTGCTCCTCACATAACTAATTTGCAACCAACATTGGTATACCTGGTGAATATAAATATATTTGGTGGTAGGAATCTTTGATTAATGTCGCGGGATATATCTCTGCTTTTCCAAAAATAAACACAAATATATTCAAGATGGCGGAAAAAACAGGACTGCAGATAGAGGGTTAGACCGCAGTAAGATGTACTTGTTAAAACCGTCGGTAGCTGGGGATAATTATATATTATTATTTTTTTTTTGTGATTAACATTTATTGGTCAGAATTTTTAAATCCTGTTGTTGTTGTTATTATTATTATTATTATTATTATTATTATTATTATTATTATTATTATTATTATTATTATTGCTGTTGTTGTTGTTAAAAAATAGCGACGCAGCTAATAATTTGTTTTCTTTTTTATGGGATCTCAATAAAAATACGGGTAACTTATTGTGTTAGGATATACTTCTGTTTAATTTTATATTTTTATATTTTTTTCCATCTTGTTATACATGCATTTTTCGTTGTTTATGTTTTTCTTTTATTTTACTGTTTGTATTGGCGTCTAATGGGGCTAAATGGGCTCAATTTTATGCATTTTCTGTTATACTTTTTGGCTATAATATTTTCTTTGTATCTTTGTATATTAATATTCATTTATTATTATTATTATTAGTATTATTAATATTGTTAATAGTATTATTATTATTATTATTATTATTATTATTATTATTATTATTATTATCACCATAATTATTTTCCTAATATTACGGCGTAGCTTAGCTTTTTTGTTTCATTATTATAGTATGCCGGTAACTTACGGTGTAAGGGAGATTACTTTGTTTAACTTTATTTCTTTTACTATTTACTTGTTTTCTGTTGTTTGTTTGTATTTTCTATTTGCATCTATATTATTGTGTAAGTAAATTGTGTGGGCTTGCTTTCGTGTATTTTTCGTTATACTTTGTGGCTATAATATTTCTTTGATTATTATTATTATTATTATTATTATTATTATTATTATTATTATTATTATTATTATTACTATTATTGTCTAAAACTAACGAGGTAGCTCAGATTTTTTTTATTATAGCATCGCAGTAAAAATCCGGGTAACTTTCAGTGTAAGGGAGATAGCTGTGTTTGATTCCATTTCTTTTATTTATTTATTATTTGTTGGCTTGTTACAAATATATTTTGGTTGAGTATGTTTTTATTTTTTATTTTTAATTGTATTAATGTGTAAGGGGGCTTACCGCGAACAATTTCATGTATTTTTTGTCATACTTTGTGGCTATAATATTATTTCTTTGTTTATGCATATTAATATACACGTTCTTTTCCTATGATTATTTCTTCATATTAGTTACGTGTTAACGTTATTTTCTCTATCTATCTTTAACGTCGAACTAAATTTTCTCTCGTGATGTCTCATGTCTGCATACCTCTTTTCTCTTTATTTCCTTATGTGATTTAGTTTTATTTATCGATTATTAATGTTTTTATAGTATGCAGTTTTTAAAAACCTTATTCTTAGATATAAATGTGTATGTTTTTATTCATGCATAGAGTCATAGATTCTGGCGCCTACGTGCATGATATATATATATATATATAAATATATATATAAATATATATATATATATATAAATATATATATATATATATATATATATATATATATATATACTAGAAATTCAGCCCGGCGTGCCATGTTTAGCATAAAAAACGGTATTTTTTTTTAATTTGACAACTATTATGACCCCTTAACATTTATTGTTTGTGGCTCAAATCAAGTTATTAAGTTAGATCCAGGTCCAAGGTACCTATATCAGAAACTTCAAGTGTTTAGACCCAAAATTGTTGGAGGGGTTTGGTAGAGTTCTCAAAGGTCGTATCGTTTAACTTTGACAACTTAACAGCAGAATTTCCGGCTGAAAACCAATCACAAAGGTTTTACCAAATCTCAGTACCCTGTATATCAAATTTCGAGTCTGTAGACCTTAAATTCACAGAGCTATTGCGTAGGGAAATGTACACACACAGCCACACAGACACGTGCACATTTATAAATATACAGACTAGCATTTCAGCCCGGCATCGCTCGGGTGTTTAGATGTGTGTGCTGAGCCTAAAAAAAAGTAGTAGTAGAAAGGCAGGTTCGAACCCGTTCCGCGAAGGGCAAAAAGAACGGGGAGAAAAACCTGGCCTCTTTGTCGTTAATACCACCGCCAAAGCGGAAGTGACGTACGTTTTAATTAAGGCTAGACAATAGAAAGAAGAGGTTGACTTTCAAATATATCGGCGAAAAAAGAGATCTCCCCCGTAGAAAAGTGCCAGTTTAAGGTGAAGATGTGTATGTTATTAGCCGATTTTTCGATATTTGTCGTCTGAAATGTCGAATTTCAAAACGATACTGATCCTGTAAAAACCCGTCGAAAGGTTCAGCCACACATGCAAGCATAAATACATAGTACATTTATATATTGGTAACTAAAAATTTTCGACCCAAACCGATTTAAAAGCTTGCCCTATCTCTGAATACGCTTTATTTCAAATTTCAAATTTTTAGACCAGAAAGTGTCTGAGAAATTTGCTAGAAACTGCAGACATAATTTTTTTTTTAATTTGACACCTATCATGACCGCTTGTTTGGACTCAAATGCAGTTGTTTAGTTAGATCCATGTCCAAGGAACCTATATCTAAAATTTAAAGTATTTAGACCCAAAATTGTCGGAGGAGTTTGGTAAAGTTCTGAAAGGTAAAATCGTTGACCGTTGACCCAATTAATAGCCAAATTTCTGTCTGAAAACGAATTACACAGATTTCACAACTACCAGTAACCTGTATATGAAATTTCGAGTCTTTAGACTTAAAATTGTCAAAGTTATATACTAGGGAAATGTACACACACGGACACACACACAGACACGTTAACTTTTGTAGATATACTAGAATTTCAGCCCGGCGTTGCCCAGGTGCTTGTATGTGTATGTTGAGCAACAGAAAAAATGGTAGCAGGAAGGCAGGCTTGAGCCATACCGTGAAGGAGGAAAAGAACGGGGAAACCCCCTGACGTCTTTGCTGTTACGATTGCCGTCAAACAGGAAGTGGCAATTATTTAAATTAAGGCTAGACAATCGAACAAATATGATGACTGTTAGAAATATCGGCGAAAAAGGAGACCCGCCCTGTAGAAAATGCCTAGTTTAAGGTGAAGATATTAAACTTTTTCGCTAATTTTTCGATGGTTGTCGTCTGAATGGTCCAATTCAAAGCGATAATGATCTTGAGAAACTCCGTCGCTTCTGTTGAAATTTTCAGGCACGTATGCAAACATACATGCATACATATATACATTTATATATTGGTAACTAAAAATGTTCGACTGAACTGATGAAAAAGCTTGCTCTGTCTCTGAATACCCTTTATGGAATATTTCAAATATTTAGACCAGAAATTGTCTGAGTAAATTGGTAAAGACCCCAGAGGTAGTTTTTGTTAATTTGACCCCTATTATGACCCCTTAACATTTACTCTTTTGGACTCAAATCAAATTATAAAGTTAGATCCCTGTCAAATGAACCTATATCTAAAATTTTAAGTGTCTAGACTCAAAATTACCGGCGGAGTTGGGTAAAGTTCTCAAATGTCAAATCGTTGACCTTTACCCACTTAACAGCCAAATGTCTGGCCGAAATCAGATTACAAAGATTTCCCCAAATTTCAGTATCCTGTGTATCAAATTTCGAGTCTGTAGACTAAACATTGACAGAGTTATTGCATAAGAAAATTTACACACATAGGCACACAGATACACACAGATACACACACGGACACGTTAACTTTTATAGATGTACTCTCATTTCCGCCCGTGGTAATAGGAAGGCAGGCTCGAACCCGTACAGCAAAGGAGGAAAAAAACGGGAAAAACCTGACGTCTATTCTGTTACGACAAACGCCCAATCGGAAGTGACATTTTTTTTTAATTGAGCCTAGACAATGGAAAGGAGAGGATTACTGTAAAAATGTCCGCGAAAAAAGCGACTCCCCTGTAGAAAATTGCCAAGTTAAAGATGAAGTTATTAATGGTTTTAGCCATTTTTTCGAAATTTTTTGTCTGAAAGGTCGACCTTCAAAACGGTCCTCATCTTGAGAAAATCTGTCGCCTCTGTCGAAAGTGTTGGCCAGACATGCAAACATACATACATACATTTATATATTGGTAATTAAAAATTTTTCGACCCAAACCGATGAAGAAGCTTGCACTATGTCTGAATAACCTTTACGTAAAATTTAAAATGTTTAGACCATAAATTGTCTGAATAATTTATTAGAGATCGCAGAGGAATGTCCCCTTAATATATATTGTTTGGGGCTAAAATAAAGTTATTAAGTTAGATCTATGTCCAAGGCACCTATATCTAAAATTTTAAGTGGTAAGACCCACACTGTTATAGATATACTAGCATTTAAGCCCGGCATTACCCGGGTATTTTGATTTGTATGCTTTGCAAAAACAAAACAAAAAAGGGTTATTTTTTTTTAATTTGATCCCTATTATGACCCCTTAATTTTCTTTTATTTTGTGCCCAAATCAAATTATTAAGTTAGATCCATGTCCAAGCAACCTATATCTAAAATTTCAAGTCTGTAGACCGAAAATTGTCGGAGGAGTTTTGTAGAGTTCTCAAAAGGCAAATCGTTGAACTTTGATCCCTTAACAGCGAAATTCATGACCGAAAACCGATCACATCGATTTTAACAAATCCAGTACCCAGTATATATAAATTTCGAGTCTATAGACTAAAAAATGACAGAGTTATTGCGTAGGAAAATGTACACCGACAGACACATACACAGACACACATATACGTTCACTTTTATAGATATATAAACAGATAGATAGCCTTATAGATTAAGCAAAAATATATACGTATACATAAATGTATATGGAAACAATTTTTGTTTACTGTAAAAATTTTACGCAAAAATTATGCAAGTATAACTCATGTAGAATATTTGCATGGATATAATTACACGTAGTAGTTTACTCTAGATGATCATCCCATGAGAAAACCGAAAAAATCTAATAGGGAATTAATTAAAATGAATGTTTAAAGAATATGCAAATTAGCTAGATCTGTTGCTAATGAATGCATTTCAACAACCCATATATAAGTAAATTGTATTTTCTTTGTACATAAACAGAAAAGAGGGGGGTTTAATATGAATAGTAATACATACAAAAGATAAACGAATTCATAGGAATGTAGATTGATAGATAGATAGATAGATAGATTAAACAAAACTATATACGTATACATAAATATATATGGAAACAATTTTGTGTTTACTGTAAACTTTTTACGCTTATATCATGCAAGTGTAAACCTGGTAGAATAGCTGAATGAATATAATTACACGTAATAGCTAACTAAAGATGATCATCCCATCAGAAACCCGAGAAAAACTAATAAGGAATTAATTAAAATGAATGTTTACAAGAATATGAGAATTAGCAAGACATTTTGGTGGTGAATTCCATTCAACAACCCATATATAAGAAAATTATATTTTATTTTTAAATAAATAGAAAAGAGGGTGTTTTAATATGAATATCAGTACACAAAAAAAGAAAAACGAATTTATAAGGGTATAGATAGATATACAATTTATTATTGCTGTAATCTGTATATTGTATATATATATATATATATATATATATATATATATATACATATATATATGTGTGTGGGGGGTGTAAGTTAAGGGGGGATTTAGGTTTATCCGGCATCTAAATTGTTTCGTATGAAATGGTTTTCGAAAGAAAAGGAGCCATAAGTACAGACCTCTTCTGTATGCCTCCTTATCTTTCGAACATCATTATTAAAGAAAACAATTCAGATACAAGATAAACCTAAATACTCTCTTTTTACTTTCTAATATATATATATATATATATATATATATATGTATATGTGTGTGTGTGCGTGTGTGTGTGAATGTATAAATATTTTCAACATACATACATATATATATATAAATCCATCATAAACTGTATGCATATATATATTTACTATTTAATATATATATATGTATATATAAATATTTACAATATATATATATATATATATATTTGTGTATATATATATATATATATAAATATATATATATATATATATATATATATATACAGCCATCATAAACTGTATACATATGCCTATATATGTTTTCTTTCTAATATCTTTATATATATATATGTATGCATATATAAATATTAACAATGCATATATATATATATATATATATATATATACATATATATATATATACATCCATCATAAAATGTATACATTTATATATACATATATATATATATTTACATTACGTGAAAATTACTCCTATTTTTATAAATAGCTTTAAACATTCGATCTTCTTGTCATTGACCAGATAGCTATATATGATTTCATAATCAATATATCATATAGATTACATATCTTATGAAGTATTTCTTACTAAATCTTCTTGTATTGTATACAAACTGTAAATATGTAAAATATGTAATATGCTTGATACCCAAACATTATACAGAAGCGATTCACTTCTCTTGAAACAGTTAGTGTTGATCAAGCACTATACAGAAGGAAATCATGTTTGTATAAGGTTACATGTAAACGTTTAAAATTATATAAAACTTAAACATGTTGATAACTAAAAATAATGTTCGATCATCGAAAAGCCGTAGTATGTGACGAGAGAGAAATATTAGGTATGATTAAAAATATATAAACAGAAAAAGGGAACACGTCGGCGTCTCTCGGACTAAGTAAACATTAGAACGGGTGAGTGTAAGGTGACTTCATATGGCAACCGATATGATCAGTGACGTTGCATAGTTTTTACCACGATACAATAACTGTTCATTATAAATAATAGATAATCTAGAAAGTAATTGGTAACGGACGAATATATTTACAGAATTAGTAGTATATTGGAATTTTGTGTATTTATGTTGAATAAACCGCATTTGTGCATGAATACAATAGAATACGGCATGCCATTTACAATAATCGTCTCAATGAATACTAGAATTTGAGCATACAGGAAAAGAAAAATGTTCTTCTATGAACGTTAGTTTTCAATAGGGTGGAAAATAACATTTCTACCTGCCGGAGCATTGTACAAATTGAAAATCGAACGGTCGTTTGATCTAAGTGGTAGCTAAGGAAACGTAAAACCTAAACGCAAAACCGCATTTTCCTTTTGGGGCGGCGAACATAAAGAGGTTTCCAGTTTCAGCAATGGAAATTAGATTAAGCGTGGCAATGGCACATTTCTAAGTCCAATGTTGAGTAACAGATGAACCAGATGAGAAATAGATGTAAGCAATAGAGTGGGACATAAAAGAAGGAGACGCAAAAAATAGAAGAGGAAGTGAGGGATAGAACAGGGAGGGTGTCCAGATGACTTAACCTTTAAGCACATGTGATTTCGTTGCAGTGTTTTAACAAGATTAACAAACAATTTTGTTGTGGAGAAATACAAACAAAAAAAATACCTTTGATGCAAGCATTTCAAGTGTGAGAGTTGAGCTTTGTGATTTCTAGTCGCAAGTCGAGGCTTCGGACGTGAATGAAAGTTTTAATGTCGGGAGGCTGTACGCAGTAAGGCGGAGAGCGTATTCATGATAGAAGCGTAATCGAATGTAAGTTGATAAGAGCACTAGTCTATTAAATTATCAACGAATAACAGAAGATTCGAAGCGATGTTGAAAATGTGTTTTAGAGAATGAAAGGGGAGATTTTGTGAAGAGAATATTGTATTTCTAGTAATTAAAATTAACAATATAAAACAAAAATGCAAAACTTTGTATATATGAATCATCTCCAAAACAAGTAAGAGAAATACATCCGTGATCGATCTGACAATAGAACGCAGTTTCTATGTTCCACAGTATAAACACTGCAGTGGTCTATAAGTATTTGCCATTCACATACATAATCTAATATATAAAGAGGGTTATTTCTGTCTGTGTGTCTCCATATTTTAAAACACTATCTGTACTGAGACTAAAACTTGCAGAGCAGCGCTAGGGACATTAAATGATTTTTTATTGACCGTTCTTTTATAGGTCTTCATCCCGTAAACATTGTTTCAAGAGGACAAAATGTGGGTCAACACTGAAAAAAAATCCTTATACATTTTGGACATTCATCTAAGTTTAATTCAAATCTGTTCATATGCGTGTCACGTCGGTACAGGGATAACGTCACAAGCTTTGTATGTTACCGTTTTGCTTTTGGTTTCGATTTTAGCTGATAGCATCCAAATACTTAGTTTTTCTTTGGAAATCCCAACTATATAATCTAATATACCAACAGCCATATATTAGTATGTCTTTATATTTTAAAATTCTTTCTCTCCGGGAACTGAAAGTCGCACAGCGAGTCTAGGATTCTCACATGATTGGATCTTTACTGACCGTTCTCTCATGGTCGTTAGCTTGTTAAAATAGTCTTCAAGGGAACAGAATGGGTTAAAATGGAAATAAATAGGTTATAAATGTTGTACATTAATCTTAGTAAACATTTACTTTTTTTATTTTTTATCAGTGCATATGCGTCTTTCGTTTGTACTGTGGAAGCCTCACGAACTTTGAATGCTACAGTTTTGCTTTCGGTTTGCATTTCAGTTGATGACACCCTAATAAGTTATTATTTACTTGTGAAATATCCTGACTATTTTGTAATAATAATCACCTAATATATAAAAGGTTATAGGTTAGTCTGTCTGTCCGCCTGTCTGTATGTTTTTCTGTCTGTACAAAACTCTATCTCCTCCGAAGCTAAAACGCATTCAGCGGCGCTAGGGGCCTGAAGTGATTGGATGATTTATGGAGCGTTCTTCTTATTTGTCATTCGGTGTTAACATAGTTTTAAGCTGTCAAAATTGGTCAAATTAAAAATAAATCGTTGTATATTTTTTGTATTCATCTGAGGTTATTTTTAATTTTAAATGTTTAATCAGTTCATATGGGTGTCAAGTTTTACAGTGGTAGAGTGATCAGCTTTGAATGCTCTCTCTCTCTCTTTCTCTCTCTCTCTCTATATATATATATGTATACATATATATATACATACATATATATATATATATATAAGAGCAAATAGTTAATAAAACATGTAAAAAACACTTTGAAAAGTGTTAAAAAAACATATTTAATCTGAAAAAGAAACACTTAATAAGTGGGTAGTCCTTAATCCGCGGGGTTTCGAAGACATACTTTCCTTCTTATCAGAGGGTAGGAATTAGCAAAATGCGGGATCGGATTTTGCATACAAAAGTATTTGATGAAACTCCAAGTAAGTCAAAGATCTTACTTGATAACAAAAAGTGAAGCAGAGGGACTATGGTGAAGAAAAGGTGATTTCACGTGAATTGAATATATATATATATATATATATATATATATATATATATATATATATATATAATATTGAAATCAGAACTCTGTAACAATATATACAAAATCTGGCCAAGTTAAACATCATATTAAAGCGTATATTACTATCAGAAAAAAAAAGATGGGCACCCCCAGTACAAGTAATCTAATATATAAAAGCACGATGTCTGTCCGTCTGCCTGTCTCCATATTTTTACACTTTATATCTACCAAAAATAAAATGATTGGAATGTTTATGGACCTATTATGTTTTAATGTACTTTTATGCGATTTTAGCCGATTAATTTAATTTTGAAGGATTCAAAAATGAGTCAAAATGTTATAATCCTTATGCATTATGTACGGTCATCTTAGTTTATTATAAATTTAAACTTTTAAGCAGTTCATATTATAAATATAATCGGGATAGTTCTAAAGTAAAATAATAACGTGTTAGGTGCCATCAGCTGGAATGCAAACAAAAAGAAAAACTGTAGCATTCAAAGTTGATGAGGCTACAACTGTACCAAGTAAGCACGCATATGCACTGATTAAAAGTAATATTAAATGTTAAATAAGAGTGTCACATTGATACAGAAATATCATATCGTATTTTACGACCGGTCAGAACCGGCCAAGCCTCACCAGTAGAAATAACTTACTATATAAAAAGTATTATGTCTGTCTCAGATTTTCTAACTTCATCTCTACAGAAACTTAAAGTTGTACAGCAGAGCTAGGGGCCTCAAATTATTGGATTATTTATTAACCGTTTTTATGAGTCGTTAACCGGTTGGAATAGTGTAAAAGTGTCCCAAATTGTTATACATTTTGTACATTCCTCTTAGTATTTTTTGTCACTTCATATGAGTGTCACATTGGTAAAGTGGTAATATCACCAGCTTTCATAAGTACATTTTTGCCTTCGTTTACGATTATAACTGATGTCGTTCACATACTTGAATTTAAATTTTAAAATCACGACTCTATAATATATATATATATATATATATATATATATATATATATATATATATATAGTAATTCTGCATCAAGTTAATTGTAATATTTATACATATATTACGAGGAGCAAAGCCAGACAACCCCCTAGTAGATTGTGTCATATTAAAATAACAATGAAACATTTATTGGTTTAAAAATTAAAATTTCAGCTAATATAACTCCTCAGTCAGGATTAGAGGAAGTTTGATTTTCCTCTTCACATTTTTCATAATGTCATACCTTGCGCATGCGTGGCTTTTATAAGAGACATACTAATTTACCCTAGTAATGTTTTAGACCACATCACTATAAAGAAACAAGTCGGTGCTCTCTCTCTCTCTCTCTCTCTCTCTCTCTGTTTTCTGCTTGGGGAATATAAGAGAATTAGTAGACGCATGCTGTGTGGCGTCTTCTAGGGAGAAAGACCACAACAAGTGACGAGAGTTATATTACTCAGTGCGCGTCTTAACATAAGTAGCCCAACACCATACATTTAGACACAGCAAGCTCACACTAAATTGCTAGACACAGCTTGAACTGACTACACAGCTAGACACAACTAGCAATCAGTACACTGAAAACCAGCTAGCACTCACCACACAACTAGACACAACTAACACTCACTACCCGGTTACACATAGCTAGCACTAGCTGCTAGTAACAGCTAGTAGTTACTATGCAACTAAACACAGCTAGCACTCACTACTCGGCGAGAGGCAGCTAGCACTTATTTTATCAAACCAAGTCGAGTAGGTCTTTACTTGTCGATTTAACAACGACAACTTAATATGTAAAACCCAACTGAATCGTATATGAGTTTTCCATTTAACAGCGGCCGCTCTTTTCATAAAATACAACGGAAACGTATTTTAATCCGTTAATTAAGCAGCGCTGGCTCTTATCATCAAATCCATCACGATTGAATTGTATTTATCCATTCATCAAAGCAACATTTCGTAAAATCCAACAAAATGTTAATTTAAAAGCTTTATTTAACAACGACACCATTTTTTGATAAGACATAAACTACTAATCGACCGCATCTAATTTTTATTTCTTTATTTAAAGACAACAATTATGTTCATGAATTCAACCGAACTGTAATTTAATATATCAATTTTTCAACTTCATGTTCTAATGTAAATCAAACCGAATTGCATTTTAATTTCTATATTTTACAGCAGCGATTCTTTTTGTAAAATCCAACGAATCATAATACTCCATTTTCCAGCGACTACTTTACAATAACTCAAACCGAATCATAACTTACGCTATTTCATTTTATTCCCCCGCCCACCACTCTCACTATCACTTTAAACCCCGTATGCAACCTGTTTCCTCCTCCTCCCAACACACCACGCCGGCCAATACTGACTTTGCAACTTGTTGCCATGGTGATCTGTTAAATTAACTGATAAATGCTACTTAAACTTAAGCTGTTATAAACCACAACAGCGTCTATAAACATAAACACATAATTAATATTTAATAATAACCCCCTATCTCCTTATATACACTCCTACTACTTTAAATTCCAACGTCCTCTCCCCTCGACTTCCCCCTTCTCGTCTAACTCCCCTTCATATGCTACGATGTTTTCCATTCTTATTTGGTATTTTAACTCAGTCCATCTGTGAATTCTGACGAAGCTGGTCGGATATTTCCTCATCTTTTAAGGATATCTTCCTAACGGAAACAATATGTAAATTCATCCTGGACTCACAGTAATAAATTTCTTATATACTGCTCTGGCTACACATTGAACACCCTAGTCCGGTTTTTTCAAAACTGATGAAATATATATATATATATATATATATATATATATATATATATATATATATATATATATATATATATATATAATGTAATATTTTAAATTTGTTTTGGAAATAAGATAGATAATAATTAACGGGCTACTTATCTCAGCTTCCATCGCATGCGGGAAACAGCTAATTGATAAATACGTCACGGAAATATAATCTCATTTGAAAAATGCCGATTGTAATTTTGCACAAATTTAACCAACAATTTGGCATTACGCATTTATTTAAAATGTCCGGACGTTACGATATTATACTCTATATTATAATTCCAATGATACATTTTCATTATAACATAGACAATGTTTTAGTCATGCCACCTAAACTCAAGTTGTTAAACAGATTTGAATTCAGAGACTTTGAATTCAGAGACTTGAATTTAGCCTTATTGATAATTTCAATAGACAATAAAGTACTCATATATTTTAACATTTAAAAATCTGTAAACAAAATTGCACGCACTTTTAGAAGGTAATAAGTTATACAGAGTGCGGCTGAAATATTTCCCACATTTTGACATTCGACCTTCCCGGTCGCTTGGGCAGTTTTTGATCAATCATTATTTTGTACGGAGGAGATTTCATATCATTATTTAGATTCTTCTGACTGTTTGATCAGACATTCTCAAGTCCAAACCATATTTTCAAGCTAAAGGTGTAGGATACTGATGAAAACAAAATCGCAGAGGTCGAATACTGTATGACGTTCGAGCCTTTCAATGCGGCTTTTATTTTCAGTGCCGAACCTCTAGCTCTGTAATTTGCAACTTATAGATGCATAGATTTTCTATTTGAAACGCCATAGCACCATCCTAAATTGTAATCAACTCGGAAACCTCTTTGTGTATCAGTTACATATATAGCAAATAAGATTTTTAAAAAATATCTCTAGATGTAAAAGCACGATATGTGCCAGTTAAAATCATACTGGTCGATGCGTATACCTGAAAAGGTAATGATAATTAATCACTAAAATAAAACATCATTGGCACTTGCATAAGTTCATAAACAACATATAGCTAAATATTAAAGACGTGGGACATGCTGCTGCTGCAACCTGTATCAAAGGAGGCATCGCAAGAATTACTTTTAAAATGTGAATAATAACCCAATAATCAAATTATGGCGACCTGTTTTTCTTTAATGTATTATATACTGCAGCTTATTTGTGACATTGCGAAGGATCATACTTGTGTAATACTTCATAATATAAGATTTCACTTGAAAAAAGATGAAATATCCTGTATCACTTAACACTATCAGTTGTAGCTGCAATAAAATGTAAATGTATATGTGTTATGTTTGTAAACATTTGATAAAATCAATCATCTTAATTTAAAGATAACAAAAAAATATGTCGGAAGGATAGCGTGTTTTTATGTAGGCGATTTTTTTATTATTATTTAATAAGAAGAAAACGTAGAGATGTCGTAAACATTATCGCCTTTTCTTGAACTACTCTATATAAGTATTTATCTTGAATAGCGTTATTTACCTAACGATTCAACTGTAGAACACTGAATTACATGGAACGGAGTATGTATTATTATGATATTTGGGTATGATATTTACCTTTTATTACTTTAGAACTGGGATTTTCTATGCATACTTGTGTGAATAGACACGAGTTTATAATGTTTAACAGATATCGTTTTTTGTATTGTCTGTGGTATGAAACACAAACTCTATTAACCTTTTCACCTGTTTTCATTTTTCATAAAATCTCTTAAATGAAATATAAAAAATGAAACTTAGGTCATTAACTTGTATTCCCTATCACCAGGTCTTATGATAGCATTTAAGGTTCTCTATTCTCACTTTCTTTGTACTGAATTTTGTTAAGAGTTTATTAAATAGTGCATATTATTTAATCCGATGCTTCGTTTATTTGGTCTTTCATTACATTTCCTTAAGATAATTCCCCATCGCTTTCTTAAAAACATGTCTATTTTAATAACACTCATAATTCTGTGTGTGTTTTTTGTCTCGATAACTAGTGATTTCTCAGTAAACAACAAAGTTATAAATCCATGCCTTTACAGCTTTAATTTTAATGTTATTTTTTAATAAATATAAATAAACGATCACGTTTAAGTACATGATATAATAAAAATATTATACGTAAAATGCTTATAGCTTATTTTTAACTTGTGTATGGCATTGATGGAAATATCAGCATGTAATCAATCATCAGCTAATCAAAAGATATATTGCCTCAAGCAATGAGTAAAATTGGATTCCAATTTTGAATGTATTGTCAGCATTCTTAGTTCATATATATATATATATATATATATATATATATATATATATATATATATATATGCGTGTGTGGGTGTTTTGTGTGTGAGTGTATGTGTGTATCTGTACATATATGAATATATAGATACATATTGTTTATTATCTTCTCTTTTTTCTGGTTCATCACACTTTGCTTGATAAGTTGATTTATATTTAACTTTTATTAGATTGCGGTGTATTGAAAGTGTTATAATTCAAATTTCGGGAAAATATCATACAAACAGTTAAAGATAATTAGTTTAGACATGACAAGCAAATGCGAGGTGTCATTGACATATATTCATTCACCGCATAAACAAATCTACGTTATATTTTCTGATAAGGAAAAGGGCGATGCATAAACTCGATGAAGAGGGAACGCACTTCATTGACTTTTTGTTTGTGCCAAAGTATAATAAGAATATCAAAAACATCAGGAAACTAAGTAATCGTATTAAATATTGTATACTGCAATGGGTCTTACTAATAATATAATGTACAAAGAATAATCACGGGGTCACTCATCGGCATATATTTTTAGTAATATTTTGCCTTATTTGTTTATATTCATTTGAGTACATTTGCAACAATTACACAATTTATACTATTTATATTATTACAAATCATTTAAGGATGCAATACAATTTAAACAGGTCACAATACATCAATGTGCAAGCAGGAATCATTTATATATAAATATGTGAACGTTTATCATTTATTTTGTGTGTCACGCTTACATCCAAGTGGTTGTGGTTTAAGTATTAAGGAATTCCATTTCATGTAATAAATAATTTTACCAAGTAAGATTCATAAGTTTTGGTATTGCTTTCGATTATACATAATGACACTCAAGTCAGTTCTTTTTCTTTATTTATAATTTTACCAATAATATTTCTTGTTTTGTTTTCGATAGTAGGTCATCTAATTTTTATACATAATATTATCAAAAACTCTTCATAAGTTTTGGTTTCAATTTCGATTATAGCAGGAAGAACTCAAGTAATATATATATATATATATATATATATATATATATATATATATATATATATATATGAGCAAACAGTTAATAAAATATGTTAAAAACAATCGGAAATGAGTTAAAAACACATTTAATCTGAAAAGGAAACACTAGATAAATGGATAGTCCTTATTCCGCGGAGTTTCGAAGAAATGCTCTCCTTCTCATCAGAGCGTAGGAATTAGCAAACTGCGGGATAGGATTTTGACTGCAGAAGTATTTGATGAAACCACAAGTAAGTCAAAGATCTAACTTGAAAACAAAACAAAATAAGTTAAGCAGAGGGAATATGGTAAAGAAAAAGGTGATTAAACATGAATGGATAGTCTGGTGGAAGATAAAAAATAAAGTGACGGTAAAATCCAAATGTAAAACCTCAAGAAAGTTAAAAGAATTTCCATTTGTACAAGTGTGTGTGTGTGTATATATATATATATATATATATATATATATATATATATATATATATATATACCCACACACGCACACACATACACACACACATATATATATATATATATATATATATATATATATTTAGATATATATATATATATATATGCATATATATATATGTATATATATGCATATATATATATATATATATATATATATATATATATATATATATATATAGTCTTGGAAGTTTTTAATCTTTAAAACTATAGAAAAAATATTTTTTATCATTTGGTTAGAAAACCATCTAGTCAGTAAGTCATTTAATCACGTGCAATCACTGCATCAACTCGCTCTCGAATTTACTATAATACCAATAATTTATTTTTCAAGGGATAATCGGTTGTTTACCATGAAACACTGTTTCGGGGATTTAATATATGTATATATATATATATATATATATATATATATATATATATATATATATATATATATTCACAAGTTGGGTTTTTGGTTTCGATTAAAGCTGATGCTTCTTAGTATTATTGATATCTTTTTTTATTTTTGAAATTGCAACTTTAGAATATATAAAAATCGTTGAACTTTAACTCTATAATAATATATATGAAATCTGCAACAAATAAAATATCATATTTAAGCTTACATAACGACCGGGCTATGCCCGGCCTCCATGCTTACTTAAATAACTCCTTTTTTCGAATTGAACAAATGTGCTCTAGTATCAGAGCGTCTCTATGTACGTTGAACATCTATATCCAACATCAATATATTACAAATGAATGAATCCCCAGTGGAATTTTCACAACTGCCGCTAGTATTTGTAAAAATGATGAGTTAGGATTAATTTATTTTTCATCATACATAAGAGAGGAAACCCGTGTACATCTACGTTTTGTTGTAATTATCTCTCCATAATTTTCTAATATGATATTTCATTTGAAATATCATACTTACATAAATGTTAGTAATAGAAATCAAACATTCTTTTCATCAGAAACAGAAGCAAATATTTTTATATGAAATATGATGATCCGTCCGATTTGTATTGTTAACGCTGAAAACATATGTAATCATTTCAGACTACGTATAGTCCTTATTTTGAAATAAACAATAATTGCCTGCTACATAATTCTACTTATTTTTATTCTCCACCTCGAAGTAGTGCATAAGCCTCAGCTAGATAGATTAAAGAAGTGCCGGTGATCAACTCATTACACTTTCCAAAATAGCGTATGATGCATTTTCGTACCAAAGACATTCTGTTCACTTTTTGTGTCGTAACTATTTATCTAGAAACTATCTGTAAACACAGTAGTATTCTATTAATATGTATTTGTTAATTACATTATTGCTAAATAACCAATGCTCTCATTGTTATTTTATGGTATTGGCTATATTTGAAAATATGATTTTAACACAAATAGCAAAGTATTCTATCGATAAACAGAAAAATATTCTCTGAAAATAATGCAAATGGTAATCTAAATATTACTAATATATTTTCTATATCATATTATTGGACGTTTATATTGTTAATTACAAGGAGCTTTCATAAATGCCATCAAAAAGATCTTAAACAAAAATCCCGTGGTGTTCCATATAATCTGAATGAAAACAAGTCTTCTCAGATTTTCTTTCGCGAACCTTTCAAATTAATATGCATTTCCACAATAGTTGTATGTCATTGATGTTTCATTGCTAGCGACCATTGATCCTCACTCATATATGGGTTGAAATAAGCCTCCTGTGCGTTCCACTCCTTCTCACTCTCATCCATAAAAAGTCTGGTTATTGCTTTCTCTCCCAGATTTATTCTGTTCTCCTGAGCCCTTATTTTTAATTTGGTAACGAATAAAAAGAAAAAGGGGGTTAGAGCGAATTTAAACGCATGAAATCATCCAGTTTAAGTTTTCATGGTCCCATATGGTGATTTGTGTGCCTCACTAGTGCCGGCGGATCATATGTATTAATATTTGCAATCGAATGTTAATTAATATTTAAGTCGTGTTTAATATTTTTAAAACTTGCATCTTCTCAGCAATTCTGTTTATTCAAATCTCACTAAATTTTTTGAAGTGTGTTGGTTTTCTCCTAACGCTCTTTCTTTTATTGGTGTTATTTTACATTTATTTTTCATATGGCTTTGAACGTACTGGCCAGTTCGATGCATTTGCTCCGCTGCTCTGTCGCCATGGTATTTACTCTGTGGTTTGCTGAGAATTCAAAATCCATAATCTGACAGGACATTTACATCTTGTTAACTATTATGCTATCTGGCTTTATTGATTGGGTGTGATTGCCTTTTATTATATCCAAGTGCTTTAGGGTTTTGTGAATTTCTCTTCCAAGCACGGCTGCCGAGTTTTGCTTGTAACATTTGTCAGTGTTTTCAAGATGCAATTATCTGTATAATTCCCAGTGTTACGACTTTCCAATTTGATAGTGGTATTCTCATATTTGTAATAATTTGTTTAATCACCTTATAATGCAGTTTATTGTTTCGGCTCCTCGCCCAAATCGTCTTAATTCACAGTTTTCTTGTGTACTGTTGATCCTTGTTTTGCGTTTTTTTTCTGATAGCATTATCCAGTGCGGTTTTTATTAGGGATTCTTTTTAGCTGTTTTGTTTTCACTAGTCTCCTCTTGTGTTATTCTCATGAAGCACACGTGTAGCTGATCCCTTTGCCGCTTTTTATTTCTCATCTGATCTTTTGTTTTTTTTTCTTTCTGCCGGTGTCTATTACTGCAGTAATTACACTCTCCATGGTTTGAATTGTGTATTTTTCTAATTCATTTGTGTGTCATAATACAGTTTTCTTTACACACCAGTTTTTTTCCTCTGTCTTACTTTTTATTCCGTTTTTCAAGTCGGTCAATGTCAGCTTAGAGGCGTAGTGCATTGCGCATGTGAGTTTCCTTTGCTTCTGGTCAAATTTTATCATTTTTTTTTGTTAACTTTATATCCGGATATTGTAATAATGGGTCTTCCCATGTGTTTGCATATTTTATTCACTGTCTACAATAAAGTTGTATTTCGGGTTTTTTTATTTCTTCCTAACGCATTGCTTTCCAATGTTCACTTTTATTCCAGTTGCTTTAACGATTTATGCTGCAAGGACTCCCAGATTTTTTTTTCAAAGCTTTTCAGAATTGTTCCATATGATCCTACTTGTATATGCATTATTCTGATTCTCTGCATCATCTACGTTCCTTTAAACGATCTGACTAGTGCTGTGTATTGGCACTGTTTTTCCTTTTCTTTGACGTTCAACCTGTGATAAGCTTGGACAGAGAAGTCGAGGATTTGACTGGGCATATCGTTGTTGTTGATTATTACCACATCCGGTTTTCTGGTTTGGGTCGGATTTATCTGTTTGTATGTCTATGGCCCATTTCGTGATTCTAGTGTTCAAGTACTTTCCGAATTATGCTTGTACCATTTATGTATGCGTTCATAATGCAGTTATTTGCATACTTCCCAGTGCACTGCTCTCTCAACTTGGCCGCGTTTGTTTACATATTCCGTTTGGACCAGTTTGCTGCATTCGCTTACTATATGGTTTATCATTTGATTTTTAGTCCACAGAGTCTGCGTTTGCTGTTTTCTTGTATTTTGTCGACGTTTGCTTGATGTGGTTGGTTCTTATAGAGTTATCTTGTGCTGCCGTAATTTGGGATTCAGTTTCTCGTGTTTTTTTTTCGCATTCATGCCCAAAAGATTGTGTTACTCTCATCTTTTGCCATTTTTATGAATCTTCCGTGTAGTTGTTTCTCCTCAATATTTCATTACTCGTCTCATTTTTCGTCTTTGTTTTGTTGATTTTTTGAGTGTCTCTCACTACCACCATTATCCTTTCAATGTTTTGCATTATGCACGTTTCTAGTTCTTTCTGTGTCATTCACGCAGTTTTTCTATACAAACCAGTCCTTTTCTGCCCTATTTTTCTTTTCCAGTATAGTCCGTAAACATCGTCTTTTGGATGTAGTGCATAGTCATGCATTTCCTGGTCTTTTGATCGAATTGTCTCAGTTCGTCTACAATATAAACGGTCCAGAGTATCCTACTAATGATACTTCCCATGTGTTTATACCTTTTTTTATAAAGCTTCTGCTATATAATTTAGTTTCCAGGAGCTTTCTTGTTCTCCTAAGATATTCCTTTTTAATTCTCTCTTTCTATTTCTGTGGCTTATATGGGGCCTGTTTCAATAACTCCCAAGTAGTTATAGGCGTCTTTTTTTCCTATTGCTCTCATCTCTGTTTGGTTGGGTCGTTTCATGCCTTCTGTCGTCTCACGATTCCCCTTTCTTATAACTAGGAGTGCGCGTTTTTTTTGTTTTGTTTTGTTCGCTTGGCATTTCTCAGTATATTTTCAGGGGCGTCATGGCTATGGCGAAGAGTATAGTAATAGTGAATCTCCTTGAACGATGCATCTTTCTATGTTAGTTTCTGTTGTGTGTTGCCCATTAGCTGTCAGTCCCCGTCGCCATGTTTCCGTTGCATTTTCAATCACGTTGATGGGCCTGTTTGGTATTTTATACATTTTAAGCATTCTATAATCCATACATGGGGAATCCTGCCGTACACATTTTTGTAGTCGATCCATGTCATGGCGAAGTTCTTTATCCTTTTATTACGTCCTGCAGAATCTTTTGCTCTATATGTAGGAGATCATCTCTCCCTCTTTTTCATTTTGGCCAACTTTCTGTTCCTCGGGAAACAGTACATGATTATTCAGGGAGTGGTAGATGTGTTCCCTCAGTCTAGCTATTATTGTTATTGTTATTATTATTATTATTGTTGTTGTTGTTGTTGTTATTGTTATTGTTGTTATTATTATTATTATTATTGTTATTGTTGTTATTATTATTATTATTATTATTATTATTATTATTGTTGTTGTTGTTGTTGTTGTTGTTGGCTGACAAAAAGCTTTTACAGATGTCTTAAGAGATAATTTCCTAAAAGCAGACTTTGGTTATCCCTGGAAGCTGATTGATAACACGTCTCCCCATGTTTTCAGAACTCTCCACCTCTTTCGATAACATTTGTAAATAAAGTTGCATTATCGCAAGACCTGCTTGCCATTAATTTCTCGTTGGTAGCATCTATTAGTTTTGCTGGGATTTCAGTGACAATAAGCCTGCCCAAGGTCCCAGTTCTCTTTGCACTTATTCGGCTGAGGTCTGGTCTGTTAAGTGGTCTTTCCTACTCCTTGACTATAGTTGGTTATTTGGTCTCGCTCTTTTTATCGGGGCGGCAGTTATGTCATAATGGAGGAAGCGTTGGGTTAGAGAACTTATAGATAAGCAGTTTCAGTCTAATTGTTCTATGTAAGTTTTCATTTTTTGCCTTTGCAACAGTTTGTTTGGCCCGCATTGTTGTTCCTGTGGGTTTGTTTCCACATTCAGTGATTTTTATTAATATTTAATGATTGTTGTTCGTTGTATTTTTCCAGTCATTTCTTTGATTCCAATTCCTCCCATACTTTTTTCAAAGTTTTTCAGGATTGTTTCTAGTACTCCAACTATTATAGATATTATTTTGTTTATCCCTTTCAGCACTTTGGCTAGCTTTGCGTGTTTGCTCCGTTTCTCCTTTGTTATATTCATCCTATAGTCAGCTGAAACAGCAACGTCTACCAATTGACAAGCTTTTTCTTTCTTGTTAATTATTACAACATCCGGTTTTCTTGCTTGGATCGGTTTATCAATTTGTATGGTCATGCCCAAGAGGACTTTGTGATTCTCGTTTTCAAGTACTGCTGCCGGCTTATGTTTGTACCACTTGTCTGTGCGTTCGATATGTAGTTGTTTGCATAACTTCCAGTGTACTACCCTCCCCATTTGGTCGTGTCTGCCCTTGTATCCCTTTTGGGCCAGTTTGCTGCATTCACTTATTATATGGGTTATCGTCTCTTTGTCCACAGAGTCTGCATTTGCTGTTTTCTTGTGGTTTATCGATCTTTCCTTTGATTCTGTTGGTTCTTATCGAATTGTCTAGGGCTGCAGTTATTATGGAGTCAGTTTCTCTGCTTATGTGTCCTTTTCGCATGCGTGCCTAGGTGTTTTCGTTATTTTCATATTTTTCCTCCTTATGAATCTTCTGTGTAGGTGTTTCTATTTCAAATTTTCATTTCTTGTTTATCCTTTGTCTATCTGCTTTTTGTCTTATTAATTTTTCCATGTCTATCGCTGTTATTATTATTCTTTCAGTGTTTTGTGTTAAGTATTTTCTTTTGTTGTCATTCACACCATTTCTATATAAACTAGTCTCCTCCCACCGTCTTTTCTTTTAACGTAGAGTCGGTCAACATCGTCCTTCGGATGCATGGGCATATATTTCCTGGTCTTCTGATCGAGTTGTCTCCATTCTTATTCTTTTTATTATTTTATTTTAGTTAAAATAATTTAAAGCGAGAGATGCCAATATGATAATACATTAACTTACTTTATGTTTTATCATTGATTAGGAGTTACTAATCTGAGCGATAGAGTGGATATTTCCACTTATGAAAAATATTCATCATTTTCAGAGATATATTATTCTAATGAATCGAAATAAAATGTTCTTCCATATTTATTTATATATTTGTGAATTGTATATTTTATTACTTCGATAGCAATGAATGAATTCCACTTTTAAAATAATTATCAATTTAATAATCTTTAAAAAGTTGCATAAATATTTTTGTAATGCATTTATTTATGGGTGTTTTGATCGTAGATATGGAATATATTTTCTTAAATTATTTTAAAGAAATGCAGCCAATATCTTTATCTAAGTGATATCACATAAAGGAAACTATATGCATTATTTATTTATATGGAGGAAATCAGATAATATACGGATGATAGGAAAACTTCAAATTCCTTATATATATATTTATGCATATATATATATGTATATATACACATATTATATTAAAGTTATATTACCTTGATACTTCATCATTGTTTACTCTTATTCCATTTATATTTAACGTTTTATTTTATAGTAGTTGTCATAAATATTTGCGTTCCATGTTATCACATGTTATATATATATATATATATATATATATATATATATATATATATATATATATATATATATATATATATATATATATATATATATATATATATATACAGTAACGATATATGCACACTAATCAACCACACATTTTATGATATGCGCATTATTTGCTTTACTTTAAGCTTATAGTATCGAAAAATTGAAACAATAAATTCGAACATCATTTAACCTAGGGTTTTTTTACAGATTGATAAACATATGTTTACGCTATTTTTTACTTTATGGGTTGCAAGATTATATGCTCTTGGATTGTTATCAGGTGTAATGAAACATCGTTTACGTTGACAAATTTGGTCACAAAGCATTACACAGAAAATAGTTAGTAATATGAGATAGCTTATTCGTATAATTTATAATAACTGCAGAGTTTCTATTTGCTGTATTTGCAAAAAATGAGGGTAAATGATTAATCGTAGAATATGCATGTCTTATATAATATAAGAGAAAGTTGTTCTATCCTCTTTCCCAAATATCACTACTGTGCACGTTTGAACTTTCATCCTCTAGTTTATCCTCGAGTTGCCTATTGACCTTGATAAGTTCTAATATAGAGAGAAGAGAAACAGGGGTAGAGAGAGAAGATAAAGAGTGTGAGAGAGAGGCAGAAGAGAAAGTTGTTCTATCCTCTTTCCCAAATTTGAATACTGGGCACATTTGAACTCTAATCGTCGAGTTTATCCCCGAGTTGCCTATTGGCTTTGATAAGTGCTAATATAGAGAGAAGAGAAACAGGGGTAGAGAGAGAGAAGATAAAGAGTGTGAGAGAGAGGCAGAAGAGAAAGTTGTTCTATCCTCTTTCCCAAATTTGAATACTGTGCACATTTGAACTCTCATCGTCGAGTTTATCCTCGAGTTGCCTATTAGCCTTGATAAGTGCTAATATAGAGAGAAGAGAAACAGGGTTAGAGAGAGAGAGAGAAGATAAAGAGTGTGAGAGAGAGGCAGAAGAGAAAGTTGTTCTATCCTCTTTCCCAAATTTGAATACTGTGCACGTTTGAACTCTCATCGTCGAGTTTATCCTCTAGTTGCCTATTGGCCTTGATAAGTGCTAATATAGAGAGAAGAGAAACAGGCGTAGAGAGAGAGAGAGAAGACAAAGAGTGTGAGAGAGAGAGACAGAAGAGCACTACTGTGCACGTTTGAACTCTCATCCTCGAGTCGCTTATTGGCCTTGATAAGTGCTAATATAGATAGAAGGGAAAGAGGGTGAGAGAGAGAGTAGATAAAGAGGCTGAGAGAGAGAAAGAGAAGAAAAAGAGGTCTAGAGAGAGAGAGAGAAGAGAGTTAGAGAGAGAGAGAGAAATATGGTGATAGAGAGAGAGAGTTAGGAAAGAGGACACAAGCGGTTCTAATAAAAAGTGCATCTATAGGAGATAATCCCTGGGAATGTGTGCACTGTTTTTGTTGGTTTTGAAGCTGCCTCTTCCCCCCCACAGTTTAACAGTGGTGTGACGTCAAGAGAAATAGGGTGAAAGAGAGGGAAGAGTAAGTGGGTGAGAGAGAGAGAGAAAGAGAGAGAAAAAAGAGAAAGACGGTGTTGGTTTTGTGAAACAAGTTGTTATTTACAATTGTTCGCCATTAGTGGATGTTGACGTCACGTCACGTGACATGACTAAGCGTTTTTTTACGTATGAATAACATTTTTTGTTTTGATTATAAAGTCAACACTTAATTTTATAGAAAATAATGTATATATAATGGGAAAAAAATACTGGTTTTGTTGGATTCAAGTGGATCCCCCCTCTCCAGTTTAAGAGGTAGAAGGTCACATGGTAATATACAAAATGGCTAGCGTAAATATAAAAATCGGTTTTATTATCGACGAATATATTGAAAGCTGAATAGGCAACTCGAGGATCAACGCGACGATGAGAGTTCAAATGTGCACAGTATTCAAATTTGGGAAAGAGAATAGAACAACTTTCTCTTCTGCCTCTCTCTCACACTCTTTATCTTCTCTCTCTCTCTACCCCTGTTTCTCTTCTCTCGGTATTAGCACTTATAAAGGCCAATAGGCAACTCGGGGATAAACTCGACGATGAGAGTTCAAACGTGCACAGTAGAGAAATTTGGGAAAGAGGATAGAACAACTTTCTCTTCTGCCTCTCTATCACACTCTTTATCTTCTCTCTCTCTACCCCTGTTTCTCTTTTCTCTGTATTAGCACTTATCAAGGACAATAGGCAACTCGAGAATAAACTCGACGATGAGAGTTCAAATGTGCATAAGTATTCAAATTTGGGAAAGAGGATAGAACAACTTTCTCTTCTGCCTCTGTCTAACACTCTTTATCTTCTCTCTCTCTACCCCTGTTTCTCTTCTCTCTATATTAGCAATTATCAGAGCCAATATGCAACTAGAGGATAAACTCGACGATGAGAGTTCAAACGTGCACAGTATTCAAATTCGGGAAAGAACATAGAACAACTTTCTCTACTGCCTCTCTCTCACACTCTTTATCTTCTCTCTCTCTCACCCTGTTTCTCTTCTCTCTATATTACCACTTATCAAGGCCAATAGGCAACTCGAGGCTCAACGCGACGATGAGAGTTCAAACGTGCACAGTAGTGAAATTTGGGAAAGAGGATGGAACAACTTTCTCTTCTGCCTCTCTCTCACACTCTTTGTCTTCTCTCTCTCTGCAACTGTTTCTCTTCTCTCTATATTTGCACTTATCAAGGCCAATAGGCAACTCGAAAACAAACTCGACGATGAGAGTTAAAATGTGCACAGTATTCAAATTTGGGAAAGAGGATAGAAAAACATTCTCTTCTGCCTCTCTCTCACACTCTTTATCTTCTCACTCTCTCTACCCCTGTCTGTCTTCTCTCTATATCAGCACTTATCAAGGCCAATATGCAACTCGAGGATCAACTCGACGATGAGAGTTCAAACGTGCACAGAATTCAAATTTGGGAAAGAGGATGGAACAACTTTCTCTACTGCCTCTCTCTCACACTCTTTATCTTCTCTCTCTCTCACCATGTTTCTCTTCTCTCTATATTAGCATTTATCAAGGCCAATATGCAATTCGAGGGTCAACTCGACTATGAGAGTTCAAACGTGCACAGTATTCAAATTTGGGAAAGAGGATGGAACAATTTTCTCTTCTGCCTCTCTCTCACACTCTTTATCTTCTTTCTCTCTCTACCCCTGTTTCTCTTCTCTCAATATTAGCACTTATCAAGGACAATAGGCAACTCGAGGATCAACTCGACGATGAGAGTTTGAACGTGCACAGTATTCAAATTTGGGAAAGAGGATGGAACAACTTTTTATTCTGCCTCTCTCTCAGACTCTTTATCTTCTCTCTCTCTCTCTCACACTGTTTCTCTTCTCTCTATATTAGCACTTATCAAGGCCAATATGCAACTCGAGGATCAACTCGACGATGAGAGGTCAAACGTGCACAGTATTCAAATTTGGGAAAGAGGATGGAACAACTTTCTCTACTGCCTCTCTCACACACTTTATCTTCTCTCTCTCTCACCCTGTTTCTCTTCTCTCTATATTAGCACTTATCAAGGCCAATAGGCAACTCGAGGATAAACTCGACGATGAGAGTTCAAATGTGCACAGTATTCAAAGTGGGAAAGAGGATGGAACAACTTTCTCTTCTGCCTCTCTCTCACACTCTTTATCTTCTCTCTCTCACCCTGTTTCTCTTTCTCTCTCTCTCACTCTCTTCTCTCTCTCTCTCTCTCTAGACCTCTTTCTCTTCTCTTTCTCTCTCTCATCCTCTTTATCTACTCTCTCACCCTCTTTCCCTTCTATCTATATTAGCACTTATCAAGGCCAATAAGCAACTCGAGATTGAGAGTTCAAACGTGCACAGTAGTGAAATTTGGGAAAGAGGATGGAACAACTTTCCCTTCTGCCTCTCTCTCACACTATTTATCTTCTCTCTCTCTCTCTCGCTCTCTCTCTCTCTTACTCTGTTTCTCTTCTCTCTATATTAGCACTTATCAAGGCCAATAGGAAAATCGAGGATAGACTCGACGATGAGAGTTCAAACGTGCACAGTATTACAATTTGGAAAAGAGGATGGAACAACTTTCTCTTCTGCCTCTCTCTAACACTCTTTATCTTCTCTCTCTCTCACACTGTTTCTCTTCTCTCTATATTAGCACTTATCAAGGCAAATAGGCACCTCGAGGATCAACTCGACTCACCATATTTCTCTCTCTCTCTCACTCTCTTCTCTCTCTCTCTCTAGACCTATTTCTCTTCTCTTTCTCTCTCTCACCCTCTTTATCTACTCTCTCTCTCTCACCCTCTTTCCCTTCTATCTATATTAGCACTTATCAAGGCACATAGGCAACTCGAGATTGAGTGTTCAAACGTGCACAGTAGATAAATTTGGGAAAGAGGATGGAACAACTTTCTCTTCTGCCTCTCTCTCACACTATTTATCTCCTCTCTCTCTCTCTCTCGCTCCCTCTCTCTATCACCCTGTTTCTCTTCTCTCTATATAAGCATTTATCAAGGCCAATAGGCAAATCGAGGATAGACTCGACGATGAGAGTTTAAACGTGCACAGTATTACAATTTGGAAAAGAGGATGGAACAACTTTCTCTTCTGCCTCTCTCTTACACTCTTTATCTTCTCTCTCTCTCACCCTGTTTCTCTGCTCTCTATATCAGCACTTATCAAGGCAAATAGGCAACTCGAAGATCAACTCGACTCACCATATTTTTCTCTCTCACTCTCTTCTCTCTCTCTCTCTAGACCTCTTTCTCTTCTCTTTCTCTCTCTCACCCTCTTTATCTATTCTCTCTCTCACCCTCTTTCCCTTCTATCTATATTAGCACTTATCAAGGCTAATAGGCAACTCGAGATTGAGAGTTCAAACGTGCACAGTAGTGAAATTTTGGAAAGAGGATGGAACAACTTTATCTTCTGCCTCACTCTCACACTATTAATCTTCTCTCTCTCTCGCTCTCTCTTTCTCTCACTCTGTTTCTCTTCTCTCTATACTAGCACTTATCAAGGCCAATAGGCAAATCGAGGATAGACTCGACGATGAGAGTTCAAACGTGCACAGTATTATAATTTGGAAAAGAGGATGGAACAACTTTCTCTTCTGCCTGTCTCTAACACTCTTTATCTTCTCTCTCTCTCACCCTGTTTCTCTTCTCTCTATATTAGCACTTATCAAGGCAAATAGGCAACTCGAGGATCAACTCGACTCACGATATTTCTCTCTCTCTCACTCTCTTCTCTCTCTCTCTCTCTCTAGACCTCTTTCTCTTCTCTTTCTCTCTCTAACCCTCTTTATCTACTCTCTCTCACCCTCTTTCCCTTCTATCTATATTAGCACTTATCAAGGCCAAAAGGCAACGAGGATGAGCGTTCAAACGTGCACAGTAGTGAAATTTGGGAAAGAGGATGGAACAACTTTCTCTTCTGCCTCTCTCTCACACTCTTTATCTGCTCTCTCTCTTTACCCCTGTTTCTCTTCTCTCTATATTAGCACTTATCAAGGCCAATAGGCAACTCGAGGATAAACTCGACGATGAGAGTTCAAACGTGCACAGTATTCAAATTTGGGAAAGAGGATGGAACAACTTTCTCTTCTTCCTCTCTCTCAAACTCTTTTTCTTCTCTCTCTCTCACCATGTTTCTCTTTTCTCTATATTAGCACTTATCAAGGCCAATAGGCAACTCGAGGATCAACTCGACGATGAGAGGTCAAACGTGCACAGTATTCAAATTTGGGAAAGAGGATAGAACAACTTTCTCTTCGGCCTCTCTCTCACACTCTTTGTCTTCTCTCTCTCTCACCCTGTTTCTCTTCTCTCTATATTAGCACTTATCAAGGCTAATAGGCAACTCGAGGATCAACTCGACGATGAGAGTTCAAACGTTCACAGTATTCAAATTTGGGAAAGAGGATGGAACCACTTTCTCTTCTGCCTCTCTCTAACACTCTTTATCTTCTCTCTCTCTCACCCTGTTTCTCTTCTCTCTATATTAGCACTTATCAAGGCAAATAGGCACCTCGAGGATCAACTCGACATACCATATTTCTCTCTCTCTCTCACTCTCTTCTCTCTCTCTCTCTCTAGACCTATTTCTCTTCTCTTTCTCTCTCTCACCCACTTTATCTACTCTCTCTCTCACCCTCTTTCCCTTCTATCTATATTAGCACTTATCAAGGCACATAGGCAACTCGAGATTGAGTGTTCAAACGTGCACAGTAGATAAATTTGGGAAAGAGGATGGAACAACTTTCTCTTCTGCCTCTCTCTCACACTATTTATCTCCTCTCTCTCTCTCGCTCCCTCTCTCTATCACCCTGTTTCTCTTCTCTCTATATAAGCATTTATCAAGGCCAATAGGCAAATCGAGGATAGACTCGACGATGAGAGTTTAAACGTGCACAGTATTACAATTTGGAAAAGAGGATGGAACAACTTTCTCTTCTGCCTCTCTCTTACACTCTTTATCTTCTCTCTCTCTCTCACCCTGTTTCTCTGCTCTCTATATCAGCACTTATCAAGGCAAATAGGCAACTCGAAGATCAACTCGACTCACCATATTTTTTTCTCTCACTCTCTTCTCTCCCTCTCTCTCTAGACCTCTTTCTCTTCTCTTTCTCTCTCTCACCCTCTTTATCTACTCTTTCTCTCTCTCACCTTCTTTCCCTTCTATCTATATTCGCAATTATCAAGGCCAATAGGCAACTCGAGATGTAGAGTTCAAACGTGCACAGTAGTGAAATTTGGGAAAGAGGATGGAACAACTTTCTCTTCTGCCTCTCTCTCAGACTATTTATCTTCTCTCTCTCTCTCGCTCTCTCTCTCACCCTGTGTCTCTTCTCTCTATATTAGCACTTATAAAGGCCAATAGGCAAATCGCGGATAGACTCGACGATGAGAGTTCAAACGTGCACAGTATTACAATTTGGAAAAGAGGATGGAACAACTTTCTCTTCTGCCTCTCTCTAACACTCTTATCTTCTCTCTCTCTCTCACCCTGTTTCTCTGCTCTCTATATTAGCACTTATCAAGGCAAATAGGCAACTCGAGGATCAACTCGACTCACAATATTTCTCTCTCTCTCACTCTCTTCTCTCTCTCTCTCTCTAGACCTCTTTCTCCTCTCTTTCTCTCTCTCTCTCACCCTCTTTATCTTCTCTCTCTCATCCCCCTCTTTCCCTTCTATCTATATTAGCACTTGTCAAGGCCAATAGGCAACTCGAGATTGAGAGTTCAAACGTGCACAGTAGTGAAATTTGGGAAAGAGGATGGAACAACTTTCTCTTCTGCCTCTCTCTCACACTATTTATCTTCTCTCTCTCTCGCTCTCTCTCTCTTACCCTGTTTCTCTTCTCTCTGTATTAGCACTTATCAAGGTCAATAGGCAAATTGAGGATAGACTCGACGATGAGAGTTCAAACGTGCACAGTATTACAATTTGGAAAAGAGGATGGAACAACTTTCTCTTCTGCCTCTCTCTATCTTCTCTCTCTCACCCTGTTTCTCTTCTCTCTATTAGCACTTATCAAGGCAAATAGGTAACTCGAGGATCAACTCGACTCACCATATTTCTCTCTCTCTCACTCTCTTCTCTCTCTCTCTCTCTCTCTAGACCTCTTTCTCTTCTCTTTCTCTCTCTCACCCTCTTTATCTACTCTCTCTCTCACCCTCTTTCCCTTCTATCTATATTAGCACTTATCAAGGCCAATAGGAAACTCGAGATTGAGAGTTAAAACGTGCACAGTAGTGACATTTGGGAAAGAGGATCGAACAACTTTCTCTTCTGCCTCTCTCTTACACTATTTATCTTCTCGCTCTCTCGCTCTCTCTCTCTCACCCTGTTTCTCTTCTTTCTATATTAGCACTTATCAAGGTCAATAGGCAAATCGAGGATAGACTCGACGATGAGAGTTCAAACGTGCACAGTATTACAATTTTGAAAAGAGGATGGAACAACTTTCTCTTCTGTCTCTCTCTAACACACTTTATTTTCTCTCTCTCTCACCCTGTTTCTCTTTTCTCTATATTTGCACTTATTAAGGCAAATAGGCACCTCTAGGATCAACTCGACTCACCATATTTTTCTCTCTCTGTCACTCTCTTCTCTCTCTCTCTCTCTCTAGACCTCTTTCTCTTCTCTTTCTCTCTCTCACCCTCTTTATCGACACTCTCTCTCACCCTCTTTCCCTTCTATCTGTATTAGCACTTATCAAGGCCAATAGGCAACTCGAGATTGAGAGTTCAAACGTGCACAGTAGTGAAATTGTGGAAAGAGGATGGAACAACTTTCACTTCTGCCTCTCTCTCACACTATTTATCTTCTCGCTCTCTCTCGCTCTCTCTCTTAACCTGTTTCTCTTCTCTCAATATAAGCACTTCTCCAGGCCAAAAGGCAAATCGAGGATAGACTCGACGATGAGAGTTCAAACGTGCACAGTATTACAATTTGGAAAAGAGGATGGAACAACTTTCTCTTCTGTCTCTCTCTAACACTTTTTATCTTCTCTCTCTGTCTTACCCTGTTTCTCTTCTCTCTATATTAGCACTTATCAAGGCTAATAGGCAACTCGAGGATCAACTCGACTCACCATATTTCTCTCTCTCACTCTCTTCTCTCTCTCTCTAGACCTCTTTCTACTCTCTTTCTCTCTCTCACCCTCTTTATCTACTCTCTCTCACCCTCTTTCCCTTCTATCTATATTAGCACTTATCAAGGCCAAAAGGCAACGAGGATGAGCGTTCAAACTGCCTCTCTCTCACGAAAGAGGATGGAACAACTTTCTCTTTTGCCTCTCTCTCACACTCTTTATCTTCTCTCTCTCTCTACCCCTGTTTCTCTTCTCTCTATATTAGCACTTATCAAGGCCAATAGGCAACTCGATGATAAACTCGACGATTAGAGTTCAAACGTGCACAGTATTCAAATTTGTGAAAGAGGATGGAACAACTTTCTCTTCTGCCTCTCTCTCACACTCTTTATCTTCTCTCTCTCACCCTGGTTCTCTTTTCTCTATATTAGCACTTATCAAGGCCAATAGGCAACTCGATGATCAACTCGACCATGAGAGTTCAAACGTGCACAGTATTCAAATTTGGGAAAGAGGATGGAACAACTTTCTCTTCGGCCTCTCTCTCACACTCTTTATCTTCTCTCTTTCACCCGGTTTCTCTTCTCTCTATATAAGCATTTATCAAGGCCAATAGGCAACTCGAGGATCAACTCGACGATGAGAGTTCAAACGTGCACAGTATTCAAATTTGGGAAAGAAGATGGAACAACTTTCTCTACTGCCTCTCTCTCACACTCTTTATCTTCTCTCTCTCTACCTCTGCTTCTCTTCTCTATATATTAGCACTTTTCAAGGCCAATAGGCAACTCGAGATTGAGAGGTCAAACGTGCACAGTAGTGAAATTTGGGAAAGAGGATGGAACAACTTTCTCTTCTGCCTCTCTCTCACACTATTTATCTTCTCTCTCTCTCTCTCGCTCTCTCTCACCCTGTTTCTCTTCTCTCTATATTAGCACTTATCAAGGCCAATAGGCAAATCAAGGATAGACTCGACGATGAGAGTTCAAACGTGCACAGTATTACAATTTGAAAAAGAGGATGGAACAACTTTCTCTTCTGCCTCCCTCTAACACTCATCTTCTCTCTCTAACCCTGTTTCTCTTCTCTCTATATTAGCACTTATCAAGGCAAATAGGCAACTCGAGGATACACTCGACTCACCATATTTCTTACTCTCTCACTCTCTTCTCTCTCTCTCTCTCTAGACCTCTTTCTCTTCTCTTTCTCTCTCTCAATCTCTTTTTCTACTCTCTCTCACCCTCTTTCCCTTCTATCTATATTAGCACTTATCAAGGCCAATAGGAAACTCGAGATTGAGAGTTCAAACGTGCACAGTAGTGAAATTTGGGAAAGAGGATATAACAACTTTCTCTTCTGCTTCTCTCTAAGACTATTTATCTTCTCTCTCTCTCTCGCTCTCTCTCTCTCACTCTGTTTCTCTTCTCTTTATATTAGCACTGATCAAGGCCAATAGGCAAATCGAGGATAGAATCGACGATGAGAGTTACAAACGTGCACAGTATTACAATTTGGAAAAGACGATGGAACAACTTTCTCTTCTGCCTCTCTCTAACACTCTTTATCTTCTCTCTCTCACCCTGTTTCTCTTCTCTCTATATTAGCACTTATCAAGGCAAATAGGCAACTCGAGGATCAACTCGACATACCATATTTCTCTCTCTCTCTCACTCTCTTCTCTCTCTCTCACTCTCTAGACCTATTTCTCTTCTCTTTCTCTCTCTCACCCTCTTTATCTACTCTCTCTCTCACCCTCTTTCCCTTCTATCTATATTAGCACTTATCAAGGCACATAGGCAACTCGAGATTGAGTGTTCAAACGTGCACAGTAGATAAATTTGGGAAAGAGGATGGAACAACTTTCTCTTCTGCCTCTCTCTCACACTATTTATCTCCTCTCTCTTTCTCTCGCTCCCTCTCTCTATCACCCTGTTTCTCTTCTCTCTATATAAGCATTTATCAAGGCCAATAGGCAAATCGAGGATAGACTCGACGATGAGAGTTTAAACGTGCACAGTATTACAATTTGGAAAAGAGGATGGAACAACTTTCTCTTCTGCCTCTCTCTTACACTCTTTATCTTCTCTCTCTCACCCTGTTTCTCTGCTCTCTATATCAGCACTTATCAAGGCAAATAGGCAACTCGAAGATCAACTCGACTCACCATATTTTTCTCTCTCACTCTCTTCTCTCTCTCTCTCTCTAGACCTCTTTCTCTTCTCTTTCTCTCTCTCACCCTCTTTATCTATTCTCTCTCACCCTCTTTCCCTTCTATCTATATTAGCACTTATCAAGGCTAATAGGCAACTCGAGATTGAGAGTTCAAACGTGCACAGTAGTGAAATTTTGGAAAGAGGATGGAACAACTTTATCTTCTGCCTCTCTCTCACACTATTAATCTTCTCTCTCTCGCTCTCTCTTTCTCTCACTCTGTTTCTCTTCTCTCTATACTAGCACTTATCAAGGCCAATAGGCAAATCGAGGATAGACTCGACGATGAGAGTTCAAACGTGCACAGTATTACAATTTGGAAAAGAGGATGGAACAACTTTCTCTTCTGCCTGTCTCTAACACTCTTTATCTTCTCTCTCTCTCACCCTGTTTCTCTTCTCTCTATATTAGCACTTATCAAGGCAAATAGGCAACTCGAGGATCAACTCGACTCACCATATTTCTCTCTCTCTCACTCTCTTCTCTCTCTCTCTCTCTCTAGACCTCTTTCTCTTCTCTTTCTCTCTCTAACCCTCTTTATCTACTCTCTCTCACCCTCTTTCCCTTCTATCTATATTAGCACTTATCAAGGCCAAAAGGCAACGAGGATGAGCGTTCAAACGTGCACAGTAGTGAAATTTGGGAAAGAGGATGGAACAACTTTCTCTTATGCCACTCTCTCACGAAAGATGATGGAACAACTTTCTCTTCTGCCTCTCTCTCACACTCTTTTTCTTCTCTCTCTCTTTACCCCTGTTTCTCTTCTCTCTATATTAGCACTTATCAAGGCCAATAGGCAACTCGAGGATAAACTCGACGATGAGAGTTCAAACGTGCACAGTATTCAAATTTGGGAAAGAGGATGGAACAACTTTCTCTTCTTTCTCTCTCTCAAACTCTTTTTCTTCTCTCTCTCTCACCATGTTTCTCTTTTCTCTATATTAGCACTTATCAAGGCCAATAGGCAACTCGAGGATCAACTCGACGATGAGAGGTCAAACGTGCACAGTATTCAAATTTGGGAAAGAGGATAGAACAACTTTCTCTTCGGCCTCTCTCTCACACTCTTTATCTTCTCTCTCTCTCACCCTGTTTCTCTTCTCTCTATATTAGCACTTATCATGGCCAATATGCAACCTGAGGATCAACTCGACGATGAGAGGTCAAACGTGCACAGTATTCAAATTTGGGAAAGAGGATGGACCCACTTTCTCTTCTGCCTCTCTCTCACACTCTTTATCTTCTCTCTCTCTCACCCTGTTTCTCTTCTCTCTATATTAGCACTTATCAAGGCCAATAGGCAACTCGAGGATCAACTCGACGATGAGAGTTCAAACGTGCACAGTATTCAAATTTGAGAAAGAGGATGGAACCACTTTCTCTTCTGCCTCTCTCTCACACGCTTTATCTTCTCTCTCTCTCACCCTGTTTCTCTTCTCTCTATATTAGCACTTATCAAGGCCAATAGGCAACTCGAGGATCAACTCGACGATGAGAGTTCAAACGTGCACAGTATTCAAATTTCGGAAAGAGGATGGAACAACTTTCTCTTCTGCCTCTCTCTCACACTCTTTATCTTCTCTCTCTCTACCCCTGTTTCTCTTCTCTCTATATTAGCACTTATCAAGGCCAATAGGCAACTCGAGGATCAACTCGACGATGAGAGTTCAAACGTGAACAGTAGTCAAATTTTGGAAAGAGGATGGAACAACTTTCTCTTCTGCCTCTCTCTCACACTCTTTATCTTTGCTCTCTCTCTCTCACCTTGAAAGATTCCTCTCCCCTAAGAATAAAACATATGTTCAATACCTGCTTTTGTTTTTATAATGTTGTTACGGTCCCGGGCAACGCCGGGTAGTCCGGCTAGTATGTTATAAATTCCGAATTTCCACAACCTGGCAAATACTGCTACACGCTAGCAAATTTAGATTTGCAATTACAGAATATGATTCTAATTTTTTCCTTTGCTCTTTATTCTAACACTACACTAAGTTTACTGTGTTAATTCGCTACGGTTGATATTGTGTAGCACAATAAGAAAATCATAGTGAACAATGCATTCAACAAAATTTCACACACATTTCTAGATACCTATATCTAATAAGTTCAAAAGAAAGGACACACTTAGGGAGGTATTTTGGTGGTCAAGTCACTAATAAGAGATTAGCTGGTTTCCCGGCATAGCCCAGGATGTAATAAAGATTGACTGAAATACATGTTCTAGCTGGTTTCTAGGCGTTGCCAGGGTTGTAATATAGACACATTATGTTGTATATTACCTGTTCTCTTCTCCCTAAGGTAAAACAATTTCATATACATGCTGTAAATTACCTATGCTAGGGATAAAACATGAACAATACCAGTCCTAGGGTAGATAAAACAAATAATACATAGAGATGAAAGATTCCTCTTCCCTAAGAATAAAACATATGTTCAATATCTGCTTTTGTTTTTTCATTGTTTATACGGTCCCGAGCAACGCCGGGTAGACCTGCTAGTTTATATTAAATATCAAAATTGAAGTTTTTGCTCTATTATTACTAGGACAAATAAAACTATGACATCCCATATTTATCGCAAAACAAGCCATATTAATTGAAATACACATTTTTAGGTGTATCTGCTCATATTTCTGACAGACATTTTAACTAGACTTAAAACCATAGTCCTTACCATAATACGTTTGAAATGGTATTTAATCGTCTTAATATCCCGACTTTACAGATGAACTATATATTACCTGTGATTAAGATTCAGTCTCCGACATTTATCTTTGCAGAACTGTTATAGTTTACGTTGACGTTATTTCAGTTTCTAACTATGAACATATACTCATTTTTAAATCACATAAATTTCCTTGAAAGATTACACGAGGACAATAATCAAAGATTAAAGTTAAATGATTCTTAATAAGCATCAGTATATTCCGTAGCATTTATAATGAAGAGGAAACATGAACAAATGAGATGCGATTAATCCATCGCAAGTTTAACTGTGTAAAAAACCTGAATAGTATATACACATACTTGCTTTGTCGGGGGTATAAACAAATATGCAGCTGGCTGTAGAAGTAATTTGTAGGTTACTGAGGAACTTTCCAGTAGAATATATTATTTATTTTATATAGCAAAGATATTACATCTCATAAGAAATGTGAAAATATTTTCCTAATATATAGAAGGGGTTGTTTCTACTTGATGATACCTGATCAAGTATGATGCCACGGACACAGAGTTCGTTCTTGGCTGAGTTATATGAGATGGTGGAAAGCCGTGGTTTCAGAACTCTAGCCGAAATGTCATATCGTTGCAAGCTGGTTGCTTGTGTCTCAGTATCACGTCGGAGTCCTTACTTGTGGCAGGGGAGCGAGTGGCGTTTTAAAGTGCTAAGCGACCGTACTTTTAGTTAAGCATACATAAAACAATGATGTTGACGACAATACCTAGATAACATACACAGATATATGTTCAGAAGATTAGATAGTGTGTTTTATTTTTTGCGAAGAAAAACAAAGGTAAAATGGACGACAATAGATTCAGGATTAATCAGTTCGCAAATGGATGTCATGCGCCGTTGAATATTTAAATCACAGAGGTAGAATTATGCGCCTCATGAAGACCCGAGTTGTCTTGACTGGGTCTGAGTCTGTAACTTGTAGCCGGGAGTTAGTGGGCACTGGAACAGTTAGCTGAACCTCAGTGAACACTGGAAAAATAGCTGACCATAATTGGGCAAAGCAACAGGTAGCTGGATGTCAGAAGATACTGGGAAGTGCATCTGGGACTCAGTGGGCACTGGAATAGGTTGTCCGCCGTCAGTGCACACTGGAGTAAGTGGACGGACGTCAGCGGAAAAATGAATGCGTAGTTGGATGTCGGTGGGCACAAGAGCTGGTAGCGGGACATCAGAAAGGGTATTAAACTGTTGGAATTTGTTGATTATCCTCTTAAATCTTTCTTCCACTTGTGTAAAACCTCCTGTTTGAATGGCGACGGGAACTCAGCTGGTTATCAGACTTTGACCTATGTGATTCAGAGTACCACTGAACAATGAGGGTTAATTCTTCGATAGGCACCCGACTCATATTAGAAGGGTTGCTCAAGTTAATCTGAAACATAGAATATATATATATATATATATATATATATATATATATATATATATATATATATATATATATATATATATATATATATAATAGATCCCCCATTATATGCCTGTCAATTCTATTGAAGTTTTATTTTCATGTAAGAAATATCACAGGGATTTTTCGTTGTTCTCTGCAAGTGATACTATTGCATTCCTCCCCTGCCTGAAAAAGACTGTACCGTACTGTTTTTATACATATTCCAAATTGTTATTTATCTTTATTTTTATCTGAAAATAAGCCGAAATTCCTCGGAAGCTACACCTGGTATTTTTTGTGGTTTTCCGAATACCTTTATACGATCAACGATACTTTTATTACCTCACTCAATTTCCCCACATGGCCGGGTGACATCCTCATCTGCTCCACCGAGCACTTATGCTTGATCTTCATCACAGCATAGAATACTTTATGAATACTAAACACAAATAATTTTCTGGTAACACAAATTGATTTTTAATTTGTGATTAGAACTTAGTTTAATATATGAAAGACATATAAAAAATAAGGCGAAGATTACGGAAAATATTTTACTACCAAAAATCATAATAACATTTCTAATGAAAAGAACAGTTCATTTGTTACTAGTATCGACTTTACATACTGTCGAATAAATTATCTCTGATGGATTGCAGAGTAAATCAGTTACGATTTACTTCATCGAATTAATTCATTGTGTTATCCTTTAGATTTGGGAGCGTTTATGTTTGTTGATATGTACATTGTATTTTCCTTATTATACTCGGCGGAAGAAAAACACAGAAATATTCAATGCTGGAGGAGGTGAAAGTTACTTTGAAAAATTTTTTTTTGTTATTGCACTGATCATCTGCGTCGTTTTCGTCATGTCATATCGTAATATTATCACAGTATGATTAGATGTTTAATTCATTAATGACAAAATGAAACTGAGACAGTTAAACACTTGGAATACACATAAAACTAAGGATATGCAATATTGAATCAGTCTGTTAATGTCTTATCCTAAAATGTAAATCCTTGTAATTATTGAATATCTTAATTCTTGTATAAGTATTAGTGGTCGTGTGTTTTTTAATACATTTTTTATTCGAAATATTTGCGGCAATTCTCTCGATAAATCGTGTACTAAAGCACTATTACCTTTCGATATAAAGTGGGTATCTTTGCAAAAGTTTGCACGATAAACGACCTCCTGGGAAAATGCCTGCACGACTGTAAAATCAATCGAGGATTTGAAGGGATAGTAATGATAAAAAATAGAAATATTGAACATTCTAAAGCATTGAGATTACATATCTTAAATTTAAAATATAGCGCAATCAAATACGTATGATACTTTAGCAAACGTAAAGAAAAAAGACAGCGTATTCTCCATAGCGAGGAATGCCTTACATTTGCTTTGTCAATGAGAGAAGGTCGTTTAATTCATTCTAAATAACATTCAAAATAGTAAATGCACACACACAAACACAGGCAAACGCATATATATATATATATATATATATATATACATATATATATATATATATATACATCTTTACACATATATTTATATAGAGACAGAAGATACGCTAACACAGAGTATAAAACGTGAAGACAGAGCTGATAATATTTTACGAGTGTTAATTAAAAGCGCGGGGCGTGATATATATATATATATATATATATATATATATATATATATATATATATATATATATATATATATATATATATATATTTACTGATTTACCATTCAATCAATATGAATCGCTAATGCGCAAATTTATTGTTAGAATAAGATATAAATATTCATTTAATATAGGATGATATATATATATATATACATATGCATATATATAAATATAAATATAAATATATATATATATATACATATATATATATATATATATATATATATATATATAATCAAAATCATGTATTGTTAACCTGATATACGCAATGGGAAGCTTCAATCTTATATAAATACCAGTATTTATATATAGATAATTTAATCAGAACCGAAGAAAAATCTCAATAAGCAATAGAGAGCTGACCTTATTATGAGGATGAAAATTAAAACTATCAGTTGAAATTCAGAATCGGATAAATGTTGATTGTAAATTTCAACTGATTTTTTTCTTTCTCTTATATATATATATATATATATATATATATATATATATATATATATATATATATATATATATATACGTATGTTAGATATATATATAGAGAGAGTGAGTAGTACTACCTAGCGGAAACTATGCTTGAGGACTGTTGAAGGACATACTGTAAATTTACGCTTGAACTTATATTTTCGTATATTAATTTGAGATTAAATGAAGTAGGCATATATATATATATATATATATATATATATATATATATATATGTATATATATATATACATATACGCAAATGTGTGTATATATATATATATATATATGTTTGTGTGTGTGTTTGTGTGTGTGTATGTGTGTGTGTGTGTGGGTGTGTGTGTGTGTGTGTGTGTGTGTGGGTGTGTGTGTGTGTGTTGGTGTAATTGTAAATCTCACACACGCTATCTTGCTTGCTTGGGCGTTTAAATCATCAATCGGTTTTGTGACTTCCCGTTCCAAGAATGCATCTGCTTTAATTTTTCATGGCAGCCTTGTTTTAAGTCTGATATTAAAAGCCATTGCGGCTATGCAACACATACACAATATCAACTATATTTTTAGTTTTACTTATGTTAACGTGTTTTCTATTTTACATAAACGTAATTTAACCGTTTGAGTAAAAAATATCTAATTTAATCGAAATATTATATGTATCCATCTATATATTATTATTAAGATATAACACTCTAATTGACTTGGTTTCTCGGGCGTTTACACCGTCCATCCAGTTAGTGTCTGCGGGTTTAAAAAAATCCGCCTTATCACCTATGTCATAGCCGCCCCCACTAAAGTCCGATATGCTCCGTAGTTCAGGTATACTTAAACATGTTTTTTCTTCTTTTGTTTTATTAGTGCTTTGAATAGAGCCTTCTTAATTTTAATTAGTGCTTGCAGTAGTTCTCTTAAGACTTGCTGAGTTTTATTTTTTCACTCATCACTGATGTTACTTCAAGTTAATAATTCAAAATATAATCTCAAAATCACATTTTATATTGAACATTTTTCATCTAAATTTTACAAGAACCACGGCTGGATTAAATAAACAATAATGCCAACTGAGGGAGCAGACTGATCTTTTCTCAGCAATCGCCCAGTATGAAAACAAAATAACAGCAACAACAACACCAATAATAATAATAATAATAATAATAATAATAATAATAATAATAATAATAATAATAATAATAGCGGGGGAGCCGAAGGAGCCAACGACAAATCGGGGGTGTAAATCGGTTCTGAAACTGAGAAATCGGGTTACGAGACCGTTACATGTGAAAGAGAACCCCATTTCCAAATATTTAAATATCGATTTGTTTTAAATTTTTTCATAATCTGGTAGCTTAGTCTCCAATAATTTGCAGAAATAGTTATAAAAAAGACGAAAAGGAAAAGATCGTAAGGGGATTGCCGATTGGTCAAGCAAACCAACACAATCTTTTTTTTATATATTTTCTTTACTCAAGTTGTGTGTGATTAAATCTAGAACGTGTTTTTTTTTAAATATATCTACGTTGTTCGTGTCCAAAATTATTCAATTAAAATTATTTTTATTATTATTTTTCAGCGTAAGTTATACTTGCTTTCAAAGTGTTCGACTGAGCTTCAATCTATGGTCCCTCCTCGCAAAACTTTCACAAGAAACACTCGTCTAGCTGTAAACACTATCAATAATTCCCCCCACTCGTTATCTGTGCCTAAACCTAAACGTAGATTCCATGAACAAAGCTTCTTTCTTAGAACTGCACGCCTGTGGAATTGTCTTCCGTTTTCCTGCTTTCCGGCTGACTTCAATATGGCTGTCTTCAAGTCTAACATAAATAAGTTCTTGATGAGCCGTTCCATATAAGTTATCAAATTTACCAAATTTTCATTACTAAGTATTACTATATTGTCCAATTTCTACTGTACACTCTTTAACCCTTATCCTTGAGTGGCCTCTTGGCCTTGATAATGTGGTGATTTCTATGTACAAAACACCCAAAAAACAAAAACAAAACAAAACAAAACAAGGCACATATGTTTTTCTAATGTAAAACAAAAAAAACTACTTGATCAATGTACATATCGGAAAGGAAATGTGCTTTTACAACCCAACCTAGCGTTCTTTACTTCCTAAAAAGATATCAAACGCACATTTTTGGAGGCTAATACGTTTAAATAGCTTTAAACTCTAATTTAAAAGAAGGTATTTTTTAATAATAAAATTTTAACATTTTAGCCGTTGGAATAACTTCCCTATATAAAATTTAACGTAAAATGAGAACACGCTTTGAGCCACGTAGTGAGGCATGTAACCATTAGCATTTCTTTCAACTTGGTAGTGATATTCTTTGGCCGAAATAGAAATCGGGATGGGGTCATAAGTTCTAAACATATTAAAACTACACAGAACCCCTTCTAAACATGTGTGTGGGGGGGATTGCCTTTTTTTATTTTAAAGATTTGCTTTGAAAAGCTCCCCCTGTGATTCTTATTGCATGTTCAGGCTGTTAAAACACACACGCCGAATCAAGGGTGGACGTGAACAATCAGCACTCTCTCGTTATTTTCCCTATTTTTCTACGGATTTCACCCCATTTATGTACAAAGGCATCTAATCTAATATATTCTAAGGACAACGATGTTAAGATCTTTATTATCATATGTATTCTGTAATATTTTTTACTGGTCGTTACGTTTGTTGGCGTGCGCGCATACATTCAATTTTTTTTTATTGTTGTAACTGGTGACCACATTGTTTTCGCACACTCGTGCATTCAATTCCTGCGCGTTTATACATAAATTAGGTATACACACTTGTACTTTTATAAAATGCTTCTGTATACTCAACGCCCCATAGCTATCTTTAAAATATTTTTACCCGCATTCTCAATATATATATATATATATATATATATATATATATATATATATATATATATATATATATATACTTTTTTTACTATAATAATTAAATACCTACAGACACTAGTGTTTCATCCTTTCGGGAATCTTCAGTGCAGGGTGTCACGATTAATACCAGTCGAACGATTCGAACCCCGCATCACAAGACATCTCTGGCTCGATTAGCGAAGACCTAATCCATTCGGCTACTATTAACCGCGTGAAATAACGTCGAATTTAAACATTTTAATTGTAAATGTTCATTTACGTCAGTCAGGATGAAAACCCGGTAACCCAAATGACAATTGGAGCTAAGAAATAAAAAATTAATTAAATAACACACGCATACACACACACACACACACATATATATATGTGTGTGTGGGTGTGTGTGTATGTGTGTGTGTTATTTCATGCATCTTTGTATTCCTTTTCTTACATTGGCTTTCTAAATTGATGCACTTATCTGCAGATGTATACATATATTTTTTTTCAATTGACGAAATAATACTATGGAATATGTACTATGATAAGAATATTATTTATAAAATGCTTGTTCATTTGTAATTAATTGTGCAAATGTATATATATATATACCGATATATATATAGCCCCAATTGTCATTTGGGCGACCGGACTTCCATCCTGAATTTAGGTAGTTGCTTGTCTAGCCCCACTAATGAACTGTGACACAGCGAAACAGTAATCTATGCGGATGACTATACGTCTTTCTATCTTGGGTTGATCATAGAGGCAAGTGATATACAATCTACCAATGTGTATGGAGCGATTCTCTTTGAGTAAACAAATAAAGTGTAAGTATTTGGGCAATGTAAAAACACTGCCCGCATACTTTATGTGGATGATTATATATATATATATATATATATATATATATATATATATATATATATATATATATATACATATATATATATACAGAGAGAGAGACAGACAAAAAGACAGAGAGACAGAGAAAGAGACAGATAGAGATAGAAAGAAAGAGAGAGGAAGGGAGAGATAGAAAGAGAGAAAGAGAGAGATGTCCAAACGGACATGCATACGGTCAAAAATATAGCTGGGAGTGATATGATTTAGGGAAACGCAACTAATTTTCTAGGTCAAGCCAGATAATAAAATGCGCATTGAAAAATGTAGAATTATGACATATTCTTGGTCATGCATTTTTTATATTTATACGAAGATAGTGCGAAAGCTCGAAAAAATTAGTCGAGCAAGTGACTGCTGGACAAACTAAAATGTTACTTGCAGATTACTATTGAGTAATGACGCCGGCGTTATTGCTTAAAAAATAAATGTTTAATTTCCTCGCCAAATATTCAATTAATACTTTTGGAATACTAATAATGTTAATCTCCATGTTCTTCTGTTTCATTTTAGATATTATTTCATATAATTTGATATTATATCGATTTAAAAAAATATTTTTTACAAAATTGTTTCTTAAAGGATTTCCAACCGAGCGACTATTTATACTACCATAACATACCATTTAACTGTCTGCTAACACCAACGCTACTACTAATACTACTTTTTTATTTCTATAACACCGTCAGAGTGATTGCTTGCTAGAATTAAAGATAAAAAGAGAGAGAGGGAGGTGAACGAGGAAAAAAAGCAAGCTGTTTATATCTATTTTCACTCTCTTTTTTTCTCTCTCTCCTCTCTCTCTTTCTCTCTGTCTGTCTATATATATATATATGTATATATATATATATATATATATATATATATATATGTATATATATATATATATATATATATATATATACATATGTATAAATATTTCATAATGTTTTAAGGGATACAAATCTTAAATATTGCAACTCAGGAGGAAAGATTTTATGATTCATGATTAAAAGTAAATTTGTATATATATATATATATATATATATATATATATATATATATATATATATATATATATATATATATATCGGTTAGGGGAACAGGAGAGGAAAGAACGAGAAATGGGTAGCAAGCTGGCCGGTTTCGACCCTCACTTGACAAACTGTATCGAGGGAATTTTTAAAACAAAAAATGAAAAAGCGATTCAAATTGCGTTTTATTCATTTTACGGGGAGAAAAAAAAAGTTGGAAATGATTAAAGTAAGACAGCGTTATGGTCGAATACCCTAGAGATTAATCACGTTCAAACCCAGGAGGCATTCCCTTTGCTTGCAAAGAGAAGGTTTTCTAAGTTGAACGGTAATAGTCTCCAAGATCTTAAGGTGATATAATGAATGAGCACGACTAAGAATAGAAAATGAGTATGTGCTAAAGTTCGCTGCACAAGACGGGGTTTTACGTAAATGATCAGTAATTGAGGACCCGTGTGTCTTAGTAACAACGCCAGTTGCCCGGTAAGTTCCATACCTAATATTACTGGGTACATTTAGTTGGGTTATTCCATCTAATCTTAATGTCGTTCGACCCAAGTAGTTGGCACCGCAACCACATTCAAAATTGTAAATAACGTTACTATTATGTTGGGGGCGGTAGAACGTCTTTTCCAGGAGATGGTATTAAAGTTCTCCTAGAGAACACAAAACGCACATTGGTAACAAAATAACATCCATGAACTGCTGAACTTATTTGTTTGGCAAATTTCTCACTTACTATTCGCAACCAAGGCAAACGAATATGAATTGGACATTTGCCCACTATATCCTCTTTAATTCGAGAGAATTAAGCCAATTTCTTTAGAATAACTGACCTAATCACATCTAGGGGGTACCCGTTACTTGGATAAAGGATCCATAATTGTTTACAATTCCTCATCTAATTTTGACTTGGAACAAATCATAAGAGCACGATGTGTTAGGGTCCAAATTAGATGTATCTTACGTTTTTAGGGCAAAATTAATCCCAACGAGTGTACAAACCTGTAAATATTGTTTTGCGGTATATAGATCTATGGTAACTAGATGCCGTTTTTGTTACCAATACAACAAGGAAGGCTATGGATGAATTGCACTCTCCCTCATAGGTGTACTTTAACGCGGGATGCATTCCATTAATTAAGGAGAAAAAGGTGTGTGCTTTCGTTTGGTCATTAAATAAACAGAATGTGTCATCAAAATATCGAACGTACATTAATGGTTTCATGGGTCCAGACAGTAAGCGCACTTTACCCTGGTTAATTTAAATCAAATTTTAATAACATGATGGTCACATTTTCAATAATTATGTGATGTTAAATTACCCATTTAAGTTTGTGAAACATGTAAAAAAAGGACACTGCTAAGATACCAGTGTCGACCTTTAAGTGCCCCTTTTAGTGATTACTTGGTTTGAGGATATTTGTACAACTAACCGGCAAATCTGCCGGGTTGTTTACATTTTGAAATCAATAATAGGTATAAGTTAATCACACTATTATTTTAAATATACGGATGTGATTATAATTTTATTTTAATTACCCATATATTTAACAAACTGATAAAAATAATACAAGATGATATTATAAAATGGCATTGTCTGACGTACACGAGTGCTACTCCACTAGCGAATTATGCATCGACTCCGATGTTGCACGTTGTTCGACTGATGGAGCCGTTATTATTTTTACAAGGAAATTATTTTTGTGACCTATTTAGTAATTATTTATTTTGGCTTAAACTTTCCGCATTATTTTTTTATCATGATTTTATCTGTTTTTTTTTGGATGGATATTTTCTTTTTTTTTGCCGGAGTTTTCGTTAGAGGTAATTGTTAACAGAAACATTGTGAAAATAAAAATTAGCACTGGTGGCGATGAACAGAAATCAATAAAAAGCTTCAGAGGTTACGGACCTCACATGGAAAGTCGTAGATCGAAACACAGTTAAATGTTATTTGGTGTTAGTGAACTTTTCGATCCGCTCTATTTTTAAACAGTACTTTCAAGTTTAATTAAGTTTTTACCGTACCTGTTCTTATTAAATTGTAAGGTGAAAGTACCCGCGCTATTTTATATAGTATTTTAAAGTTTAATTGAAGTTTTACGATACCTGTTTTTATTAAATTGTTCGGGTTTTCGGGGTCGCTGACAACGAATATGATATTCCAACTCGTCGCAAATTTACCGTTTGCATGTTATTAACGCCTGGACCTTCGCACTGTTTTACGCAATATCACTGTATTTATTTACACTATGCGTGATCACTTCTTATTAAACCATTTGCCCTGCCTCCCATGTAAACAGATTTTTTAATGAAAAATTGAACAGTTCTTCTGCTTGATGTGTGTCGGCGTGTTACTTACGGAAAAAAACGGTAAATTGGGTGTGCGGATGATGTCGAGCGTTACTTATAGAAAAAACGTTAAATTAAACTGCAGAAGCACATATTAAATGTTCTACAAGTTCCATAACTGAATACCCCCCTAAAAAACGAAATATACAAATGTTTCTGTAAACAGCTCGTGAAAACGTATTTTTTAGATCAATCAAAAAGCATAAAACTACGCAACAGAAAAATAAACCAATTTTTTTTTTGTTTTTAAATACTTTCTTGTAATTTCAAATATCTACTAAAAATTCTTCCACGATGTGACAGGGCAATTTACTACACGCGTGCTCGCCGAAGGCATAATGTAAGAATAGCATAAACAAAGGCGGTGATATGGCACAAATAGTACGAGTGTTCAGAGGTTAATAACATGCAAACGGTAAATTTGTCACGGGTCCGTATATCAGATTCGTTGTCACCAACACCGAAAACTTAAAAAAAAAGTTATTAGTAGGTGTTCCGTTGTAGTTAAAGTAAATATTTCGCAATTGTTTTGTAAAGAACTTTGCAATAAATAATAAAACCAACCAGAAGGAAAAATTTTAGACAACCAATGTGTTCCCAAAAAGACGTCTGCTCGCGAATCTATTTCCTACACATTAAAGAAAATATGAATCTACCGTAAGAGGGGGTATGGAGGCAAGGTCTTTCTAAAGGATCTCTAGAATTTTGAAGAATATTCTTGGCTGGCACCATTCACAATAATATCGCATTCAAACTGTGGAATAAAACCTACTAACAATTAGACCATACATTAACTCCCACCTCCCTCTATCTCTCTCTCTCTCATCATGTTGCAAATTTAATTGCTTTTACTGCATGAATTCCTACCTATCCCCTCCTTCATTAAATCAATGAAAATATAGGAATGGCCTTTTTAATCACTTCTAGAAGTGTAACTTTCCAGTAGATATATAACGCGCTAAATAACAACTTAACATTAACTACCCATGCGAGGTCGAAGAAATAACTGGTTATTAACCCAAGCGCGGGGCAAACGATCTCGGTGCTTACGGACCCGTAGATCTTCCCAGGTCATCCGTATAGGAGAAGGAAAACTCGGAAGCTAAACCTAGTGAAACTCTTCTTCCTGGACAACATTCCTAGAGCTCTTGACTTAAACAAATTACCAGTTGGCAAAGCTAAACTGATTGTGGTGGAGATAGGCTCTGTATATCCCCCGGTTTTCACACTGCTTTTTTTGCCTATTAGCTAGGCGTAGAGGCGCTATCACAGGGACGCAACAGAATAACCCAGTGGTAGACCTTGTTTGCTGACTAGGGCAACAACGCCATTTTCCCCATTCTCGTTACACCCCATGCCCCTAAAGTGGACACTGGTGGTGCTTCACTATAATATATGCCGGTACAGTTGGACTGGGCTGACTTTTATCTGATGGGTTGTGAGTACCGCGTTGACAGTTTCTGGCTGCATTTTCGACTGATGGTATAGGTGTCCTAACTCTTTGGTAGCGCTTAGAACGGCTGCTCCATCAACAGTTGTACAAAATCGGGATGTTTGTAGTGCCATGTCGCGCATGCAAAGGGACCCTGCTCTCATCCCTGGTGGGCTTTCCTGAGGCAACACTCCTAGTAGATGGAGGGTCAACTGAGAGTCTACTTGTATTGCATGCCTGATATTCTGCACAACCACTCGTCCAGCACCCCTTACTCACCCTAACTAAAATTGTTACATTAAATAAAATCGAATTACAGTTACATAAAAAATACGTTTAAACCAGGACCAAACTAAAAACAAAACAACCAGCTTCCTACCTTGATGCTTGCATTTACAAATATCCACAGGCTTAGAACTAACTTCGATGACGTTGAATCGTTTCTCCTATAAACACCCTGGATATCTTAGGATTAAGTGAAACTAACCTAATCTCCTCCATTCACTCTAACTAATTTAACATGGCTGGTTATCTCCCACTGTGCCACAAGGACTAAGACAAACATATGCCCGGACTTGGAATCCATATATGCGACCCCTTTCCCCTGACTAGTCAAACTAAACTAGAACCAGACGACCAGGCTTTCATGTGCTTCAGACTAAACATTCAACATAGTATCAGCTACTTGTATTTTCTCTACCGCTCTCCCTCGATCCAAGACTGCACCGTAATAAACAAAGTCTCTGACAGCATATATAGCACTCTCCCTCGATACTAGCGCACAAGTACATGTATTGGGTGAGTTAATGTCCACCAGAAAAACTAGCCCGGGTTCTCTACTTGCACAAACATAGCTAGTAGCACAACACATAGCTTATCTATATCTTGATATTCATAAATTACATCCCTGATAAGATTGTTTCTGAGATGGGTATATTTGCTGGTGCACTTTCTATAGCAGGCACGAGGGGAAAACAAGTGAACACGTGTCAATGGAAATGGCAGAAACACAAGAGGATGACTTCAAATCTGTAGTGGACTGGTGACAAAATGGGCAGGTCACATTCAATGGTGCCTAGAGTAAGCGTGTTTCCTTCAATAATTACAAGAAACTTTCTCTACCAGCAAGGACAATGACCAAGAACACATAACCCGAAGGTACTTCCATTAAAAACCTCAACCTAACGTTTACAGGGAACATGAACTGGAATTGATGGATTGAGAGCATTGCGAAAGCTGCTGCTCTTATTTCTGTTATTGTTAATATTGTTGATAAATATAATTTTAAAAACGTTAGGTATTTTTTTGGAAAACTATTTCATCCTCAACAGAAAACTGTTCAATAAAATGTTTAACTGGAAAATTATTTTATCGAAAATTATTAATATTAAACTATAAAAAGGATGATAATAAAATTAAAAATAAGATAATATTTTATTTACACCGATTCAGCTGTGCCTTTTTTAGAATGATAGAATTTATTAATTATTTGCTGCTTTTGAATTTTTTTCATTATCGTTTCTTGTTTAGCAATTTAAAAAGAATCCAATAATCCTTTTTATATAAAAATATGTTGACAAATTACTGATTTAAAATATTTCAATCGTTTTTTTTAATAAAAAAAATAAGATCTATTTAATAAATACTCATTTTTTACAAAATTTATTTACAAAATTTGACAATATTTATTGATATAATTAGATGATTAAACTTTTTCTTTTAATGTTTTATATGCAATTCATTTTATTTCTTCTGTAAAAAATTATAATCAATATAATAATCGTTTTTTTATAATGAGAAAATTTATAATTATTTAAAATGTTAAAAAGCGCAAGTAAATGCCAATACATTTTTACTGGTACATAAAGCACACATGATTGAGTGTATTTTTTTAAATGCAGTATCTTCCTTTCCGCAGCTTAATACTAGCATGGATGCCCGACCGTGCCCGAGTATTTAAAGGTGTATGCTGAGCAAAAAAACAAAACAAGCAAAAAAAAAAAAAACGGTCTATTTTTTAAAGCTTATCATTACTTACTATTACCTATTATGATCCCTTAAAATTTATTGTTTTCGACTCAAATCAAGTTATTACGTTAGGTCTATGTCCAACAAATCTATACATAAAATCTCAAGTGTTTAGACCCCAAATCATCGGAGGATATGGTAGAGTTATCAAAGGTTAAATTGTTGAACTTTGACCCCTGCACAGAGAAATCTCTGGTGGAAAACGGATTACATAGATTTTCACAAATCTCTCTACCCTGTATATCAAATTTCAAGACAGACAGAAAGACCCCCACACACACATACACCTTCACTTTTATAGATATATAGAGTAATACTTTTCGGTAAAATAATTTTCCAGTTAAACATTTTGTTGAACATTTTCCTGTTGAAGCAGAAATCTTTTTCAATAAAATATAAATGAAGAAAATAAATGTTATTTCTTAAGCGAGATGGAAAGTAGATGTATCATGAATTAAATGATAGTGTTATATCTTTTGCAAATATTGTTCTTTGAATTGTGTGTGTTTTAGCGAGAAAGTTTGTGTATCATTTTCATGAATATTGATTCAATATTTTTTACGGAGAGAACATTTGAAAACAAGCTAGTATATCAGTAGACAACTATGTGCGCATAGGATAATTTGCAAATGTCTCTTTTTCAGGAAAATTTACTACTGATTGTTATTTACTACAATAGCTTTTCTTTCAGTATTAATGCAGGTTTTATTGAACTTTAAAAGAGAAACTTGCATATTTTTTTACAATATCATATCGCAATTGTTTTACACTTTTGAAAGAAGATTACTTCCAAGTATTCATTTTTGTAAGAATATTCCTAGTCATTTATTCTATGAATAAACACAATAACACCTAGTCAATGTAATTTTAATATAATATTTAATACTCATAACGTTTTTATAATTAGTCATTCTGTAATCTAATATAATGTAAAGTTTTAATCAACAAATATTTCAACCAAACGCACCTATCTGCTTGGAAATCAAGGAACACACAGTAGTAGGTATCACGATTATTTTCAAAGGAACTACAGTCCAGATTTCAAACTTTCTATTATAAGAAAGTGGGGAGAAAAATACAAGCTACACCTCTTAAGAATAAGAATCAAGTCTCGTCTATAGTGACTACGCATTGCCTATTCTTTTAAGTCCTGTCTTTCTCATTGTGTTGTCTCAGCAGGTATAGAGTTTTATCGGTTAGAAATCACGATTTTCGTCTCTAATCACGAGATGCCTCCCTTCCGCAGAAAGTTAACAGCTCGGAGCGTGCATGAACAATCGATACGTAGAAATAAACGAGGAAGGTGAGCGTTGATCTGGTTCGAGTCTTGGCTACATCGTTTGTCTAATAGTTCTTACAATGTTTTATTGTTTGGTAATCACGAACTTAATCTGCCCACGTTGATTACATTTCCCGAATTGATAAACCAGGAAAAAACAATCAAATTAGTGTTTAAAAAAGCTGAACTCGTAAGGTTAAACGGTTATCAATCGCTACGTATACAACTATATGCGAACTTGTTTGTAACTTCGCGTTAGTCCTATTATGTGTTTTTGCCCCATCAGTTTTGCATAAGTGTTCATAATACATACTTAGGTACTTATTTCTTTTGCTGTATTCCAGTATTCGCATACTCACTGATCGTACGGGACAGTTATATCTCAGTTTTTCTTGGTGGTTAACGTCGCATTACCCTTCTGGGGTTCCCAGTCATCCCAGCTTTCACGGTTGTAGGTATGATTTTATGATTTATATATTTTTGAATTTTTTAACTAGGAATGATTATTTGTAGGTACAAATGGCATATTCTGTATCGTTGGGCTACTTTATAATATTCAATATGGAATAAATATGTTTTGGTATTTTCTTACTCATAGGTTTCGATGAAACTATCAATTTTTACAATATATTACTCTGTTAGTCTTGCAACTCTAAGCTAGCTAATGTTATATCTAGTTTTTCCTGAGTTTTATAATGTATTTTTTTATTAATTTGTATATACACCAACAGAATAGAAGTGGTTCAACCTATTAAACAGGGGGGGGATATATCCTGACCCAGCACGATTATCTTACAAAATAACAGCAGTTTAATAATTATTGTATTAGTGTGTATAAACACCTTATCGAACTAACCATGTTTTAAGCATCCAGGTTAGTAAAACAGAAATAAAAGTAAAGTGTCAATCTATATGCGATAAAACAAAGATTTAAACACGTATGTTATAGAAGGAACTGAGTATCTTGTTTGAGAAGTGTATTGTACCATAATTATTTTAGAGTAGAATAAGAGTCGAAACACCTTGTGATTTGCGGTGCATGTAGACGATCTTTTCTATTAATATTAAGTAATAAAATATAATACATTATCTTACGAAATATTTAGTTCTTTAAGTGGCGTAATAAAGTTTAATATCCAAAGTACCCAGCAAAGTTTATAAAAACACAACTATTATCTCAAACTTTTAACATTATATATAAAATCTCTATCTTGTTAATTGTGTAGTCTCAGCAAGTATAGAGTTTTATCAGTAAGAAAGACCAATTGCCTTTATGATAAGAAGATCCCCCTTCAGCAGAAGGTTAGATTGTTTATGCTTAGCCAAATGAGTAATAGAAAATGAGATTGTTTATCACGGCAATCTAATACTCTAATAGTGTTTATGTGCTTGCACCTCGAATAATATTACATAAAATCTCGTTCAACATTATACTACGCGGTTTATCAAAAAGCAAAATATAGTATGGAATATAGTATAATGTAAATGCAGAACGGCATGGAATAATAATAGTTTTCTACTTCATATGTTAAAATACAGTCTTGATCAATACTGGCGAAGCCGACATATCAAATTAAACGTTAGTTTCACAAGGCATTTTACCAATAAATTTAACAATCTTCCGTAAATAGCAATGTTACGTAAATCACTGTTACTATAGATTCGGGCGTATAGATTTAAAATAAAATATAAATATTTTTTAGAATAAAGCTAATTGAATATCTGATCAACATTTTTATTCATATTTCTTGGATTTCAAATCATCAGAACAAAACGAAAGACACATATTCTTTAAACAAGCGAGATAGATATACCAGCATTGCCTTTCTAAACTATGACACTAAGTTAAAGCAGATACGGTAACTCCCCACCTTCTTCGAAAACAAATAATACTACGGTTGTTAATGAAGGGCCGTATCGGCTATGAAAATACCGGGCACTGACGCCGTTACAAAAGTAAAAGTACTTCGCTCCCACCACCGTTCATTGTCCAGTAGCATACCCCACTGGACACTGGTAGCCACTAGCTGTCACTGTCGATACTGGACGCCTCTTGAGGGATTAATGATCTCTGCTGTTAGTACTCTATTGGCGGTTAATGACGTTTCATGGCTTTTACTGACGTGTATTGATGAACATTTACTGTTTCGACGAATGTCACTGTCAGTTCCGGGTGTAAACTCTTAGTCACAAGCGTGCGGTGTTAGTATCTGCCTCAATTGCACTGGTTCGTAAATAAATTGATGCAGCTATTTGTGCTTGGATTTTGTGTTGGATTGCTGTAAAGTGGGATAGACTATTGTGTCCATAATCCATTGAGAGACACTGCATCGATGGCGGCCATTCCTCTTTTAAGGTGGTTCCCATCACTTTATTTTAGGGAAGGTGAAAGGCTAATAAAAATTATGATGACCACGACGATGATAATGATGTTAATAAAACTACTGTGATTGTAAATGACAATAATAGCAACGACAGAAATGCTATGAATAACGAAATTATTATTTAATATGGGCATTCGAAAAGACTGTAAACGATAACTAAAATTACATCAAACGTTAAAAAAAAAGAAAGTATGTTCGTGAATGTTAGAACTCTGACATAATGCGAGTGCTGTAGCGATTGAAGAAGCTAATGAATGCGAAATGTTTGCATAGAACAATGTGGTGATGCTGTAAGATATTAATTCGAAAGAACGGAAGGTAAGTGAGGATGTAGGTATGGCAAAACACGATTTGTTATGATTGTAAGAAAAATGTCGGGCATATCTGAAAAAATATAAGTGTGTATTTTTGGACGATCTAATATTTTGAAAATGGATCGTAGACAACCGTAATAGTTATAGCAAAAAGGCATGTTCGAGGAAACGTTTATTCAAATTAATGATGTAGTGTAATGTAGAAGTCAGTAACCGTAATTATCGTAATCTGCTACGTATAAAAAAAATTAAATGTAGAAAGTTAAATAATAGACCGTCTGCATACGCAAAATAACCGCAAAAATAAAATGTTACGGTGATTTAGAGTAACGGGCTCGGAATAATTTGCATCGGAGGGAAAACATAAGCTACTCTATCGGTGGGATTACGTATTTGAGAGGGTTCGGTGGGTATGATAAGATACTGTAATACAAGCGTATCTTTTGTTAGCTAGACTATTGTTTTAGTATAAATTGGAAGTGATTAGCTAAAAGTTGAGGGTAGCAAGTGTTTCCCTATAGGCATTTAGTGTCGCTATTTGCAAGGGAAAATAGTATCATTTAATTATATTATAGAAATAGTAAAATAATTTGTAGATAAGTTGCACATATAGAATAAATGACTAAATGTGTTAGTACACAATAAGTAGAACACAAACTTTTATTATCTATTACAAAAATTATAAAACTTATGTTCATTTAATTTTGTTCTACACGGCTTGACAAAATAATGTATAGATCTCGTTTAAATAACGATTAACAAGGATACTGTACACGACATAACCCTTATCCCCGAGTGGCTTCCGGGCCATGATAAGTGGTGACAACCTTGTAAAAAATGTCGGTGGTTATATAAATATAACATCTAAACATACTGTAATTTAAATATGGGGGGTTGAGGAAAACACGTATTTTAAGTCATTAAGTGGAGTTGGTCTATCTGATATGGAGTTACCGGTAAACATTGTCGTTGACAGTAAGTTAGTAGCATATAAGTGTAGTTTTTACCATAATACGCACTAGGATATTAGAGGAGATGAAGGACTCATTTTCTGCGCGTTAGGCAGACCAATGTTAATCGTCATTTTATTACGATTGGTTTACGATTGTGTAAAACACTCACGCACTTGCATATACCCATTGACCTATTTACGCATGAAAGATAATTATAACATTGTTACACTATACATACCTTGAGAGAACCACATATACATCAGGTGAGTAACTTCTACACAGATTAAATACTGGACATATTTGAACGTTACTAAATAAAGTATTTACTATTATTAATTTTTTTCATTATTAAACAGTTCAGGATAGAATAACGGAAGCAAGTGACCATTCATATTGTATAAACTAATTCTAGTCAATATATGTAAAGAGATAGGTCTTTCCTGCCTTTATACGGCGAATTGATATGTCGGGATTCTAGCGCGCCGATAGCACAGCAAATGAAATAGAAGCAGTTGGTTTCGTTTGTGATCAAAAAAATTCTAGTTTTCATGGTGAATTGTTACGGAATCCAATAGTTTTATTTTCAATATTTATGCAGGCTGGTCACTTTCGGTGTTGCACATTTTACTTTCTAGAATATAATAAAACAATATTAGCGAGAATAACTAAAGAAAGATGAATAAATAACATATTTTTCTTCCAAAAATGTAGCATCTTAGTTTCTTAGCTGAGATTCAATATACCCTAACTTTTCACAATAAGATGCAGATACTTTTGCTAGAATACATCCAGTAACTTTATGCATGTTGTAATTTATATTTAATTTTGTATATCGACTCTATTAAAATAGACATAAAATTCATAGTTATTTATATATATATTTCCGCTAACGGAAACAATTTACTGCACGAGCGTCGCCCTTTTAAAATTCATCATTCAATAAAATAAAAAGCTAAAGCAAACATCTAAATGACTACTTTAAATACAGTTCCTGATTTCAAAAAAAGAAAAACCAAAAGGTAATTATATATCTATATATTTTTAAATCAAATTTATTATGTAAATTCAAATATATATATATATTTTTCTACTCATTTCTATCTCTAACCTATACAAATTTTCTTATTAATTTTCTTATAAATCTTATATCCAAACCTTTTACTTCAATTTTTCAGATTCATCTGCCTTACTTTTAATGCTAGGTTTATTTTTGGTGTCTTTTCAATTCAATAGAAATCCTCCTAAATTTGCTGATGAGGAGACCGTGCTTACCAAAAAAACTATGTATAATTATTCTACGTGACTTCATGTATACCACAAATAAAAAGCACGGATTTCCGAAACGATCGTACAGATAATTGACTTTGTTGTTGTTCCTTCTTATGAAACTGATTTTTAATTTAATTAAATTTTGATTGTTAAATTTAAAAAATTTTAAAACTTTTAAATTATAAATCACTTTACTTAATATATATATATATATATATATATATGTATATGTATATAGATAGATAGATAGATAGATAGATGTGTGTATATGTATATCTGTTGGTGTGTGTGGATGTGTGTTATTCTTTTTTTAATGTTCTTTCTTTGGAGATTGTAACGCTGGTCATGGGGCAGCCAATCAGCTGTCGACATTGCCCTGCTTTTTATTGAAACCAACCGAGGCCTATTTTTAGTATCCTCGTTGTTCCCTTAAGTGCAATTGCCTGGATCTCTTTTGCACTTGGTTTACCAGCAATATTAGTTAGGTAGGACTCCAGGCTCTTCTTCATTAGTCCTGTGCCACCTATTAAAACGGGTATGATTCCAGTTTCTTTTCATATCATACGTCAGTGTGTGTGTGTGTGTGTGTGTGTGTGTAATATTATTATAGAATATGTTTTATATGTAGAGAAATTGATGCCGTTATTATGTGTTTTCAAATATACGACAGTTATAAGCTATTTGTAACTTATCTATCAATGAGTGAGTTATACACTCTAGATGTAAAAAAATAACTTTAGTGTTAATGTGACGATTAAATATCAGTACCACCTAATATAGGAAACAACAGAGCATTCTAATTAAGAAAGGCCAGTGGACAATCTGATTTGATAAAATAAAACCCTGACCCGCTCTAGCTCAAAAGATAAAAGCAACCATTCACCCATGTATGGAGTATTGTTGTCATATTTGGGCTGGTGCATCTGCCACTAGTCTCTCGCTCCTAAACAAGGTTCAAAAGAGAGTCGCCAATCTGATAAGTCCTTAACTGTCATCTGAACTTCAGCCTCTGTCCCATCGACGAAATGTTGCATCCCTCTGCCTGTTCTGCAAGTACTTTAACGGTGAATACTCTGAGGAACTGCAATCACGTGTCCTCCCTTGATGTGAATACCCCCGACAAATCCGACAAGTTGCCAAATCCCCCCTTTAGGGTAGAGACCCCTAGATGTAAGAGATCCTTTTACTCCAGTAGTTTCTTCCCTAGAACCGCTAAACTTTGGAATTCCCTTCCAGGTCCCTGCTTCCCCAACTATACTGACATGCAGAAGTTCAATTGTAACGTTAACCGACATTTTGCTGCCAAATTCCCTACACAATATCCCTGATGCTAATGTCCCTGATAGTAGCCCCTACAACAAAGTGTTTAGATTCGGTGATATGACGGGAACCGTTTTTGTTTAGGGTGAAAATGCAATAACAAACTTATTTTGGGTATCAGTCGGTAAGTAAGGAAGTCAGTACATTGTTGTTAAGACTCGTCCATTCCACAGCTATCGAATGATTTTGGAACTCTGTTATCAACAAGCAAGTAGAAACGTAGGGAAAAGAAGAGAAATTACGAAATTCCTCGAATGAATTTGCATTAGTGTGTCCCTAAATCTACATTACATGATTTCCTTGTAAAGAGGCTGTCAACTGCGTCATGTTTTCTATTGCTTGACTTTTAAATTAAAATCGTCGTCGACTCGTGTATATTATGAGTTTCGAAAAAAATAAAAAAAGGATTAAGTTACCGTTTTATTTTTTCTTTCAACCAAGGATGTCGGCGTGAAGCTTTCTCTAGAAACGTATTATTATTCGAACTCTGTTTAAATGCAGCGATAATTGCCGTAACCCCCCTAAATCATATGGACATCATTTCTAAGTTAAAATCACAAAAACTGATATGTTATTAAAATTTTGAAGGCGAGAGAGGTCGAAATGTTGTCAGGCGCTTCTTCCCGTCGATAACCCTCTCGACAGGCGGATCATTTCTGATTTCCTGGAATGTTTAGAAATAGGACACCAAGGAAGATGTAACAGTTAGGTAAATCACATTGTAATATATGTATATGAATTTTTCACTCCAAGTGAACTATATTTTAATTCTATACAACTATTAGTTTAATAGTACACTTTGAAACGCGCATATATTAAACAAATTCCATATTTAATATGGATACACCCATGAAATACAATATTATCCCTAGTTATATAAATACACGCACAAATATATATATATATATATATGCGTGTTTTTATCTCATGACAGATATATGCATCACAAGTAATAAACTAACTATTATGAATTTTGAAACCAAGCTGCAAGGCTTGATTGATATTATGTTGCTTAAATTAATTGTAATTCAAATATTTACGATTTTTTGTGAAAATTAGTATGTAGTTTTATCAACGTTTGAAACAGTACAGAGATTTATGGTCCTGGATATGACCTTAAACTGTATCCAGTGGTGAGGCCCCAGCTTGCGGGCTTTGGTGAATGTGGAGCCACCCTTTAATTACCATTGCTCCAAGGCCCACTCTGGCCCGGTGTTCTAGTACCTGTTAGGATCCCAATTATAGGTTAAATAGAAGGCGACTTGAAAACAACAAATATATTCTATTTAAAAAATGTTTTTCAAAATATTTGGATTCGGCATTAAGTAACCTGAAAAGGGTTGATATGGCTAAAAAAGAAACAACCAAACAACCAACAGATATTTATACCAAAACTATAATTAATCTTAACATTTTTTTCAGGTAGAAAGATATGTAAAACTATCACATTCAAATTTAAAATATGTCAGATTTTCAAGATACTTGGTCATCAGTCAGAAGTAAATATTGTAAATTCATTTTTAAACCTCTTCAAGATCCAGCTGTATATTTCATAATTTTCCTTGAACAGTATTAATTAGTGTTGTTTAAATTGAAGAACGGATTCTAAAAATATGGTTTGTGCGGTATGTATTGAATGGAAGCATCGAAAATCAGGCGGAAATCTTAATTTACGAAATTTGTTGAACTTGCAGCAGATATGAGACTAAACTGTATACTTGACATGCGGTTGAATTGATCACACTGATATTAAAGAAAATAACGAAACACGTATGAAATCATCCCCAGTTTTCTGTTGCCGGAATTCACAGATATTTTGTTTTATTCAAGACTGTACCCATAGATATAATTGTGTACTGTTCTATTCAATATTCTTACAACAGCGATAAAGAGATTATATCATATTACTAATATATCAATATTAGTGTTGTTATACCAATAGTGTGTTGTTATACCAATAGTGTGTTGTTATACCAATAAACAATGATCAAATTAAAAATGCCAGTCATTAAACCGGAATTGCAAATTAGTATCTTTTCTGAAATAGGTCTACCTAAAGCGTGTCTGTTTTCGCATAGTTTCAAAGGTTTTATTTTTTTATAATTTTACAAGTGTCAGCGAGGACTATATTCTCATACTCACACAAAAATTTCGAATCTCCTTTGTTTTAAAAGAGAAATATTAAAGCAATAATGAATAAAAGAATATAACAAAAAAAAAAAACGAACAAAAAAACTCTTCGAATTTGTAGAGTATAATTAGGACATGTTCGACATTATCTTGGAGACGAGGTGATAAGAATATTGCGTATATAGAATGGCAAAACCATAATAGATTAATATACGGGATTATTTTGTTAGAATGATATAATTTTGGCGAGGAGTCTGGATTGTTTCTATATAAGTGGCCGACACTGCACGCGAACAATATAAGACATCAATGAAGATCCTAATATTTGACGACTATATACCATGAATTTCTTTACAGTAATTCTACTTTTTTCTCTAACAAGACATGTTATAGGTCTAGTTACAGAAGGCAATATATGTAAATACATCAAAGCAAACATGTTGTGTCTTTACATTTAAAATTCTCGAGGAAAGATATTTTGCTTGAAACAAGTAAACTAAATTAGTGTCTGGCTACCTTCGTTTTTATTTCTCCACTTCTTTCAAACTGGCATCTTGCCAAATGTGTTTTCCCTTTCTATAGCGATCCACATAGTTCTCATGATTTGCTATCCGTTGCCTTTTCTAATTCTCATCCGAAGCGTTGATGCATCATTTATACGCTCGTTCCAATTAACATCAAGAATGCGCCTATTCTGTATGCTGTGTTTTCGGTATCATTCAACTAAGCCAACGGCAACGAATAGACTCGCGTCTGATCTGCTCGACAAGTTTCAGAAAGACGGTTTTGTTTAATCGAGCGTAACACGCAATCACCTCACCATGTTGACGAGCGACTGTTAAATCTTAATGGTCGCCGTTTCATCTTTCTTCAGGCGGAGAATCAGTTTCGCTGTGTCGGAAGAGGAAAGCCGTAATGTAATGCGCGTTGGGACACCGTTAATAAATGACATAAAATGTTCGCATCCGCTGGCTGTAAACGGCCCATTGCTGTGTGCGTATTTTGTAACGATCTGCGAATTAAATATCTCAGCACTGTTTTATATTGCGAAGATGTTAGTTCTAAGTAATACCTACACCGCATATATATATATATATATATATATATATATATATATATATATATATATATATATATATATATATATATATGTATATACACACGGCTTAATCGCGTTAACACACCGGTTCTCGTCATATCACCGAATTTAAGCAATGTTAAGGCCGGTTAGTACCAGATAGGTGACCATTTGGTAATTCTAGGCGTTGTATGTGCTCTCCACTTATCTCGGCATTTGCTTCCAGTCGTCCGTTACATACTCTCCAGTTGCCACTTGTATTTAACAATGTCGACGCAGTCGAAGTGTGGTTGGAGATTTGTGCACATCTTGCCACAAAAATTTAACGCACAGGCACCGTTTCTTGGTACTAATTGTGTGTTAAAAACTGTAGGAACTTATTTCTGTTTTTCTTAATATATATATATATATATATATATATATATATATATATATATATATATATATATATATATAACAGGTTTTAAAAACCTGTCAAAGAGCACTCGGAAAAAGAGTTAAAAACATATAATTTTAAAAAGGAAGCACAAAATAAGTGGCTAGTCCTTAATACGCGGAGTTTCGAAGAAATACTTTCCTCCTTATTAGCGGGTATGTTTTATCAAAGTGCGGGATCGGGTTTTACTTGCAAAAGTATTTAATGAAACTACAAGTAAGTCATAGATCTTACATGGAACAAATAGTGAAGCAGAGAGAATAGGTTGAAGAAAAACGTGATTTCACGTTTATGAATAGTCTGGTGAAGTGCAATAACGGTTAAATTTTAAAAATCCAAAATCCAAAAAAGTTGGTTAAGTTTCCATTTCCACAAGTAAAATTATATATCTATATCTATATCTATCTATCTATCTATCTATATCTATATCTATCTATCTATTTATCTATATATATATATATATATACATATATATATATATATATATATATATATATATATATATATATATATATATATATATGAGCGTGGAGAAGCAAGTAAGTAAGGAGTCACAAATGACTCACCCTCCCATTTACTTTGACATCAAAACCTAACTTTTATCATCGAAATTTATTTTTTCTGAATTTGTCGAAATTGGGATTGATAATAAAGAGTTTTCGGACTAATGTATCCACATGACTGAATCGGAAGCCCAAATATTTCGCAATTTCGCAAATATATTCATAAATTGTTAGCAATTTCCGTCACATGCCATGTTTAATTGCTTTAAAAGGACTACGCACAATTCTAGTAGGCAGCCTATGATTGGGCTATTTCATAGGCCAAGATAATTAATTTCATTTTTTTTTTGTAAACATCCATTTTGTTTTCAATGTATGCTAGACACCCGGCAAGAAGGACTCACCAAAATGCGGGAATGCCTTATCAAGAATGAAGCCACAGCAATTTTTTCATGCTTATATCACCTCAATGTTGGGCGAAAAAGGGGACTTGGAATTTTTACAAGCAGAGACCACTTTATATTTGCAGAAGATATATGATTACAGGATGACATCTTCTGAACATTTTCATCATATTTATATCTACTAAATGTTTGAACTTTTCTCAACTCAATTAGAGTCATAAGGGCCTTGATTTATGCCAAATTAAAGGCACCAGGACTCTAGCCGAGCACACCATGAATTATCATAAACATTTTCGAAAGAAAACCGAACTACCACTCCACCAGAAGGAGTAAGCTACTGGCTCTTTATTCGGGAGGCAAAACTGGCCCACCGTTTTGCAAGGTCTGGATCAGGATCAATGACTTTCCATTGCTGTTATAACTGAATACAATTTGAGTTTAATGTATGGTTTTGAAATTTTAGGAACTATTCTGTCTTTGCTAGGGAGTATTGAGTTGGAAAGATTAATTTCTAACAACATAAAAACTGCTGACATTTCCCATCGAATTTTATATATGGTTTATCTGTTTCGCCACGTCGTAGCAGAAAAGAAATTATGAATTAATCCACCATGTAAAAATATTGATACATTAATCTATACACTAATAAACCGCACTAGGGTACACACAAACTCGTACACCCTCCTAGGTATATATTTAAAAAAAAGGTAAAGAAAAAGCTGTTAGACTTTTAGGAAAGTTTCGATGTTTCGTCCCTATTTCCAGGATGGGGGAGCTCTTCAAGGAATGATATAGATGATTGAACAAATAAAATACACTATGACAAACTTAAATACCTTCGTATCTTCCTTTTCTCTATAAGGTCCTACCTTTTTCATTCATATATATGCAGTGCCGCCAAAAAGAATGTCTGCACTGTTAATTTTTTCAAAACCTGCAAATTTAAACAAAATTTAATGTAACTGTTTAAACAAACTATACCTCGTTTTATTCTAAATAAATAAACAAATATTCTACTGTTCACTTCAATTAAAAAATAACTTCAAATTGAGGAAGCAAAAAGACAGTCCGCAACAACAAATTCGCGCCCCGAAATCAGTTTAAAATATCCACTAACAGGCAACAAAGCATCTCTAATCGTAATTGTTTTTGTTCCAGGTTATACAACGTAACATTTAGTCACTGTGACACGATTTCTCTTAGCGATCGCCAGGGGCTCATTAATCTCAAACTTGATGGTTTATTAAATCGAGAAAACGGCCGCAGATAGAAATGTGAGTAGGAAACGGTGCGAAAGACTGTGCTAAACACCAAAACACAGGCGTTCGTGATGGCGCTAAATCTGGTCGTACTGGCGTTACTACTAACAGGGAAGACAATGCTATCAAGATGCACAGCCTAAAAAAGAGATTTTGAACGGTTCCTCAGATCCAACAAAAGTGCAATCTTGTTAAAAAAGTGCTCTCTTTCTACTGTCAAGAACAGATTAAAGGAATTTAATTTGCGAAAATATATTGCAAGACGAAAACCAACGATTTATGTAGAGAACAGAAAGCGCCGTCTGGAATTCGTCACATGCAATGAAGATCGTGGATCTTCATATCGGTAAAAATTGCTTTTTAGCGACGAAAGCGTGTCCAATAGACTAGGCAGTGATGGTAGGCATTACATCCATCGGAGGAAAGACGAAGAATGTAAGCCTAGGTGCTCAGTTTCAACGCTGCAAGGTGGGGGAGGTTGATTTTTTGTGGGGGCCATTATTAGTACCAATTGCCCAAGACCTATAGTTCGCTTGCAAGGTCGAATTAATTTGATCAAGTGCATCAATATGTTGACTGAGCATTTTCCGAAATAATTTGGTCGGAATTTGGATGATAATCCCCTCTTCATGCAGGATAATGCTCTCACTCACACAGCTGGTAATGTCTAGAGGTTCCTGGAAGAGAATAATATTCCGTGTTCGGGTAGGGCTGCACACTCCCCAGACCTCAATTTTGTCGTAAACCTAGGCATTCTATCAAGCAATAGCTGCGCAATGATAAACTATCACATTTGGAAGAACTTGTTACAAAAATTAAAGAAAAGTGAGATGCCCTTTTCCGCGGAGTATTGCTGCAGTCTAATTCAAGGAATTCCCAAAAGATTGCAGGTTGTCCAATTGCGAAAGGGCTACCCTACTAAATATAAAATAATCCATCGTGTTCCTATTGTATTTGTGTTGCATTTGTGTTCTAAAGTTACATTAAATAACAATTTTCCATTTTGCGGACTTCCTTTTTGCCTCCTCAATTTGAAGTTATTTTTTGAAATTAATGTGAACACTAGAATATTTCAATTCCAAGTAAAATATGGGCAGGTACAATTATGAAAGAATAAAAGTCGAATTAAATGAGGTATAGTTTGTTTAACAGTTACATTGAATTTGGCTTAAATTTGCAGTTTTTAAATGAATTACAAGTGCGGACTTTCTTTTTGCCGCATATATATATATATATATATATATATATATATATATATATATAAAATCAAACAATATTTTTATACCTAAATACACAAGTGGTCCATGGTTTTGCAATCATCTGTGTAGGCAGTGAAATTACCTATCGGTCATGAGTTTCATACCTTGCCATGAAGCGACGTTTTGTTCGATTTACTAAGAATGTACCTCAAAGCCACCAAACAATTATTGCGAAAATGAAGGAAATTAATGGCTATTAAATGCCAAATCTGGACGAACAGATTAGACATTGTATAGTGTTTTAACTAAGTTGTATACATCATACACACCCTAGTTGACTGTCTTTTAGTTATCATTTTGCAGACGCTGCCTATATGTAAGTAATATTTACTGGGATTAATAGTATTACTTCAAAATTATTCTAATATATATATATATAAATATATATATATATATATATATATATTTATATATATATATATATATATATATATACATATATAATATAAAGCTGAATGTCTGTGTGTGTGTGTGTCTGGTCACGAATAGCCTTCTATATAGTTGACTATTTAAAAAAAAAAACTGCTAACATATAATGATAGAAGATTTATCGAGACACAGGTATGGGTATGTGTGATCTGTCAGAACAGTGGTTAATTAAAATTGTGGGGTCTCCGTTTCCGCCTTGTCCACAAAGTATGGAAATAAAAAAAATTAAAAATTAAAAAAAGAAAAACGTTTACAAGGGTTTTTGATATAGATGTATATAAGAATACTTTGATAAGTATGTTTTAACTTTAATAGGATTGTACAATAAAATTATAGTGTATGCGTTCGCGCCTGGCCTCCATAGAAAAGAAAAAAGGCACAGACTTTAATAAAGACTTTTCATATCTATCCGTGTAAGTATACTTGATAATTATGTTTCTGTTTGAAGAAATATGGTATAATAAAATTACGGTGTGTTCCTTTGCACCTTACCTCCATAGAATGGAAATATGGCACAACGTTTAACAAGGTTTTTTTTTTTTTTTTAAACAGCTCCACATAATATTGTGATAAGTGTTTCAATGTGAATAGGTGTGATATAATAAATTTTGGGGTATATCTATTTCATTTTTTCTTTCATCATATTTTGCTTTGGTTTTAATCCCCCCCCCAATTTGAAGCTACCTCTTTACAACCCTTTCTTTTCATGAACTATATATATATATATATATATATATATATATATATATATATATATATATATATATATATATATATATTGCCTTGTTGGTCTATGTACCAAAACTCTCTACCAAACGGTTTTCTGGATATTTATTGTACAGAATTGAAACAAAACATAAACCGCGTATTTAAACAACTGGGCACTTTTGACTTGTTATATCTATTTTTTTCACTTTTGACTTGTTATATATATATATATATATATATATATATATATATATATATATATATATATATATATATATATATATATATATATATATATATATATATATATATATATATATATATTGACCTAGCCGAGTACTTTTTAAGCATGTGGATGTATACATGTTTACTGCTGAATTGTTAACACTGTTTTTTTTTCTATCTGGCTTTAACACCGAAGGTAAGGCTTTTGTGCTAAATAACGACAATGGCTGGTACATTGAGCGCTATGGTTTTTATTGCAGCTAGTGATATCACAGCATTTTTTACGTTTTCAATCCTTACTATAAATATTGATTGTAATATAATCCTTCGAAAACTTGCTCTATAATAATAAATAGGATAAAGGAATAAATTAAAGTGGAATAATTTAGTCTATTTTACAATCGGACAACGCCTGCGGCTTGGTAATGTTGAATGTATGTAATATATTATCTTTTTTCTTGTGGTTTGTCCACGCATGTTTTTTCTTATATTTTGTCAATGTTATTATTTAAAGGCCGTGGTTTTATAAACGGACATGAGAATTGTTTCATATGACAACTTGCTTCGTTGACATCTTAACAGCAACCAATTTTTCAGAGAAAAGCAATTCGACCTTTATGCTCGGAATGCATCTCTTTTTACATTTTGAAAGCCGGCTAAACCACAAGTCTCTCACCGTCTGACACTTTCAGAGACAATATTGGATATTTATTGCTTGTAAAATCCGCAACGGTTTTAAATGTCAGAGTTTACATTTGTCGATCGTAGAAGCAGGATTTTTACTAAAGGTTTCATGGGGCGATTGGCTTTAGAAATTATGGCAGGTTCCGTATACATATTTTGAGATCTGATATTTTGAAAATTATCTAATATAGTGTGAAACAATCAGAACAAAATTAAAAATATGCCATTCCTGGAAATGCGAAAGTATTCGACTTCTATCACATAGCCTAACCGAAACACGATCTGTTCTTTCGTAGAGATATCTAGAGTCCTAGTAATATTTTTATTCTCTTATTAATAAATACGTTAAAGATAATATACATTTTCTGAGAAACGAAAGTGCGTACATTCATTTTAGTAATATGTTTATTAAATGTCATAATAAATGCCACAAGGGATATATATATATATATATATATATATATATATATATATATATATATATATGCACACCCACAGATATATATGTATATAGAGAGAAAAATAGAGAGAGAGAAAGAGAGAGAAAGAGAGAGAGAGAGAGTTTAGAATAATTTTTCCCATATAAATGTTTGAACAAAAAGCTCCTCCGTTGCTTTCCCTTGCTATATGGAGACATAATTTCAGCACGATGGGTACTTCTCTTTTAATGAACACATACATATAATATGAAAATGATTTAACAGTTTTTGTAAGGATATCTACTGTACCCAATTGATATGGTTAGAGGTTTAAAAATCATTGTTATCAAAATTTCTAAAATGTGTTTAGTAAATGTTTTCCTAAAATTTATCTGAATCAATAATTTCCAACACTCATCAAAACAACCTGATAACTGAAGGGAACATTTACTGATACACTTCTACTAAATGTTTGTCTTCAATATTTCATTATATAGACCAATGCTATATCCAGTAAGTTTGTATGGACATGTTATTACTTTATTTATCATACAGAATACCTATTATATTTTAAGATCCATATGTGTAAGTAATGTGTTCTAATGTGTCTGTCTAAGAATCAGTCATTTATATATATTTTCTTGATATTCTATGCGATTACAGCGGAATAGGTACATTTCGTAATAGATACTAAGCGGAATAGGTATATTGAGAGCATTTTCAAGGATGCTGTCAGCAAGGTGGGCCCTCTATACTGTGCTAGAAAATTACTTACACCTGAAAATATCGTGTACCTCTATAATGACACCATTCACTCATGTATAAGGTAATCTTGTCACCTTTGGGCAGATGCATCTGCGGCTTTTTTCTCACTCCTAGACAGGGTTTAAAACAGAGTTGCTAACCTGATAGGTCTTGAACTGTCATCTAGGCTTCCGCCTCTGTCCCATCGACGAAATGTTGTATCCCGCTGCCTGTTCTACAAATACTGTAATGATAGATGCTCTGACGAACTACAAGCACTTGTACCTTCGCGAGAAACCCGACTAGCATATTTACTGTAGAGATCACTAGGTGTAAGAAAGCCTTTTACTCCGATAGGTTTTCCCTAGAACTGCAAGTCTTTGGAACTCCTTTCCAGGATTATGCTTCCCTAACTGTACTGATATGCAGAAGTTCAAGTGCAATGTGAACAAGCATATTGCTGCTCATCTCCCTTCATAGTGCCCCTGCAAATTATGTCCCCCGACGGTAGCCTCCTACTTCAAAGTGGCACCGTGCCTTGTTTGGGGTAAAAATTGAATAAAAAAATAATTACAGAACTTATAGAGGCATTTTTTTTTTGTGAATTCAATTCATTAAGATTTTGTGTAAAGATTTGTTAAAAACGAGTGTTCTTTTTATGATATAATTTTTTTAATCGATTTTCGCCCTTCAAATTTGATAACTATTATTACTAGTTGTTGTAGTAGTAATATTATTAGTAGTAGTAGCTGTAGTAGTAGTTGTAGTATTGGCTCACAGGGATCCTTTACACAAGTTATCAAAGCGTGTGGTGTTTCCCGGAGGCGGAGTGACAAAATGTATCCTCGGATTGTTCGTACTCTCCACTTCTTTCGATAACGTTTGCAAATAAATTTACATCAATGCAACAGCTGCTTACAATTGATTTCTAGTTGGTCGCAGCCATTGGTCTTCACCGGAATCAAAGTGGCAATAAGTCTCCCCAAGGTTCTAGTTGTCTTCGCACTTATACAGTGGGAGGAGGTCTGATCAGTGCAAACTCCTCGGTTGTTCCTTCATCTTTGAATCTACTCTATTATTCGAACTTGCTTTTTGGGGGTGGGGCGGTGATGTGGTAATAGGGGATGTGGATGTGGTTAGAGCATTTATATGTATGCAGCTTCAATGTTCTTGGTTACATGCAGCGCTTCATGCTTTGTCTCTACAGCAATTTGTGTGGCCTAGGATTGTGGTTAATGTGTGTTAGTCTCCACATTCAATAGTTTTACTTAATATATCAGCTGTTTGCATTATTGTTGTTCGTAGAATTTTTCCAGTCATTCCTCTGATTACAATTTCCCTCATTCCTTTTATAAAAAAAACTTTTCGAGATAGTTCTTAGTACCCATTCCATTATAGGTATTATTTGGATTTTCTTCGTCTTCCGTATCCCTTTCAGCTCTCTGTCTAGCTCTGTGCATTTGCTTCGTTTCTCCTTTTCTTTGGCACATAACCTGCGGTCAGCTGTAACAGCAAAGTCTACTATTTGACAGGACTTTCTTTCTTCTAATTATTCCGACATCCGGTTGTATAGGTTTATCAGTTTGTATATCCAATAGGATGTTGTGATTCTTGTTTTCAAATACTGTTGCTGGCTTTATGTTCGTACTACTTGTCTGTCTGTTCCAGGTGCACTTGTTTGCATTCTTCCCAATGTACTGCCCATCCAACCTAATCCTGTTTGTTCTTGTTTACTTTTGGTCCAGTTTGCTGCAATTCGCTTAATATATTGTTTATCATTTCGTCTCTTTGTCCACAGAGTCAGCATTACTGCTTTCTTGTATTTTATCGATATTTGCTCCGATGAGGTTGTTTTTTATCGAGTTATCTTGTGCTGCGCTGATTGGAGCTTCAGCTTTTCTGTTTACACGTCTTTTCGCATCAATGGCCAAGTAGTTTTCTTATTTTCATCTTTTGTAATCCTAATGAATATTCCAGGGTGTTTTTTTTCTTCCCATGTTTTTCTTGTTTTATCCTTTGTCTATATGCTTTCTGTTTTGTTGGTTTTTTTTTCAGTATAACTCGCTGGCATGTGTATCCTTTCCATGTTCTGCGTAATGTATTTTTCTAATTGTTTCATGTTGTATCATGCACACAGTTTTCTTTACAAACTAGCCCTCTTCGCCTTCTTTTCTTTTCATATGGATTAGCTCAACATCGTTTTTTGGTTGTGCGTTTCGTTCTTTGTCAACGGATTCTACCTTTGCTGTTTTCTTGTAATTTGTCGATCTTTTTCTCTAATGTGTTTGTTTCTTATCGTGTTATCTTGTGCAACGCGTATTAGGGATTCAGTTTATCGGTTCACATATCCAGACATTTTCGTTATTCTCATATTTTCTCATTCATTTTAATTTTTCGTTTAGTGGTTTCTCTTTCCATTTTTTCTTTTGTCGTTTTATCTTTTGACTCTTTTTTTCTGTTTTGTTGATTTTTTTTTCATTTTCTCATTCTGTCAAAATTATCCTTTCAGTATTTTGTATTATGTAATGTTCTTGTTCTGTTTGTGTGTCATCACAGTTTTCGAAAGAAACCAGTGCCCTCCCGCCGTTGTTTCATTTCACGTAGAGTCTATCAATATCGTCTTTTGGTTATAATGCATTGTGCATGATCATGAATTTCCTGGTCTTCTGATCCATTAATCTTAGTTCTTTTTTTAGTCCACCTATGAAGCGTCCATAATATATTGCTAGTAATACTGCACATTATTTTATTCTTTTATTAAGGTTTTTTGCTATATAATTTCGTTACCAAAATATTATTATTATTATTATTATTATTATTATTATTATTATTATTATTATTATTATTATTATTTATTATTATTATTATTGTTAATAGTGGTGCCGAAATTAGAAATCACAAAAAGAAATAGAAGGTACAGGTTTTAAGTATTTGAGAGTCTTGGTGGGTGTAGGATTATGAACAGAGAAATGAAGGAGAAGATCAGGAAGGAGTATCTTAGAAGAGTGAAACTAATTGCAAGGTCGAAACTGTATGGAGGAAACCTAATGAAAGAAGTGAATGCCTGGAGAGTTACTGTTCTGAGATACAGTGCGGACATTTTAGAATGCTCTAACAAGTATTTGCATGCCATGGATACATAACAAGAAACGTTTTAGCAATGTTTTGTATATTTCACATTTGAAGTAATGTAGCAATTCTGTATCAAAAGAGGAAAAGCAGTGGGAGAGGATTGAAAAGTGTAAAAGATTGTGTTAGAACCTTGGAGATGTCGTTGAAGGAGCATTTGGTTAGAGGTGAGGAGTGGACGCTTAAGGTTGTGGCCAATAAAGTGTAGGTATTTGACACCACGGCTGATTATGTGAATCGTATGAATAGAGAAAGCGCAGAGAAACTGGCTAGGAAGAAAATGCATGGAAGGTTCTTCTAGGATATAGCAGAAGTGGCTGATGAAAACCATGGCAAAGGCTTAGAGCTGAGTATCTGGTTAAGGATACTGAAGCTTTTGTTTGTGCAGCACAAGAGTAGGCATTAGGGACTCGAATGTTAAAAAAGGGTTCTAGGAGAGGAAGTTGCTGCAAAATGCTGAATTTGTGGTAAGACCTCAGAGTTAATTGCGCACCTTGCAGAAAGGGTGTAGTGGACTGGACGCGCGCGAGAGAGAGAGTAGCGAAAAAGACACGATCGCATAGGACTCCGGATATATTGGGAGGTGTGTAGGAGGTTGGGGTGAAGTGTGCTGGAAAATGATTTGAGGAGGTGCCTGATGATGTGAGAACTAGTAAGGATAGCAAGGTAAAGGTATGGTGGGACAAAAGTGTCATAAGAGAAATCAATTGAAACATTATCGTCCGGATATGGTCGTCACCGATAAATTCTAAAAAGACTGGCAGATTGTAGACTTTTCAGTACACTGGGACAGATATGTGGTATAGGAGGACAGGAAGTGGAGCAAGTATGCTCCATTGGCCTTAGATATAAGGCATATACACGGGGTTAAAACACAAATAACCCCTGTCGTAGTTGGTACACTAGGAGTAGTATAAAGTCGTCTGGAAGTACAACTGAAAAAAACTACAAATCCCTGATGTTTTAGGTGGCCTTCAGACCTCTGCTATTGTAGGTACCACCAACATTCTTAGAAAAACCCTTGATCTTTGAAGATCCTGGTTTGGAGCCGTGATTGAGGGAAGCCTTGGGAAATGAATTCTCTCCATTTCCAGAGAGACCTTGATAAACGAAATCAGAATAATATTAATAATAATAATAATAATAATAATAATAATAATAATAATAATAATAATAATAATAATAATAATAGTAAGTTTCGGCAGAACAGCCTTTTCTGGAACAATCAGTCTTAGCTATATAAAGAGTTAAATAGAATTAAACAAGCGGGGATAACAACAATCCAAAAAATGATGCCAGGAAGTTCTGGATTTTGTCTGTCGAAGGGTGATATAATAAGAAAGCTAGCTGGTTGGGAGAGGTCAGAGAAAGGCTATCAGGAATGCAAAAGATTGAGAACGGCAAGATAACCATTGATGACATGAAGGCTGGCATACAAAGATAACAAACTGTAAGGCACCTGTTCCAGAGGGAGTGATAGGCGTCTGGTTTAAACAGTTTCAATGTCTTTATTCACCTATAGCTGCTGCCCTGTGAAGGGAAGAGCAAAACTGATAAGAAAGTTCCTGCAAAAGGAACAGATGCCAATAATTATAAACCAATTACATGTCTACCACTAATGTGGAAAATGTTAACTAGAATGTTTGGGAAAAAATTATGATCATCTTGAGAGTAATGGTGTGTTTTTTTTCTGACGATCAGAAAGGGTGTCGGAAAGGCTCTAGAGGTACCAAAGAGCAACTACTGATTGATAAAGCAGTAATTCAGGATAAGAAGAAGAAAAAGAAGAAGAAGAAGAAGAAGAAGAGGAAGAATCTAAGCGTAGCATGGATCGATTACAGAAAGTCTTATGACATGGTTCTTCATTAATGGATACGTGAAAAACTATTGATGATGAAGGTTGCTGAGAATGTGGTATGGCTTTTTTTAGACAAGTATGACATACTCAGAAGACATTGTGATGGAGTTTCAGATTAGTAAATGTACGGTGCTGGTGATGAAAAGAGGACTTAAGATTCATTCGAATGGAATAGTTCTGCCAAATGGAGAAATCATTCAAGAAATAGAAGATACAGAGTATAAGTATTTAGGAGCGTTGGACGAGACAAGGCATTTGAATATAATAGGTCTGCCAAATGGAGAAATCATAAAAGAAACAGAACATACAGGGTATAAGAATTTGGGACGTCTGAAGGGGGAAGTCATTCGAATGGAATAGTTTTGCCAAATGGTAAAATAATAAAAGAAATAGAAGATACAGGGTATACGTATTTGGGAGCATTGCAAGTGGGAAGGCGTCATGAACAGAGAAATGAAGGAGAAGGCCAGGAAGAAGTATGTTAGAAGAGAATCTTACGAGTAGCATCAAGTCACCTGGAAGAACAATTGAAAACACTACAAATCCCCGGATGTTTTAGGTAGCCTTCAGACATCTGCTATTGTAGGTACCACAAAAATCCTTAGAAAAACCCTTGACATTTGAAGCTCCTGGTTTGGAGACGTTGATAAAGGAAATTATTATCATTATCATTATCATTATTATTATTATTATTATTATTATTATTATTATTATTAGTAGTAGTAGTAGTAGTAGTAGTAGTAGTAGTAGTTTAATTAGGTAAAGATATGAGATGTGTGTGTAAAACGCTAAGTATTTTCTTGGGCCTTATATTTTCACTTTTCAATCTATAATTTTTCTAAAATTTCTTCGTAGATTTCTTTAAAAAACATTTGTTGTAGTTTAATCATCATCCTTGTATTAGCCCATGTTTCGATTAGCAAATGTACATGTGATGGAATATAAAAGAAATAAACATAAAAAGATCTTTTGTCATTTTAGCTGCTCGATGGGCAAGGGTCTAGCTGATTGTTTTATCGTTTTTGTTTAGTCGATATTATTGCTTCAGAATAATTTTCTATTTTCTAAATCACACCGACCCTATTTCCCTTGAAATTACCTTGTAAATTATATAATCACATTAACGCAAATATATGTTACTGGAATTGCAGCCCGGCGTTGCTCGGACTCTATATACTGTTTATAAATTAATATTCATATACATATATATATATATATATATATATATATATATATATATATATATATATATATATATACATATATATATATATATATATATATATATATATATGAGCAAACAGTTAATGAAATATGTTAAAAACACTTTGAAATGAGTTAAAACATATTTAATCTGAAAAGGAAACACTAGATAACTGGATAGTCCTTAATCCGCGGAGTTTCGAAGAAATACTCTCCTTCTCATCAGAGAGTAGGAATTAGAAAAATGCGGGATCGGATTTTGCATGCAGAAGTATTTGATGAAACAGAAATTAAGTCAAAGATCTTACTTGAAAACAAAAAAAGTGAGGCAGAGGGAATATCGTAAAGAAAAAGGTGATTACCCACGAATGGATAGTCTGGTGGAAGATAAAAAAATCCAGTGACGGTAAAATCCAAATATAAAACTTCAAGAAAGTTAAAAGAATTTCCATTTGTACAAGTAAAATCCAAGGAAATCCCGTAAATGGAAGAAGATGGTCCATAATAATCCAAAGGCAGAAATCCATGGAATAATTCAAAAAATTGTGTACAAGGAAAAAAAAAAGATTCAAATAATATTAATAAAAGAAAAATAAGATGTGCTTTCCACTCTACTTCCGACAAATATATATAAATAAGATATATATATATATATATATATATATATATATATATATATTAAAAAGTTTAACTCATATCCAGGTAACCTAATTGTGTAATTGCAAGTGTTTAGACTGAAAATTGGCGGCGGATTCGATAGTCTGCCAAGGCAAACGCTTTCAACTTTAACCGGTGGCAATCAAATTTTCTCAAAAAAAAAAAATTAAAAAGCTTGCTGAATGTCTAAAAACTTTTATGTAAAATTTCAAATGTTTATGCCTAAAATGGGCTGAATAGTTTACTAGCGACCTCAAAGTAAGGATCTTTGGAACTTTGACACCTTAGTACAAAAATTCTCGGGCAAAACCCGATTAAAAAGCTTTTCCTATGTCTAAATACACTTTATGTAAAATTTCAAAAAACCTAAAGTTATCTCAGAGGTCAATTTAATTTACAAAATTTGTCCCCAATTTTGAACCTGTAGCATTTATTGTTTGAGGCTCAAATCGAATTAATATATTTGATCTATGTCCTAGTAACTTACACCTCAATTTTCAAGTGTTTAGACCCAAAATGCGCGGAGAGGTTTGGTAGAGTTTGCAAAGTCAACCCCGCTTAATTCTGACCCTTTGACACCATAATTCCTGACTGAAAACCGATTAAAATTTCTTTCGAAAATTGCAATACTCGTTATGTAAAATCCTGCATCTATAGACTAAAAATTGACAGAATATTTTTGTAAGGAAATGTACCCTGCAAACAAACACGCACACAAACAATTTGAATTATATATATATATATATATATATATATATATATATATATATAGATAGATAGATAGATAAATAGATAGATAGATCAATAGATGGATAGATAGATAGATAGAATGATAGATTATTTCCAGAAAATCTTCGAAATAATAAATAAAACAAATCGTGAAATATTAAGAAATGTCGATAAAATACAATAAAATAAAGACAAATCCGTAAACAATATAGTTAACTTTAGAGCGATGTTTGCCCATAGGACAACCATTTAATTTTTAGAAATATTTACCATAACGAAACCAGTCCCACGTAAGTAGCAGATGCGGTTTCGATAGTAATAAAATGATCACATTTTGTTGTAAATTGAGGTCACAACGGAGGAAGAAATGAAAAGGAAAACATATTTATTTGGAACCCGCTGTTTGCTATAGCGACTGGGAAATTAGCGGGATATGGACCTATAACTCAGTTGTCGCATGCAAGTCTTAAAAATTCGTGTCTAGACGTCTGATGTTTTTGAAACCACATTGCAGATGAGAGAAAATGTAAAAATATTGTGCAAGCATTAATAATGTTTTTTGTTAAAAGTGAAAAAAAAACTCCAGTCAAATGTATGTCTATTGTCTCTTTGCCAAGATTTAGTAAACACGGTCGGGTACGCCTTAAGATGTAACGACTGCATTACATAAACAATATTTGAAACCGATAGGTATGTTATAAGTCATAATATAATCTACCAAACACTATGAGAAATAAAAATACTCATAATGTAACACACATTGTAGGTGTAGAACTCGAGCACACAATCTAAGTCAAAACACATTTATACACAAAATCAATAATAGCAAGACTTGATTCTTGCCAAAGTAACCACAAATAAAAACGAATATAAAGAATATATTATTTCAAAAGAATCCCTTGCAACTCGGGAAATATATAAAAATAACAAAACAAAAACATCGAATAAAAAATGACTCGCGACCGACAACTGAAGAATAAAAAGAGTTGCTCTAGCTGATAGTCGATTGAAAGGTATTCGAAAAGCAAGCATGTTTTATTAGACGACTCGTGAATATTATGCCTGAATGTGAAATTAGCTATAATAATGTTTAAAGAGTCCCTAAATATATTAACCTATAGTAGTGAAATATCAATCGTATGAATACACAATCTTGTTTTTTTTATTTTTTACAACACATTAATAAAATATATAAATATTTCTTAAAACAAAAACAATGCCACTGATATAGATCGGTATATTCCAGAAAATCCCATTGAACGTAGATGCGGTTTTCTACTCCTGAGGTTAGTATAGTTTTCCTGTAATAATACCCTGGGTTGTCAAGAGTATATACATTTATTAGAGTACAGAAATGAATGGCAAATGAATAAATAAAACGATATATTATGATAACTTCAAACAATAAAACTAATTTTCAGTTTTACCCACTACTTATGTGTATTTTTCCCATCCGTTCTGCTTTATATTTATTATTTAGTTTTTCATTCTATACAATATTTATCTGCAAGTTACGTTTTAAAACAGAACCAAACACTTTAAGCGCATTTTTACCTGATAACTTATGCTAATTTATAGTTTTGGTTCATATAGAAAACACGGAAACAAGTTTCCATTTAAACGTGTATATGGATACATAAGATGAAAATTAGTTTAACAATTTCGATATCAAAACCAAATAAGATTTACATTTTCATTTTGATTTCTGATGATACTGACTCTGATATATGACTGTCAAGATAAATTGCTTCGTAAATGTTAGTCCAAAGCCAATTTTAGCAATACAATATAAGTTCCGTTTTATACTAGCAGTCCAGCCAAGTGATGCTTATGTCCAGGTAACCTACATCTGAAATGTCAAATGTTTAGACACAAAATTGGCCGTAAAGTTTAGTAAGTAAAGGTAAGATCTCTCCAGTTTGACATCTTGGCAGGCAAATATTCGCCCCAAAACGGATAAAAAGCTTGCCCTATGACTGAATATGTTTTATGTAAAATTTCAAATGTTTAGACCAAAAATTGTCTGGGAGGTCAAATTCTGTTTAAATTTGACACTAATTTTGACGCCTTAACATTTATTATCTTGGGCTCAAATCGGAGTAAAATGTTTAATCCATGTCCAAGTAACTTACATCCAAAAGGGCAAATGTGTAGACAAAATTTGGGGGAGGAGTTTTGAAAAGCCTTCAAAGGAAAAATCTTTGAAATTTGATCCTTTGACAGCTAAATGTCTGGCTGACAACCGATGTAAAAGATTTTCCCAACTTTCAATACTCCTTATGTCGAATCTCCAGTCTTTAGAATGAAAACTTACATTATAATTTGGTAGGGAAATATACATAGGCAGACATACACACAGAGAAAATTTCACTTTTATAAATATATAGATAGATATTGTCAGTGTTTCAATATCTGCCATTCTAAATAAACAATGTGTATTGAGATAATTACGAAAAAGGCATTCCGTTACTCTCTATTTTACGGAATAAACTATATCTACTTAAAATATGTTCATGATACATCATTAACTTGAACTAAATTATAATGTCACCAGACGTTTAAATAATAGAACGAAAAACTGGATTTTATTAAAACACTTAAGTTGTTTATAATTTTGTTTGAATTTACTTGTAGTCGAAGAAATTCTGTGGAATATTTAAGAAGCTTTTGCTCTGACTCCATCATGAAGTGTAAATCTTGATTCGGTATATTGAAGGGTTTGTAGATATTCAGCGCGCATTTTATTTTTCTGAGGTGCTTAATTATATACATAATATTTAAACTGAATGAAAACAAAAATTTATTAATGAGCTCATGTTCCTCTTGCTAAATGGGTATTGTTTTTTTTTCTATTGTCTTCCACGAAAATATAACAAACATGGTTTAGAATTATTTAATCTATGACATATTTAAAATAGTAAGACTTGGTTTCCAAATTACATCATGATGGGTAAACTGAGATCTGCATTATAAATTAAATTTATTTTTACTAAAGTTTACTAGTTCAGAAGTAAATTGTCACCCTTTTAATGAGGATATGATTTTAGTTGTCATGATATAAGTAAAACATGTAGAATATGTGCATTCTGTCGATCAAAAAATATCGAAAGGACAACCAATAATAAGAATTTAGAATCTGTAATAATATTTGCTGATTACAAGATTTACAATCTCCATTTTAACATGTATGGCCTGTTCAGATACAGATAGATCTATATAAAATAAGATTTTATACAGATGAAATATCTTTAACTAAAGCAATTAAGAAAAAAGCAGTTTAAAATTTTAAAGCAAAGATTTCAAAGAAAGAAGACCTTTTCTCTGAAGCAAATTACAATTTACAGATGCTTAGGGTGTCAGGAATTACATAAAAAATACTTGATCTAATTCATATATATATATATATATATGTATATATATACATATACATATATATATATATATATATATATATATATATATAGATGTTATTTGATTTTGTTTTGGCGATACGTTTTGAATAGATTCAACTATTTACGAAAGTGCATTTTTACCTAAATGCGAGTTGGGAATAATTTAGGTACCCTCACATGGGGAGATGTATATATATTATTTTTAAAATATAATTATCCACTTACAATAAAAATAATATATATATATATATATATATATATATATATATATATATATATATATATATATATATATATATATATATATAGCACGAAATACTGCCATTGACTGACATTCATTAAGGATCAACGAATGCTCTACCCTTTCGTACATTTATTGTCATGGGGATCGGTAAAAGCAACATTTGTTAATCAAATCGAGTGCCTCTCTTACAATGGAATGGAAACATACTTCACATGGCCCGCAATTAATTAGTTAACAATACATTGTAGACTAGTTTGAGCTGTAGAGAATATATTGATAATTGTGTAAAATGATCTACAAATAATCGCTTCTATTTTATACTAAAAATCAAAAGTTATGTATCATAGATTTATTGTGCTCAAAACGAAACTATTTATTTGTCTCACCAAAAGATTCACTGATTATTTCATGGGATTTTTTCACATAATAACTATGATGAAATTTGGTCGTACAAAAGTCAGCTATTATGTTTCAATTATGCTCTCACGTGATATACTACTTCCGAACGCGTTTCTGTGTCATGAAATAATATATTGTGGACTTTATAGACTGGGATTATCTCCTCGTGAGGTTAGTAAATGTCTGAAATGAACACCTTTCATCGGACCGTATTAAAGCATTAATTTTTGTCAAATTCGTAGTACTTTCGATTTTCACGGAAGGAGATCTAATAGACATCCCACAAAGAACCACTTCCATACACATTAAATAAGCTCGTGCGAAAACTTAAAAATCTATTCAGCCATTGTAAGGTTTATAAGAGTTCACCCATATATATATACACACACAGGCGCAGAGAAACCACGTTCCTTATATAATTCTTACACACACACACCTACAAAATACACACACACACACACATATATATATATATATTAAACAGAGAAAAGTATTTTAGTAGCATTGCTAGTATATAGATACAGAATAATATGAGAAGGTTATAACATAGCAGGAAAGTAGTTGTTGATGTTACGAATGGACAAAAATGCAAAATAAAAATGGTTTATTTAGTTATGTTTTTATGTAATTTTTTTATTATCATGAAATATGTTCTTCTTTCAAACTAAACCCAAAACTATTCAGTAAACGTGCTTTTTTGTTTTATACATTCCCGATGATAAAACTCTTTATTATTTTGAGTAGTTTTTTTTTTCTCAAAAAAAAAAAGAGCCGAAAATGTCCTTAATGACATTGATAATATTGAAAAACGGAAGCGAACAGGTACACGAAGATCGTCCAGCATAAAGTTCCATTACGTATGATAATCGCGGTTTAATATACATATTCACTTTCATTGGTATCATTTTAGCCAGAGAAAAAAAAACATTTTCCTCCAGTCGGAACAGTAGGAACTATAAATTACTGTTTCTGCTGGGAGACAGGATATGCGAAAGCGACTTTCTGCAAGCCTATCAATATATAAAAGGAACGCTAAGGTTCTATGCCTGATTGAAGGATTTCCTTTACATCCTAAGGGAAAACGCCACGGATCCGGCAGACGCCCAGTAGGCTCACATTCTCATTACATTTGTTAGAGCACAAAAGAACACTATGACCGGGAACATGTGTAGTATGAACCGGGGGCACGTGTAGCACGATAAAGGAAGGAAAAGAAGGGTGAACTAGAATCTGATAGATAAATAGCATCAATCACTGAAGCAGCTGGAAGAAAGGCGGGGCGTAGTTCCCCTCTTTATGTGCATAGTATTTTTGACAGGGCATTTAAGTTAGTCTCCTTGGACGTTGGAGGCGCAGTACGAGACGAACAAATAACGTCCGAACTGCTCACGGATGAAGACGGTCATGCCTGCCACGTCCTCCACCCGATGATTTCAGTCCTCTGTGTGACTGTCTGAATGTGACGACCATGTCTTGTAACTTGTAGTTGGAATGTGAAGGACTGAAAATCGCGAAGCAAATCCTTGCACTTGTCGATGGATCTGGTTCTTAAGGTAAATATAATCGCTAAATAGTATACCTAATTCCTTTTGATGAGGATTGTCAAGTGATGACGAACAACTTTACGCGATACGTATAGTCGTAGAATATACTTACTAGTTAAAAACATATTACCGCCGACGGTGAACGCTGTCCATATATGTTATGATTAAATTTGTTGTTAAGAGTTATCCCCCTTGGGATTGACATTCATAATAAAAGCGCCCTCTCTTTCATTTTCCCGCTCGATCCTTTCAAGAGCGTACGTGTATTTTACAGTTAATAAAACCTTTCTAAAAGGCAATTCTTTACTTACTGATACTATTCACTTCAATTTTATTAACTGTAAAAAAAAAAAAAAATAATGGATCGAATCTTACGTCCCGACAGATTCGAGGTGGAACCTACATGCCCTAATTCCGAAAAATCCTATAGGCATTGGAAATTAACCCTCCAGAATTATATCCGCTCACATAATAACGGATTAATCGAAAACACTTCAGATAATTTCTTTGCCTTGATCAATTGTATTTCAGCCTCTGTTTTCGATTTAATAAGCGATAAAACCGACTACGATAGTGCATTAAGAACATTGGACGCCGCTTATTTAAAACCTGAAAATATTGTTTATAATAGATATCGATTGATGACGACGAAGCAACAAACAACACAAAATATAGATGCCTTCATACTATAATTGGAAATGCTTGCCAAAACATGTAACTTCGAAGCGGTTTCTGCTGAAGAAAACAAAAATCAATACATTCGGGAAGCTTTCATCGGCGGAATTTCTTCTTCGTCCATCCGACAACGACTGTTAGAAAAACCCATCCTGACTTTACAAGACACATATGCCACGGCCAGATCTCTTGAACAAGCAGAAAAGCATTCGATAAGCTACGCAAATAACTTTACTGTAGCAGCTACAAATAATCCTTCGGGCTACAATCGTATAGCTGTGACTAAAGAAAATATGCATCCAAAAGGGGTTTGTTTTTCTGTGGAAAATCACGTCATCCTCGATATTTATGTCCTGCACGAAACGCCGAATATAAAAAATGCAAAAAAAATGGTCATTGGGCTAAAGTGTGTAAATCTTCTATTTCTAACACTCATACTGCTGTTCTTTATGACGACTCTGACTACCCCTCACCTTCTCTATCCTGACTAGGAACTAACTCCAAAGATGTCACATTCACTCAATGCCAAATTAACGGGCACTTCGTGAACGCTATGGTGGACTCCGGCAGTGTAAAAACATTCATTAATGAAAATACTGCTAAAAAACTTAAACTCTTCACAATACCTAAAAACAAAACTATAGCTCTGGCTGCTTCCGATCAACATGCTAAAATAACTGGCGAAGCTGTCGTGGATTTAATACTGAAAGATAAAACCCATTCTGGAATAACAATTGAAATCATTGAAAACCTTTTCATTGATTTAATAATCGGAAAATATATTTAAAAAAAATATAAAAAAGTAACACTTAAATTCGACGGTCCTAGAGACAAACTTATAATTGGAGCTATAAACACGAATAATTTTTTTCCTACCATAAACGTTCCACCCCCTCCTCTCTTTTCTAATCTTTCTCCTCATACTACTCCTATTGCGACAAAATCCCGACGTTACACTTTTGCCGCCAACAAATTCATAAAAGAAGAGACTGCTAGAATGTTGAAAGAAGGCATAATTGAACCTTCGATATCTCCGTGGCGAGCGCAAGTTCTTGTAACTTCGAATGAGAATCATAAGAAAAGAATGGTAGTCGACTACAGCGATACCATTAATAGATTCACGGAACTAGACGCTTACCCAATGCCTAATATCAATAAGATGGTAGACGACATCGCTCAATATAACATCTTCTCTACTCTCGACCTAAAATCTGCTTATCACCAAATACCTATAAATCATGCTGATCGTAAATTCACTGCGTTTGAAGTAAGTGGCAAACTTTTTCAATTTACTCGTCTTCCTTTTGGCGTCACCAATGGAGTAAGTGCTTTCCAGAGGAGCATAGACTATATTATAGAAAAAGAAAATCTAACCGATACCTTTGTGTATGTTGATAACGTAACTATATGTGGAAAAAATCAAGAAGAACACGATTACAATCTTCAAAAATTCTACAAAATTGCTAAACAATATAACCTCACTTTAAATGAAAATAAAAGCATAATTTCTTCTAGTTCTATTACTCTACTCGGCTACACCATAGAAAATAATCAAATAGCTCCCGATTATCAAAGACTAAAACCATTACTCGAAATGCCACCTCCGCTGAATCTTAAATCTCAAAAAAGAATAGTTGGAATGTTTTCCTATTACTGCAAATTCATTAAAAAATTTTCTGATAAAATTTTATTACTAAATCAAAACAAAGAATTTCCACTACCTCCATCTGTATTAAATTCTTTTCAAACATTGAAAAATGATCTAAAAGACGCCACTTTAATAACGGTAGATCCAAATAAAGAATTTGAAGTAGAAACGGACGCTAGTAACTATTGCATTGCTGCAACACTAAATCAAGAAGGTCGTCCTATTGCATTTTTTCAAGAACTCTCAATACTAACGAAATTAAGCACCATGCAGTAGAAAAAGAGGCAGCCGCTATTGTAGAAGCTCTCCGTAAGTGGCGACATTTTCTACTCGGCAGGCACTTTAAAGTCATCACAGATCAGAAGAGCATCAGCTTCATATTCGACAATAAAAGAAAATCAAAAATTAAGAATGACAAAATATGTCGTTGGCGTATAGAATTATCCCAATGCAATTTCACTATAGTTTATCGACCTGGACCTGAAAATATTGCTGCTGACACATTCTCTCGCATCTCTGCTCTTACTTACAATCTACAAGATCTTCGTGATTTACATAAACAATTATGTCATCCTGGTGTTTCAAGACAAAGCCATTTTATAAGAACGAGGAACCTCCCTTTTACTTTGGATCAAATTAAGAATATTACTGACTCTTGCTCATCCTGTCAATTACTGAAACCCAAATTCGCCAATACCAATGGAGGGACTCTCATTCAAGCCATATTACCTTTTCAACGATTAAATCTTGATTTTAAAGGTCCTCTACATACTTCTATACATGGCAACAAATATCTACTTACTCTAATTGATGAGTATTCCCGTTTTCCTTTCGCTTTTCCTTGCAGAGATATGACAAGGAAAACCATTATCCACTGTCTAAACAAACTCTTTTCAATTTTTGGTTTGCCTGACATGATACATACTGACCGTGCTTCTGATTTCTTAGCAAGAGAAATAAAGGATTTTTTACACAAAAAAGGAATTGCTACTTCTAAAACAAGTAGAGATCATCCTGAAGGTAATGGACAGATTGAAAAACTCAACGGTACCTTATGGAAGGCCATTCAAACAACATTACATTCTAATCAAATGAAACTACCTTATTGGGAAGACATACTACCGGACGCACTTCATTCAATTAGATCATTACTTTGTACTGCCACTAATATGACTCCCCATGATAGACTATTTAAATATAGTCGTAAATCTGCTTCCGGAATTTCAATTCCTTCTTGAGTTAAACCAGGCCCAATATATATTAGAAACCACACTAAAACAAGTAAACATGACCCTCCTGTGACGCCTGCCACCCTAATAGATGTCAACCCCCACTACGCTTATGTTCAACTACCTTCTGGTACTGAAACCACTGTCAACGTTCGAGACTTAGCTCCAAACTCATCAAATGAAGAAAACTCTAATAATAATCCTACTACTTCAGAGACTTTATTTGAACCTTCTACTAATGAAAACATTGGTCATGAGGAAGACAAAAATCAATCGTCTGATCTTGAAGAAAATCAGATTTCACTAAAAAATAATACTGAAAATCAGCATTCCTGCCAATATGTGCGGAGGTCGTCCCGAGTTCGACAATTCCCTAGTAAATATAGGGATTTTGTGACTAAATACTGAAAAAACTGCAGTTTGAGTTCATATGTTATTTGTAAATAAAATGATTCTTATGTGATTGTAAAAAAAAAAAAAAAATAAAAAAAATAAAAAAAAAATAAAATTTGTCTATAATTAATTACCCCTTACTTGAATACTTTAGGACGGGGAAAATGTTATGATTTAATTTGTTGTTAAGAGTTATCCCCCTTGGGATTGACATTCATAATAAAAGCGTCCTCTGTTTCATTTTCCCGCTCGATCCTTTCAAGAGCGTACGTGTATTTTACAGTTAATAAAACCTTTCTAAAAGGCAATTCTTTACTTACTGATACTATTCACTTCAATGTAGACGGGTGATCGTTGTCGATATTACTTTTGACAGCAGTATGTTTCTGATCGTAAGGGTTTACGCACCCAATTCTATAGTAAAGAGGGTTTCTTTTTTTGGCGATTGGTGATGATGCTCGAGCGACAAAATCGTGTTTTATTAATGGATGAATTTAAATCCATCCATAATCTCAAGATAGACAACGTTGGCAGGAGTAGCCGTTTGGATTGGTGTGATAGCAGTCTGTCTAAGGGGTACAGCAAACGCCTCGCTAATAATAGGACTAACGCAAAATAGAATGCAGAGGATAAACTGAGCCGAACGGTTGTAGGTGATCCCCTAGAAGTAAAGTAGTTTGCAAACGAACAGTACGATCAAAGGGGTTGTACTATATTGATGAAAATATGCAAGGAAACCGGAGACATTGACGCTGTGAAGCGTAATGCTAATAACTTGCGGTTCGGATAAGTACATTCCGTAAGTCAACCACCTAGAAGGACACGGCCTCATTTCGATGCAGCAAATATGCAAGGGATCCGGAAGTATTTGAATTAGCTCCTCAGTCAACTACCTGAAGTGTTCCTTGTTTTGACAACAAAATTAAAGAAAAAAAGAAAGAAAAAAAAAACAATTCGTCTTTCCTAGCCAACAACCGCCGCGTTTGGGATCATCACTGTCACCTACCTTCGTCTGTCTTCCTCTCGCCGACCTAACCTGTCAACTCCTTTTATATATGTCTCCTGCGTGATTTCGTGTGATTTCGCGTGACTTCCACCAGAGCACACCTTTTAAAACTATAGGTGTCATATTGATATCTCCCTCTCTTTCGGCCAACCTGGCACGACACACAGTCAGTAAGACTTCTGTTCGCTTGATCTGTTTCTCCCTTTCTTTTTTCCTTCTGCTAAATGTAAACAGCACTACCTAAACACAGAAACAAATCAATGCAAACAGACAGAATAAAGATATCAAAAACATATCGAAGGCCTTGCTGGAAAAAAAAAACTTACTCTTTTCTTTTACTACTTATGTGTATCACCATGAAGTTATACACTGTCAATGAAATGGAATCTTTTCTCCTATAAGTGCAGTGACATTAAGACCAAGATCGTGAGACCAGCATCAACTTTTTTTCGTATTGATGTCTACTATCTTGGTAAGTCTTATTAAAGGAATTGGCGAAAATATTCTTATTTTGTGGAGCTGATATGTAGAAACATTGTAAACCGTTATAAAATAAACTACTAATATTTTAATAAACCGTTATGAAATAAACTGATTATGTTCCATATACCATTAGTGCTGTTACATTCATACTTCAATATTAGTTGTCTAGAACTGACCAGCAATGAAGGCATGTTCACATAAGCTATTAGAAGAGCATAAATACATAATATAATTTAATGTAATGTCAGTAAGACAACAATGTAATTATTTGTCATGCTAATAGTGATTATGCATAACTTGTTTCTTAAATGCGGAGATATTACAAGAATATGTTTTTATTGAAGTTGAAACTAGCCATGACCTACTCAGGATTTAAGAAGCTCCGTGATATAGTGTCTCGCAGATGAGCAGTCCAAGGAAAATATATTTGGATGCAGAATTGCCGTTGAGTTCTAAGTAAAGGGGGATAGAGAGAGGGGAACTGTTAATAGAAACTGTTGCTTGAGAAGTCTTTGTTGTTAATGTTTTATAACATTTTAGACTCAGGATAGAGAAATACTAGTAAGATATCTCTATAGATGTAGTATGTAGGAACAATGCCAATGGTCATTAGCCTTAGAATATGATCGTAAACATTGTCAAGGTAAAAATGATTTCTATTGCCGACATTGGTCCGATGTGACAAAAGTAGCCCATATCAGGATGTATTTGATTTTTATTGTAAGATAGGCTAACGTCATGATGAACAATAAAGTCTAGAGGGAGAGAATAACATAAATATATTCCCAGTGATATTGCAAGATGATTTCATGTAATTGATCCATTTCAGATCTTGAGTTAAAGTTATATCTAGAAACTTACGGAAGCATATGTTTTATACAAAAGAAAAACTTTATTTAAGGTGATGCAAGTGATCTTCAGAGCGTTGATGGTGAAAAGATCGGAGCTTGGATTATGATGCATTCAATTTAACCCGTCACCATTTCCCCTATTTTATCAGATGCGTAGATCTTAGGAGAGAGAAAATCAGAAAAAAAAGTTTCCATCGCGCTGCCAATAATTGGTTGGTTTATACTCCAGAATATGTTGGTTTTCAATTAAAATCTGGAAGCATATTTAATGTTATATTTTACATTTTTAATAGAGAGTATTCACTGGACAGTATGTGATACTGATTTTTTTAAATAAAAAATAGGGAATAAACACAAATAGTGACTCGTCTGTTCATTTCATACGTAAACATCCTGGCCCCAGATTCAATTGCCTCTGCGAGTAACACACTGTCAGACAAAAATTTCTGGCCCCGTTGCACACGTTCTCACTATCTCCCTCATTTCCTATTTCTCTGAAATGTGCGACGCGAGAAAACAGCTTCTTTCGTAGTTGGTAGAAAATTAAAGTAGACCAATTAGCCGCCCTTACGAGCATGAAGATACAATAGATGGCACTAATATCAAGAACATGAGGAGAAAACATTAACAAAGCACTCGTGTGTATTCATGCTGCCGGTTGAGAAGACGTCCCATCATAGCTCCGTCATCCCACACACCGCGAATACGACCTTACTGCATTTCTACTCTTAGTCATGCGCTTACATCACCAATGCTGACTGATATAAAATCAGGGCGATTATAAGGAATTTCAGGTCAGAAATAAGGGTCTGGACGCAGCATTTGTCCAGTCGTCCATGTGTTGTTTTTGTTGTTATGTCCAGAAAACAACGAGATTAAACACCAGATTTCACCATCATCCTATGACTCTGACTGAAAGTTCGATTGATGAGGAAAACTAAGCGAGCCCGTGTAGTTTGCTTGTTGAGAGTAAATACCGCTCACTCTTTAGAAAACATTTAACGGTCAAGGAACGAAAATGGATAGTAAGAGAGAAACTTGAATGCAAGAGGCGATATACGACGATATGCTTATATCCCTAAAAATTATCAAGGAGTGTCAATTGCTATAAATTTATTTTATTGTAAGATAAGAACACCTTCTTTTCTACTCTATTCTAATCCAGTTCTAACTTTGTTCCTTCCTCTCACCAGATTGTGATTCCAAGACGATATTCCCATATTATTTCTTTTCTTTTTATAATAATGTCATTGTATTCAGTATAGCAGTTCGTGTAAATTTAATTTTAGTTAACCTGGGTCATACCCCCATCTGTTGAATATCGCATTGAATTTAAACGGTATTACAACATTTCGTTAAAAACGTTTATATAGTTAACCAATGTGTTATATCGTTCGTTCCTTTGTTCGAGCGACTGAGAGCTGAGCGAGGAGTATATGTGTAAATAAAACCTACTTGTATTTTAATATCGCTGCATGGTGTTGGATTCTTTTAATTTCTACGGTAAGTATACAGATAGCTGACCATTAAAGAATCGACCGTTCTGACCAGGAGAGAATGAGCCTCTACAAACCCGTAATGTATATATATATATATATATATATATATATATATATATATATATATATATATATATATATATATATATATATATATATGTGTGTGTATATATATATATATATATTTATGTATATATATATACATATATATATATATTTATATATATATATATATAAATGATAAAAGTATACTGTACTAGAAGAAGTGTCTCATGGAATTTAAAGCTTAACGGCTTAAAGCCAGTCGAGTGAAGCTTTCTTTTAAATAAACACGCATTATTTCATAAAAATCAATTTCGCTATTTCGATCCATAACAGAATATTCATTAAGGAATGTAAGTTGTTTTTTTTTCTTTTACAAGCCATATACTTTGAGGAAATGTCTGACATGTGTACTTCTCTATTTGTCGGCAATATTATTGTCGAATTTAATAGAAACAGTGCTGGTCTTGTGTGTATTGTAAAATCATAAAATCCACTGTATTGGAAGCAGTGTATTAGAATTATATTTATGAATCGAAAAATCAGATTTAATTTAATAAAATATTTTTGTTTATTGATACGATGTAACTCCCTTATTTTGTTCCACGAGCTGGCAAATCTCGAAATGTCAACCCACAAACCCTGCAAAAATTGAGGAACACCATCAAGAACAAAATAAGGGAGTTAACTTGCAATTAAGAGATACTGCAATCTGTCATAAATAATGTTTTGGGAAGAGCAGAAACAGGCGACATGATTTCCATGAATCAATTGTTTTAAATTACCATTGAAAAAACAATGCAATGTCTTAGTCAGAATATGGTTAAATTACAGAAGGATATCCTCCAAAATAAGAATCAAATAAAATAAAGTTCAAAACGTTTCAGTGACAGTTTGGATACACTACAATTTTACTTTATATATCCCTTTTAATACCGTTTTTTTCCTTATCAAACCAGTTAAATTGCAGTCGGTTAAAAACGTTGCACACAAGATGAAAAAAGAAATCCGCAATATTTTTTCATGTCAATTATAGCTAAGCTTAAAAAGCTGCTGGAAAGCTAACGATCTCAACAGTGCGTTTGGTCCAGGAATTACTACTGCAAAAAAAAAAAAAAGCACAATGGTTGTTTCAAATTTGATGGCGGCGACGAGAGTGTGGAATATGATGAGTGCAGTTCCCTATCATCCGATTCCTACAACGATTAATTAATAGTCTTTGTCGAAGTTAATCAATGTACGACCTTTCAGAAGCTTCCTTCTTAGTCAGTTGTAACATATATAACGCTTTTCAATCGCTTGCGAGAGATTGGAAAAAACAACAAAGAAACTTGATTTATGGGTGGATAACGAATTGTACGACAACGAAATGTAACGCCGTTTTGAAGTGTAATTCTCCCATCTTTTACGCAACAGGAATGGCCCGTTCCTAAATTTGTTTGTGACTTGCAATTAAAAGTGTTTGTTTTTTAACAATCGCCGAGGCTGAGCTCACTGGTTAGACGGGACGAAATTATACGTAACATTTTTAACCCAGAGCTGCTCTAAAAAAGGGCATGCTGACTGTTTGTTTATCTGCGATCGGTCTCATTCCTTACGGTCTCTTGAATGGAGGCGAAACCATTTCGGCGGAGAATTACTGTCAACAAATGCATGAAATTCATCAGAAACCCCGACAACAACACAAAATATTTGTAAACAGCAAATATTCAATTCCCCCTCACGCCAAGCCCGAATGTACGTTGTAAAATTACCCTGCAGAAGTTCTATTAATTCGGATATATAACGCTGCCTCATCCGCCATACTCTAAACCTCTAACTAACCGACTACCACTTCTCAAGCATCTCAACAACTTCTGCGTGAGAGAAACCTAAGCAGTATAAAAAACACCTTCAGCGATTTCATTGCAACCAGAAGGCAATATTTGTTACAAGCACAAATAAACTTTTCTTGCGTCGGAAAAAGTGTATTCATTTTGATAGTGCTTCGTTCGATAAATAATTTTCTGTTCGAGCCAAGATATGTCTATCTGAATTATAAAGTATAAAACCGCAATAACTTTCTTGTCAGCCCAATAGAATGGCAGTAATTAATTACTTCAGTTTGACATAAGACACGGAGTAAATAATTTTAAAAAAGTGAATGTTTTAGATATTAATATATTGATCACTAATAGCTTTACATTTAAGATTGTTAATACAACGATTATGGCATATGGGTTTCTTAGGAAATGGAGACATTAGAAAAAAATAAGTAACTAATGTTAGTCAATTGATGTATATATATATATATATATATATATATATATATATATATATATATATATATATATATATGTATATATATATTCTATGGCATTGTAATATTCAAATGACGCAGATTTAGACTATAAGCATCGTAGCGGTACTATTTAAGAGGTTTAATTAAATTGCACTAAACTCTTGATTTTTGGTAGAAAAGCAATTTTTTACGGATGTTGCTAAAATTATACATAAAACGAAATGTATTGTAAGGGATATCTTTTCACAAATGTTCTATATAATAGTATATTTATGTTAATAATACACAGGCGGCAAAAATTAAGTCCGTTCTTGTAAAGTAATTGTTTAAACTAATTATACATTATTGGATTACCCTATTATGCTTCTATAATTTTACGTGCTGATATTTGACTTTTAATTGAAATATTCTAGTGTTCACGTCAATTAAAAAAATAACTTCAAATTGAGGAGCAAAAAGAAAGACCGTACAATGGAAAATTTTTATTTTAATGTAACTTTAGGAAATTAATGCAATACAAATACAACAGGAACACAATGAACTAGTTAATATTTAAGAGCATAACCATTCTGCAATTGAACAGCCTGCAATCTTTTTTCAGAATACCTTGAATTAGGCTGCAACAGTACTCCGGGGAAAAGGACATCTCACTTTTTTTAATTTTTGTCCAAAGTTCTTCCAAATTTGAAATTTTATCACTGCGTAGCTGTTGCTTGATATAATGGCATACGTTTCCAATGAATTTGAGTCTGGATTTCGTGCAGGCCAGTCCAAACACGGGTTATCATGCTCTTCCAGGAACCTCTTGGCATTGCAAGCTGTAAGAATGGAAGCATTGTTCTGCATGAAGATGGGATTACCATCCTTATTCCGACCAAAGTAGGTTAGAAAATGCTCAATCAAGATTAATATACTTGGTCGACCTTGCAAGCGAACTAAAGGACCCGGGCCATTTGTACTAATAATGCCCCACACTAAAACTGAACCTCCACCACCTTGCAGGAAGAAGTTTTTTTGGTGAAGAAAATGCGAGTATTAATGAAGCGATAATGGAGTGTGTCCGTTCCTTTGCCAGATTGCCTTCAAACTGATGCCACTAAAACAAAAGTTCGCAGTCAGAAAACCATGATCTAGTAAGGCATTGACTGAAAAGTTTAGAGAAGTCCACTGCGGCCTCAGCTTGGCATTTGTAATAGTATAGCAATGAGTTGTGTGGATTTTTATGATACAATATACGTAGGAAATGGGTAATTTTAAGATCGTCGAGTGTAACATCTGTCTGCAAAAACAAAATATAGATATGTGACATGATCAGCTAGTTTAGAACAAGTCAGATCGAGACGTTACGAGTTAAGCGATAATTTAAACCGAATCCACCATATTTCGTCAGGAATTGTGCATTAGGATTTAATCTATATCAATATTGTTTCTCTATAATACTGAGCGACTTATGTTCTCATAGACGACTGGTGATATAAGATAATTGATTTGGCATCACTTAAACAACGTGTATGTTATTATTTGTCTTATTATTATTATTATTATTATCATTATTATTATTATTATTATTATTATTATTATTATTATTATTATTATTATTATTATTAGGACATTGTAGTTTTGATATTTTGATATCCGGTCTGACCTCATTGGATGTAATGTGTTGACACCCACGCCATTTTTAACTTCAGAATCGGCGAGTGAAAGCAAAAGCCAGTCGATTGGAATTAACCAATAATTACGGGCCATGGTGTGACGTTGTTACACTTGATTGCCTATGAAGGATGGGTGTGATTGTGTATTCTTCCACACTTACCTCAGTATAACAGAAAATTGACGGGCAATGTTCAAAAACGGAAAGGTATTTAAAAAAAAAACCCAAAAAAACAGAATAGTTCCGGTTAGACAGAATAACAGAAAACTAATGCAATACTCCTTTCTCGCGACTCCTCTCAGAACACAAGAAAACGGGAGTTAAATGACCGGTTCGTTAGTTCTTATCGAAGTCCAACAATAACCAGACATTTTTGAAAAAGAGTTTTAAGTTATAATACATATAGTGGCGCATTTTGGTGTGGTGAAGACTATAGACCGCACTCCGTAGTCTGCAATAGCTAGTACCTTGTTCGATTATCTGCCTTATCGAAGCAGATAATTGACTACGCTTCTCTGATTGGTTCAGACGATACTCATCAGAATATACGTTTCCTAGTATAACATATTTGATCGGCGGATTGATACTATAACACAAATAAGGTTCGATCTCTGAGACGGTCTACAGAGAGAATTCGCGACCTTGATAGTTTTGTAGTTTATTGAATCATAATTAAATTTAGAAAAAAAACCCTCGATCAAGCAGGCTAGCCTTCTCGGTGGTTTCATAGCGGCGGAATTATCTATAGCCAATTATTTATTACACTGCACACTGTAGAATTTTCTGATAAATTCGCTCTGACTTTCTTGGTTGCAACTATTTCAGTCTTGTAATTATTACAAGCTTCTAGTAACAAAGTCATCAATAAAAGTAAATATATGCGATTATTTAGGAGCAATTAAACACGACAGTAGCTATTTAAATCGGAGTATAGCTTAACGCAATATTTATATACATCACATTGAAAACTTCTAATTAAAAATCACAGTGGGATTCATGGGTAAATTTAATGTCAAAATGTTGTAAGGTAAATGTAATTCTAACGATCATAACATGACCGATCTTGTATTTCTCAAAGAAATGACAACATAACGATATTTACCTCGGTGTTTATCTGCTCCATACAATATCATGGAGATAGGGGAGATGTGATGTAGAGATAAACGGCAGTTGATATGAACTGCAACGGAACTCGATTTTCAGGTTTCTCTTATTCACTGCATGAGATAAGACCTATGTATATATTTGTAAGTATTGTGTAAGGTTTTCTTTGCTCCAACTTTATACATTTGGTGAAAAAGCCGTTCATTTTACATTTACAAATTTGGCTTTGAATACGATGAAAACAAGTAATAATCGGACTAAATATAAAACGGTAAGACATAACCAAGGATCTGTTGTTTCTATGTTAGTACCTGTCATAACTATCATTAAACTGACTTTAATCAGGGAGATTATATCGGAAGGTGCGCGTGTATCCTTAATCGCCAATTTATATACAATCATTCCTGGCTCATCTGGCCGCGGGCAATTCAATGATAATCGTTAAACGATTATCGTTTTGACGAAGCATCCCAACAGCAAATGATCAGAATAAGTGTTCAAATTGATTATGCAGAATGGCAACTCAAATATGTGTGTTATTATATAAAATAACACTATGTTTTAATAAATGTAGAAGTTTTTATTTAAACATATTTTATGTTCAATAAAATAAGTTTTTATCACGGATGCTTTTTTTGTTTTTTTTATTTACTAAGAGAACCCAATTACCTATTATCATTGTAGCGATTCGGGTTCGTGTAATGTAGTGGTAATGTTTTTAAAAAAGTTTCGTTACATTTTAACGGACCGAACACGCTGTAGACTCCGGCACACTGAAACAGACAAAAGGGGGCAAACAGTCGACACTATATTTTTTAACAGAAGCCTTTACATCTGGTATTTCTAACGAAGTTATCTCTAATATTTAAACAGTTCCTTCCTTCTTTTCCAGTCGCGTGTGACTTTCGATCCCTACTTTTAGGCCACCCAGGTGTCTCGAATCCCGCTTATCTGATCGCCCCTGCTGTCTCGAATACGTTTTTTGCAGCTCTCGTGTGTGTGTCGACTGCGAACTTCTGACATAGCTAATAGCTTTCGTCCGGATTATTTTTACTAGAATAGGTAGGGAAAAATTGAATTAAGGATAGATTTGTTGAGTATTTCCTCTCCTAAGATAAGTGATATGTCTAACCCTTTCTTACTGGTTTTCAATGTTCTCTACAATGTGCGTGTCACAGACGAGACAAAGTGCGGCCCACGTGTTCAAAAATGGAGTGATCGACGAACAGGTGTTTGAGGCCTCGCCAGTGTTGAGAAATTGTATTCGAGACGCATTCGGGTCATAGAGCATTAAAACGTAGATTAAATTACAGTTCAATGTGCTAAACCATATAAGATCTTGGGTCTAACTAAAAGGGTTATATCCCTCCGACACATTAGCAATAAATGTACTTTTTTTATTGGCAAAAAGATAGAAACTATCTTTCTCAGAGTTAAAAAACAAGCAATTTTCATTTCGCCTTTGCATTATATGATCGAAATCTGGCGATGAAAAATTAAAAAAATATTTGATATCAATATTTTTCGTAATAATTCAATAAGTATTTGCAATCCCTTTCTCCACCTTTCTGCTATTATTTCTTTCTTCAAATATTCATAGATAGCAAAAAATAATCTCATATTATGATAATAAATTAATAAATAAATATTCAAAAGTCTAAGAGAAAAAGGCTTATACTATAAAGCCAATAATGAAATCAACTTGGATGACATAGGCAATATAAACGTCTAATTTATGAATAGATATTTAAAATTATAGATAGATTTATCCATGAATCCAATGTCTTTTATATGCCCGGTCGAATTTTATTTCTCAGATATATATATTTTTTTAAATTTTAATTAAGTTATTTGTGTGTATTTTATTTTATACCGTTTATATCCAATTTTCAGGTTGATGATAAGGTCATGTATTTTACAACATACACACCTCCTATTTACTGTGGCTGTAAGGCGTTTTTACAGAAAGTTAGCCTTATATGTTCCATTAGTCCCCTCCTTACACTATCTTTCATTTTCTCTCCCCCTCCCATAGGGATTGACAAAAAATGGCGTTGTAAATCGTGATGGTTAAATATCGAATGCTTCCTCCTTGTCTTGAAAGGTACTTAAAATCGCGCGCACATCTGGCACCAATAGTCGTAACAAAAGACAATGCCAACGGGGTTAGAGCCACAGATGATTGCGGACAGTTTAAAGCAAGTAATTAGAAATATTTATGATGAGCATTTATACAAAATTAAGAAGACAATTAACTATAATTTAATCAAACAATGTCTGAATTGAAAAAAATAACAGGATAAAATTCATTTTTACAATATAATAGTCAGAGTACAGATTCCATATTTGAAAGAGAGAAAATGCAATTCAAAATCGAATTCGAAATCTAATGTGACGATGTATCATCTTCGTTACATCAAGCGGATTAGACGTTGATATTTTTGCACTATCCCTATCGTTTTTTCATGAAAGCTGCTCGACTGAGCTTCATTTCTGTATTCACAGCAAGAATAATCGTCCAAGCGTATCGATTTTTTTCTCGCTTATATTTTTATGCGGAATTTTCCTGAACAAATATTTCTTACATATAACTCCAGTTTGTTAACACGTCATCATTGGAATGCCTTCTCTGACCTATTACAAACTACTTATGTTTAAATATTTTACGAATAAATACTTTCCGTAAACAATTCTCATGAAAACAATCTTATATTGTTTCTGAGATTTTTAAACGACTATTGATAAGTAATGTTATTTATATTGTTCAGACTATCTCTAAAATTTTGGGAGTATTTTCTCACAGTTACGACCCATGTGTCTTCCGATCTTTTTCAAGCGTATATTTTATAACCTAATAACTTTCAAACATTTACTTTGATCAGTAACTATTTTTTTAATTCACTAATAAATTTGAAAAATATACCTGTTCTTAAATTTCATGGCGTAAGATTTAGTCCTTTACGATCATTTTACCTGCTAAATTAATAACATTGTGTTTGTATATATATATATATATATATATATATATATATATATATATATATATATATATATATAGTTTAGCGTGCCTTATTTGCTTATGTGTTACGTTTATGTGTTACGTCGATTATTGATGCATGTTTATTGTCTCAGCATAAATCCCTCTAATAACGTATGTTTTTATCACCTTTTTCGTCCTTTTTTACTTGGGAGTCATCACTTATGAATGTCTGAAAGGCACTCGAAGATACCGGTTAATGACTGTATAGTGCTGGGGTAGTAATTACTTATGGTAATCATTGGAGAGATTGTTTATGAGGACGAATTAACAGTAATTTGTTTTCATAAAGTTTGAAGGCCATCATGTTGTATTCACTCGAGGAATATGCCCATGGAACGATTTCCGAATATAGGTCCTTTCGGGATAGATGCTGTGTTCATAGAATCCGCGTTTACACTTAGGCTCAGAAAGGCACAAGTGCATGTTTTATGTTACTAATAATTAAAGAGCATACGACAACATGATGTTCATATTTAAAAAGAAAATTAATGTGAATTGAACATTCAAGTCACAGTCTAGCCATAACTTTCAATGTTCTATTTGTAATCAATCTTCAGTCCAAATTTGATGTCTGCTTCACAGTTTAAACATCTCACCTGACTTGCCCGACTCAAATTCACCAGCGATAATTGATATAATTCTTGTTTTGTAACACGAGAGAAATCTGCTTGCAGTTACCAAACTACGACGTCGTTCAACGACTACAGGGAGTGGCGTGTGTCAAAGCCACATCTTATAGCAACGTTCTGATGCACCGAATAAAGATATATATATATTCGTATAACTAAAGAATCATTTAATACAAACATTTGTTCAGGAATAACCCCCCCTTCCTCGATGAGTAATTCATTTGTCCAAAATATATAATTCCAATAAATAGTTTCTCAATTATTTTGAGTAGTGAAGACATAATAATAATAATAATAATAATAGTAATAAGAATAATAAGAATAATAATAATAATATATGGTGTATAACGTATCTGAAGATATTTTAAACACTTATATGCAAAGAGATAAATAGATAGATAGATATAGAGAGATAATGAATAATATTTGCATTGAATTTAATTATTATTAATTGCTATTCCTTTTTCTTCTTTTTTTTGTTTTCACTTATGTTAAATGCTGTTAGGTTGTTTGATTTTTAAACATTCCTTTGTCCAGTTGAAGCATGCAACGCCGGTTAAAATTTAAAGAACAGTTGTTGTTGGTTTTGTTGTTGTTGTTGTTGTTGTCGTTGTTGTCCAACCCTCAACCTCATCAAGTTAAAACATATTTCGTAATAGACACCCCGACCTTCTCATTTATGTACGGCTTTCGAAATAAAAACCCAGACGGTTTTCGGAACAGACACACCAACCTGTCCATGACAAGACAGGCAGTCGAATTAAACAGACAATTTAGTGAGGGACGTGTGTGCCAATATATTAACCCTCAATTTAACCTTGGTATACATTGTCAGGTTGCACATTTCAAATAATATAAACCAACGACAAAATTGGAGAAATACAGTGTCATTCGGATAAAATACGATAGATTTGTTCTTCATGAGTTTGTAAAGATCTGGCGGCCACGGATTTGAAGTGCATAATAATGTTCTTTATTTCTCGTAACTACAATAACGATCAAATATAAATGAGAGGTCCTTAATCAGCATTATATAAAACCTACAAAAGTAATCATTTTAAGGAAAAGTGTAGAGGTGGAGCTAAAGTAAAAATTTACCTATAAAAAATCATAAACAAAAGTAAGGCATGTGAAGTGTCCATAAAGATTCCGAAAAAAGAGAAGCAAGCAAAATTCTTCACATAGAGTATAATTTTCTGACATTTGTCTAACATCAAACATAACGGTTATCGTTTTGTAAGGTGTATGCTGTATTATATACGAACTACAAAAATTGGGGAGGTAGCAGTATAAAAGAAATAGCATCGTGTAAGGTTAAGACGCAGCGAAATCGAATAATAAAGCATGGTACTCATTCATATATTTTTCAGAGTTTATTTTTTCAGGATTGGATAATAGCATATTATTAATGTGTCCATAGGTCAGTGTAAGGTAATCAGTATTGTAATATCTGTTCATGAGCGGTTATTTTGTTCGTATTTGTTTTATATTTAACATGTCTGAAGCATTCGGTGATGTATACAGGATGGTGGGGGGACTTAATAATGAGAGTGAAATATAGGAACAACATTCTCTTTAAGTGTTGCAATTGTTATAGAATGCAATGCATTGTTTTTTTTATCATGGGGACTAAATGTGTCTAAAATATCGTTTAAAAGTAACATATGATCGTGGCTAATAGTCTAGACATAAATTTGGGTGTTGAATCTGCTGTTGCAAACCTACAGTACTTTAGTCCAGAGGACGATCTCTACTATAAAAATATTATATATGGCGATAGATGTGTGTATGCGCGTTTTTGCTTGAGTCTCTGTTCGTGCATACTTTAAGGGTAGAAAATATGTTACTCCGCAATGTTAGATAGATACATATTTTCTGTGTCTTATTAAAATTAATGAAACACATCAGGCTGAAGTTTTACATTCAATCTTCGGAGCTGTTATTTAAAAAAAAAAAAATAGAATAATAAAAATAAGTTCATGTATACGATTTAAGGTATATCTTATTAAAAAAACACGCTTAATTTACCGTAACTCACAATCTATACGAAGACGATTATGTTGAACAAACGTCGATAATCTTTAATGTATTGAAATAATGTAAACACAGTAGAAAATGTTAAATAATTTAATACGAAAATCTATTGCACACGTCGCGGTTTCATCATATTTGTATGAATGGCAGCACAGTCTGTAAATGTGAGAAAGTTATTCAATGTATTCCGTATTTTTCAATATAATTGCTTCGGTATGATTCTGTTAATAGATCAATAGGTTGCAAATACTGAAGCTACACGTGAAATGACAAGTTGAATAATAATATAAACAATGATAATAATAATAATAATAATAATAATAATAATAATAATAATAATAATAATAATAAGAAGAAGAAGACAAAGAAGAAGAATAGCAACTATTATTATTATTATTATTATTATTATTATTATTATTATTATTATTATTTTTATTTTTATTATTATTATCATCAATTTATAGGAATTGATAACGTCATTTCCGGATGAGAGCTAAATAGGTTTCACTAAGGCCAGAACACGCGGGCTCGAAGCAAAATAGACCTTTGCTATCGTGCAAAGAAATATATCTCCAAATAAATTCGTATTTCACGAGTTTAACAACAAGCAAATGCATATTGCCACTTTAGCTCAAGTATGGCAGTTTATTTTAGGAAATCTTAAGATATTCTTTCTAATAATTTACTTATTAATAGTATCGATTTTCTATTAATCAACAGATGCCCAGTAATTAGTCTTATTTCTTTAAACTGATTAGCTTACGCTTAAATCTGTATAAAAATTTACGAGACGAATTTATTCTCTCTGATGCATACGTGTATATATGATTGTATCTATGATTGTATATATGAGTGTATATATGATTGTTAATGTCAGGTCATGTCATATGCTACTGGTACCATGTAACCCAGTACTACCTGCCTCATGGTCGGGTCACCGGCGACTAAACTGGTTCCCCCACCAGACTTGTTTGGTGAGGAGGGCGGCTAGTCTCCCTGAAGGATTAAAAACAAGACCATCCAAAGGGCGAATGAACTCTTTTTCTGGGTCAACGGCCAACTAGCACCGTGTATATTTGTGTGTGTATATGTGTATTGGGGTAGAGAGGGCTCCCGTAAGCAGTGGTAAAGGCAACCTTTCTAGGAGAAGCAAATCTGTGATTTAAAAAAAAACATAAAACGGAAGACCAGTACCCGTATTAAGCTCGTCTACATTTTTATTTGTTGCTGGCTATCTTGCTCTTGCTTGTTGCTAGATCTCAACATTTTGAACCGAGAGAGAGACTTAGCTGTCATACAAAGCTAAGACTCTGTAACATCATATTTGTATAGATACTCCCTCAGACATTTGGGATCATCGATTTTAAATGTCTGAGGGAGTGGCACTCGTCTGACAGGACGCTGCAATAATCATATATGATTGTATATATGATTGTATCTGTGATTGTATATATGATTGTATCTATGATTGTATATATGATTGTATATATGAAATCGATATACGATCTTATAAAGATGCTGTAGAATAATCAAGACATATTTCCAACCTTTACTTTTCCATCTGACTACAGTAAGCCGAATGAGTGAGATTTTATGTTAGGCTGCAATCTGTCAATATTTTTTCATATATTTTTATACATTTCATATATATTTTTTTCATATATATTTTTTCATATATATTTTTTCATATATTTTTATATATTTCATATATATTTTTTCATATGTTTTTATATTTTTTCATATATATATTTTTCATAAATGATTGTATCTATGATTGTATATATGCTTGTATCTATGATTGTATCTAGGATTGTATCTATGATTGTATATATGAAATCGATATACGATCTTATAAAGAATAATCAAAACATATTTCCAACCTTTATTTTTCCATCTGACTACAGTAAGCACAATGAGTGGGATTTTATGTTAGGCTCAAATCTGTAAGATTATGGGAAATTTTAGTTTTATGTATCAACAGAAATAACTAAAATAACCACGTATATGTAGCAAAATGATAATGCCAAGGTAATTATATATCTCAGTAAAGGCATATTTACACCGACTAAACAATTAAACAAACAGAGAACGCTTAAAATCCGGTTTCCAATTTACTCTAAAATAAAATAATCATTCTGTGGAATATATATATGTATATATATATATATATATATATATATATATATATATATATATATATATATATATATATATATATATATATATATATGCGCATTTTTGGTGCATACACCGCCTTTCTAATACATATCTCTGTATTGACATAGGTGTGTATTATTTACTCTAACATCTCATAACAATTAGGTTCCATGGCTAAGGTTATTAAGTATTGTTAACCTTTGCTCTCCATTCTGAAGCGTGTGTAGCATATGCAATAGCAAATACTCCCATATTATAAATGATAAAAACTCGCTCAACAAAATAAAACAGAAAAATCTCCAGACGTAAAACTAGTATATAGAGAACACGCACGACCGAATCAAATGATAATTTTTCTCACCAGGGCAAACGGTTTAAATAGATGAGTAATAATATTTTATTTCCGAAATGTTTCTTGTTTATATATTTGTAAACAAATTATAAGCGTGTTTTATTATTTACATTTTCACATGTAATGTAGGTATCAAACTAATTGCATCAATCCATTTGTATTTAAATTATTTATGAGTATATTTTTGTTTAGCATCTGTATATATGTTGTTGCATATGACAGGATTATAATATTACATTCATTTTACTTTATTCATAAAGGGCAGATGCCTACCCCAGACACAGAAAAAAATGAAGGACGACTATTTTTTTTAGGTTTATTTGTGTATATATATATATATATATATATATATATATATATATATATATATACACATATATATATAACTTCTAATTAAATAATAATAATAATAATAATAATAGTTATATCTAAAGACCCAAGTGTTTCCTACATACGCAATCATCAGTGTATGATGACAATCTCGACCGGTTAGGAGATTCGAACCATAACACGATGACACCTTTGACGCCGTTTTCTAAGCCTATTCCTCTTGTCCACAAATAATTGCCACAAACAATAAAGGGAATAAAAAATCATATAAATGATCAATTCGGGTGCGGACATATGAATTGTGCTCGAAATATAGGAAGTCCTGAACATTACATAAATGCTAGTCGACTGCCTGTTAGTTTATAGTTCCAAAATATTGTCAATATATAAAATAACCATAAGCTGCATAGTATATCAAACAGTGTGTTCGTTGTAGCTGCAAAAGATCCAAATAATTATAGTATCTAATACAATAAATTTGAAGAATATTGGATGCCCATTCTGATGTTGCGAATTGGGGATTACAAAAAGCGTCTCACAGGAAGCCTCCAGAATAGATTAGGGGATGAAGCCTATACAACCCGCATTGGGGCAATGCGACCTCATTGACGTAAAATTAACTCTTACAATCATGCTGGCAGAATAATACATAACATATAATAATAAACTCTAACTCTATGAATTTAATCGCAATAAAAAAATGATATAAGAATAAACTAAACGTAGTAGAAGAGAACTGCAATATATAACGTCTTTTAAACATGCGCCGAGAAACTGATAACGTTCTGGAACATTTGATACATAATTTAATCTTCCTCAACAAAAAGAAGACAACTTTCTCATTTATATTTTTCTGTATAAGAGGTCAGGAACCTACATGGAAACAATTACTATCAAGATGTAACATCTGTATAAGTTAATATATTGAAATATAAAAAAAAGTCCATCTGATTCTGGTCGTAATTGCGTCTGATAACAAAATGCAAAATAGCCAAAAATAATGAAAAGATTGATGATTGCATTTATTTTCAATTTTTGGAACATGTTTGCTATTTATTTAGAATTAAAGTGCTCCTTAGAAATTTAACAGCAATAGAAATGACGCGATATAACAAAAAAAAAAAAACATGGAATATTACAATAAAAATAGTAACATAATAATGGGTAGAAAAATAAAAATATCGATAGTTATAATGAGATTACGTACTACTACTACTACCACCACCACCACTACTACTACTACTACTACTACTTCAACTACTACTACTACTACTACTAATAATAATAATAATAATTCTGATTTCGTTTATGAACGTCTCTATGGAAAGGGATGTGATTCATTTTTAGAATGTTTTCCTTAATCCCGGCTTCAAACAAGGAGCTTCAAAGATCAAAGGTTTTCCTAAGGATGTCGGTGGTACCTATAATTGCAGAGATTTGAAGGCCGCCCAAAACATTGAGGATTTATAGTTTTTTTTCAATTGTCCTTCCAGACGACTTGATACTACTCATGGTGTACCAACTACGACCGGGATTATTTGTGTTTTAACTATAATTGCTCCACTTCTCATGCTCCTTCTCTCTCACATTCCTGTCCTCGGGTAATGAGAAATCTACAATCTGCCAGTTTCTTGAGACCTTGTCGATGACGACAAAATCCGGACGATTATGTTCCAATTGGTTGGTCGTTATGACACTTTTGCCCCACTATACCTCTACCTTGCCATCCTCACTTGTTCTCACTTCATCAGGCACCTTCTCAAGCACTTTTTCAGCACACTTCACCCCAACCATCTTACACATCTGCCAATATATCCGGAGTCCCATGCGATCATGTCTTTTGCGGTACTCTCTCTGGGACAGTCCACTACACACTGCTGCAAGGTGCGCAATTGACTTTAATAATGATGACAATAATAATAATAACAATAATAATAATGAAGAATTTCTGATGTATATATATATATATATATATATATATATATATATATATATATATGAAATTTATTACTGTGAGTCCAGAATGAGTTTACATATTGTTTTAGCTACACCCTGCTGCAAGGTGCGCAATTGACTTACATAATGATAACAATAATAATAACAATAATAATAATGAAGACTTTCTGATGTATATATATATATATATATATATATATATATATATATATATATATATATATATATATAGGAAATTTATTACTGTGAGTCCAGAATGAGTTTACATATTGTTTTAGCTAGAGGAAGATCCTCAAAAGAAGAGGAAATATAATAATGCTTAACTGAAAAATTACTTATTACTAATTTTAGAGGTAGGGACAAACATCAAAATAAAAACACTGAAACCTCACTTAATTGTAAACATTATAAATCCCACCTCTTAAGTGACTTCTCACCCTTCTAGTAATACCTATAACCCACCTCTAAAATATAACACTATACCGTTTACATACAAATAACATAATTACCCAATTATTGAATAACGCACAGCCGACTTGATCCTAAATTACACACACCCTATTTACAACCGGAACTATATATTTCCCCATTCATTCTAAAAGAACCCCTCCACAGAACCCGCATCTATTTATTCCCACCACTTTTAGTTGCATCTCTCTTTGTCTAACTCATTCCTGTACCACCTTTTACATTACTCACTCCTTATTTCATTACTTAAAACCTACATCCCGACCCTTATCACTTCTTATCAAAATAACTGCCAACCCCCTTCTAACTTTACCCCTAAGCCCCTTAAGTAACACCCCCTAAAAATGAATACTATACACCCATATACGACGCCGCAGTCATATCTACCACACATTTACAACCCATAAGTTTTGGTAATATCTATCCTTATTATCTGCCAATTACTCAGAATTCTCGTCTCATAGTCTCTTATTGGCTATTTCCATGGTTAGGTCTTGATTTCTAATCTTTTAATTACATCTTTATCAAAATTGGTATCCTCTGACTTGCTCATCGGTCTATTATCTTCTTGTTGACAACCAATCATTTATTTACCTTCTACTTTAATTAATTATTTAATTTACAATCTACATATAATATATATTATATATTTTTCTTTTATATTTACCTCTCACTAATTATCTCAATAATAATTATTATATTTTTTTAACCAGAAGCTTATTTACATATATTTACGTATTTGTGTATGTACGTATACTCAAGCACATGCTCCTCCCCCATTGATGTGTGCACATATTTTGTACATGTGTATTCATGTGTATGTATTTGTGTGTTTTTGTTATTTACTTATCATAAACAATTTTCTTAATAATTATATTATTTTTTATTTATTATTTAATTAACTTACTGATATTATTACTTATGTTTATATTATCAAAATAAAGCTATAACGTATAATTCACCTATTTATCCTCATATTTTCCCCTTCTTTCTTTCAACTATAACGTCCGACAATTCAAAAAATTAAAAATAATCAATAAAAAAAACAAAGACATATTTTTTCAATCTCTCCCTGCCCGGCTAACACACACACACACACACACACACACACACACACACACACACACACACACACACACACATATACATATATATATATATATATATAAGTATATGTATTAAGCTACACTGAATATTCGGCGTTTCATCCACTCTAAGATTCCTCAGGCTTATGCGCGAATTCTGTGGTTGTTTATCGTTTTTATATGGCCCTCTTCTAATGAGGATTTAGTTAGCTAATCAGCTTTCTAGTTTCAACCGCGCCCCTTACTATCAGCTAATGGGCATGCATTTTTTCGGACAAAAGATCTGTTTTAAAACTAGGTTAGTGTGTGTGGGTTTTTTTATTGTTTGTTTAACAAACGTTTGAGCCCTCTACGAGCGGCAGACGGATGTTTATTTAAATAGATATTCGGACAGATTAATTTGCGGCCACCGCTTCCGTAGTCAGGGGGTAGAACTGCCGACTGTCATCACGACGGTTCTAGGTTCGATCCTCGGCTTGGGATAGGTGTTAGTCTAGCGGCACTGATGAGTTGTTAAACAACGAAACAGATCTGTATGTCGATGACTAAAATATATTTTATAAAGCCCCCCTCTTGGGTTGAGCACTATCGTAAATAATCTCACTCGCCAATTTAGCTGAAAAAATGCGAAGCTCGCGGTTTGTTTACAAACAAACGTTTGAGCCCTCTACGAGCGGCGGACGGATGTTTATTTAAATAGACATTCGGACAGATTATTTTGCGGCCACCGCTTCCGTAGTCAGGGGGTAGAACTGCCGACTGTCATCACGACGGTTCTAGGTTCGATCCTCGGCTTGGGATAGGTGTTAGTCTAGCGGCACTGATGAGTTGTGAAACAACGAAACAGATCTGCATGTCGATGACTAAAATATATATTTTATATATATATATATATATATATACATGCATATATGTACATATATATACATATATATACATACATATATGTGTGATCGTTTATGTATATTCATGTTTATTTTCTATTGTTTTTTGTTAGTTTTAAAACTATTTCGTATCGTTCTATGATAGACTGATTTTGGACTCTGTATGGCAATACTTAATTAAGACAAAACTTCAAAGAAGCATCTTCAATAGAAATATTCAAACACTGCAGTTGTTTTACCATAGCGATAATGCCTCTTTGAAAAATACTTATGTCATATCAGATCCCACACAATTCTACTAATGCAGAATAATGAATAAACCATTAGATACATATGGATTAACTATGTCAAATTACGATAAATCGGGAGCTAATAATTCTGATAAACGTGACCAAATTATTCAAATGCGGAATATAAAGTAATAGAATTCCAAGCAAGGAACAGTGCAAATTTGATGTAGGGGGCTACTATCTTGGGCAAAAATTGTATGCATACTATGTAGAGTATTGAGTAGTTACATGTATGTTTACATTACACGCTCCCAAGTAAAGCGTTTCTGACGATGAACTATTAGTGTTGAAGGCGTTGTAGGACATTGGTATTCTACCGCGTAGGAGGGGGGGCTTGCTATTTTCCGGTACTTCAAGTTATTTATGTGGAGAATGCACTTGTATTTCCTCGGGGAATGTACTATCAAAATAATGATAAAACAAGAAGAGAGAAGAAATATGTCGTCGATGGTATAGAGCCTAGATCCTACCTGACAGTTCATGCTCTATGAGTTTTGCGGAAATCTTTTGACCCCTAACAAAAAGTAAAAGACGAGTAGCATATACACCTACCTAAATGTTACAAAAGTACTTTATACATGTGAGAATACTGGCCTTTGAGATGTAGAGTGCACTTTTTAGGCGTAAAAAATAGCCTGGAAAAGAGTGTTAGAGAAAGAATAGAGAGGGAGAGAGCGAGAGAGAGAGAGATGTGTGAGTTATAGTGTAGACACTTTGGCCGGAAGTCAAGATCAGCTGATTTGATTGCGTGTGAGTCATGTGATCAGGTTAGCTTAATCGAGGAGATTTGTGTGGGACTTGGAAGAGAGCAGACGGCTTCGCCGTTGTCTCCTCTCCTTCGCTGAAGATGTATTGCACACTACACATAAAAAAGGAAAAGATAAAGAAAATGAAAGTAAAAAAAACAACGTAGGGTCCTTTCATTGAACATCAGTGAGAAAAAAGACCCATTATAATTATATATACTTATATTATATACTAAATTAAGAGAAATAACAAATAAAACAGATAGCTCAATTGACATACAGATAAAGAATTGTTGATTTTAAATATGAAACTACAGAAATATCAAAAAAATGCTGTGTGACGGTTTAGAAAAATTACCAGAATAAATTGAAAAAGAAAGATATATCAATCGACATACTACTAATAAATTGTTGATTTTGAATATGCAGTCAATGTGTAAAACAGAAAGAAAACAAATGAAATAGAAAAGAAATATAAACTTTAGTTACAGAATATGAATGAAATCACTTGTCACAATTACGAGAAGCACGTCAATCAAATATTTGTTATGAATTTATAGGCGAAACAATTATATACAGTTAAAATGTTGTTAAATTGTAAAAGCTTTGCGTACTTTTAGGAAAAACAATGTGTATTTCTTTTTTGTTAAGAAGCAGGGGACATTTTCTGCTAATGTGAAATTGTTTTCTCTAATTGTACGGTTTTTTCGTAAGGATTTTTTTCTGGTGTGGAAAACTGTTATTTAATGTATGTAAATGTTTAATGAAATGTTAAAATGTGTGTCTCTTTTAATTAAGAAAAAAAGAAAAAACACACACAAGTGTTGTCTTCGGGAGATGGGATTCTGTGATTTCGAGTAGGATCAACATGGAAAAATCCATGGGTGGAAGTCCCGATATTTTTTGCTGAGCTATATGCCTTGAAAGGCAGTCGCGATTACCGACATGGAAAAAAGTGTTTTCCAATATAGCAGAGCGAAATATATTTCTGTCCAACATCAGGGAGGAAATGGAGTTCCCCTGACGTGACGTAAGTGACAGAAGAGAAAATGGCAGAAAAGGCCATAATAAAAATCACTCGGATAAGTAAAAGGTGATATTTTTTTTCTTTTTCAGAAAACCCCAGTGTTGGGTGACATGGACAATTTTAGTTTCCATCGATTGTTATTTTATGTTGACTTTTGTTTTATGAAGGAATGTCTGAAAGTTATAAGTGAGTCGGGTTTTTTTTTGTTTTGGAAACGACTATGAATTTTAATTGTAAATGTCTATGTATTTTTTGTAAACGACTGTGATTTTTTTATTTTTTTATTTTTGAGATTCTGTGAGGTGGTAAAGGTGATGTAACCGACCTCAAAATTTGCTGACGTGGACAATTTTGGGTTTCAACGAATCCATGTTTTGTTATGTGTAACTTTTTATTGGTGAGATGAGATTTGTGAATGATTATGACATTTTTTTTTTAATTTTTATTTTCATGCGATTGATGTTTTCTCATATCAGTATTGCGCAGGTTTTTTCTTGTTCTTGGACATTCACTTTTTTCGCAGAATGGAGGAGAAGTGAATCTTTGCCTTGTGGGGTTTATTGAAATAATGATTAATGTCTAAGTTAGAACATGTTGTTAATTAATTAATAATGATAGTAATAATAATGATAAAATAGGAAAAAGAGAAAGACATCAGATTTAAGCAGTGTAGGAAAAAAGACACACTACTGGGTTGAATAAGGGGTCAACTAGTTCTTAAGTTTGGAAGAGTCAAATATTCAGTCGATATTTATTCTAATTTTCGGAATGGTTGTAGATTTTTTTTCTGTGTGTGTATCGTTTTTTTTTCCTGTGATTTGATACCCTTATTAATAAAATTTTGATCATCAATATTATTATTAATATTAGTTTATTTGATATATTTATCATTATTATATATTTATCATTATTATATATGTTTAAGCTTAACCTCTACTATATTTATTAATTTCAATAAATAAATAAATAAAATAATAAAAATACTAAATTAAATGAGTTCAAAATATAATATTTTTAATCTAAATAGAATAAACACTAATTATCTTTTCTTTAAGTATGTGCTTACTTTTAAATTAGGCGTTTGCTAACATATTCTAACAGCTGAAAAATGTTTAATTGGCGTTCTCTCCGAAAATTCAACATTTCGTACATTTATAAGCTACAATCAACATCCAAATGAATGCGTTGACAATAATTACGGTTTTAAAATGGCGAACAATTAAAAGGTAAATATATATATATATATATATATATATATATATATATATATATATATATATATCTGTATGTATATATGCATGTAAATGTGTGCATATATATGTATATATATTTATATATATATATATATCATTCTTAACTTTTATTAAAAACATATTATAATAACCTTATATTTAAACCAAATTCAGATTAATAATTTTATTCTATTTTTTATTCTCAACCCATATTACTTCTCTTATCAAGTAAATATTTTCTTTTTTTTCTTTTAATTTTTTCCAGATACATCTGCCTCACTTACACATTTCTAGGTTTATTTATGGTGTCTTTGACATATAAAAAAACACATCCAATACTTTTGCTGATCAGGATAATTTGTTTTAAAAATATATATGTCAAAATTATTGTTCGTGGCTTAATGTATATCACAATAAAACATCATTTCCGAAACGATCGTACAGATTATTGCATTTCCTGTTGCTCCTACTTATGAAACAGGCTTTTAATTTTTAATTCTAACTTGAATTTTAAGTAATCAATCACATTAATACATATTAAAATAGCTCTAGGTTATTTGCGTATCGAGCTTATTATATATCTGAATTACAACTACAATGTACTTTTCTTGTGTTTTTATAAAATTAGTAATTTTACTATAACATTAAAATACACCCTGCTCTTTAGAATACTGTTCTCACCCTGTTAATATATATAGATATGTGTGGGGGGTTGATTACATTATATACAACATTGGATGTTACCATGCATTTTTCCGCATTCCAATACAGACCGAGGGTCATTCTCTTGGGTTTATGCAATTGCCTTGGATATGTGTTCATTCGTGCCCCCCTGTCTATTATAGAGCGTGGTCTCGTCAGCAAATACACCCCGGTCAATTGGTCAATACTCCTGAGACAATTTTATCACGGACGTCATTTATGAATAGAAAAAAAAAAGAAAAAAAAACTCGTAGGATCGACCCCTGATATATTTATATAATATTTTGACATGAGACTAGGATAAACACAGCTTCTTCCTAATTTAAGAAGGGGTTGATTATGTAAGGTATTAATCCAGTTATACAATAGCATACGATTCTGCTTGTAAGACTCTCGTGCCATACCCTGTTCAGCGCCTTAGATGTATCTAGGGGTACTGTCGTACCTTCCGCTGCTTTATCTAAAGCATGGTATGTACATTAAGGGATTACATCTAGAATATCCACAGTAGAATTTGCTTGACTGAACTCATAATAATCGTCGGGCAAAAGTGTACCAATTGTAAGGTGATCGACTAGAGAGGGATTAAATATGGACTAAAATATTTTGCCGAATGAGGCGATAATTAAGTCAGTTCTTTTGCAAGAATTCCTGGCAACTGGTGCCACAGAAGTAGTTTTCCATTAAGCACGAAAGAAATATTCGTTAAGGCATTACTTGCCAAGTTTGGAGAGGATTCGAGCAATATAAACGGGGAATTTTTTAAAGTATAACCGGGATGAGATCATGTTCACAGGCTCTTGAAGTTTTCTTTTTAACTCGTATCATGCACTTAAGAAGGGTCATTTTCAGATAATTTAGTGTGGTTTCTGTCAGAAAAAGAAAAAGAAGGAGAGAGTGTGTTGCTGGATCTAATTGAGGCAAACCGATAGGCAGGTATATTAGCCTAAGTAGTTGTTGTACAGACAACCCCATGATTGTTAGATAGTGAAGCATTTTTATTGCTCATTACTTACGACATTGTTGTAGATTTGTCAGAAAGCAGGAGTTCCTAATTTCTGCGCTTTAGTCATTTTTTGTAGTGTCTGTATATTCTCTTTTAGCTGTTGTTATTTCCTTCTTACAATAAATTTTAGCTTCTATAAACTTTTGCCTGTTTTTAGTAGACTAATGTGGGATAAATCTGTGGTATGCGTGCGATACATTAGCAATGGCAGCCGCGTAAATAGAAGAACACAATTGGGAAGAGTGGGGGTTGATATAAATCTTCCGTGTGGGAACGTATTCCTTTTAGCAATTAAGTTGTTCTATTTGCACATTGTTCTGCTAGAAGAGAAAATATGTTCTCCCATGGGACATCTCAGATGAGATTTCTGATGGCTTCCCAGTCAGCCTCCTGATTATAATGTGTCGTTTTGAGTAAGGCTCTTCAGGTTTAGGTCGAGAGTTGAGGATGATTTCAACAATTATCATAACGTGATCTGCATTAAGAGTTGGGTATAAGCATTCGTTTTACAATAATCGGGAACAGTAGTTAGAAATATATTTAGAATTGGGGATTATTGGTCATGTCTGAATGAGATATAGAGAAGGCATGTTCTATGATACCAGCTATGTCTCAATAAGCAGAGAAACCAAAGCAATTGCTGTGGTTGCTCTCATCAGGTAGCATTACCTATATATTTAAATGTTTGGTGTCTCAACAACGTCCATGTTTGATGTGAAATAAATATTTGACGATGTATCACACAGAAAATGTACTGGCTTTATGTTAATTTAAACAAGTTTGTCTATCCTACAAAATAAAGTATTTACATTAAAAATGAAAATAGATTTCATTTTATATAAATTTCTAAAAAAAAAATCCTGGCGTTTTTTGTATTAGTTTTCTTTTTTGCTGTGAACTATGTATCTTGGTAATGTTATGTTTATTCTTTCAATATATCCGCGTTTGTACCCACGACGTGAACAATGTAAGCACTTGTATTTTTTAATAGCAGAAACGAGTATTCACGTTGAATAATTTCCTAATGATTTTCTAAGTGGAAACAGATTGATCAGAATTTACACTGCCATTTTGTGTATTTCTCTACATAGACAACAGACGTGTGCGTATGTCAGCATCGCTTAGAAGTTGTACACTTGCGATAGAAAACAAACCATTTAAATTGAACATCTGTCAGCAAATTTCACATTGTATAATTTAAGTTCCAGCATAATTAACAAAATTATCCTGATAACTTTTCTTTATTTTTAAACAATTATCGCGAATGTAATTATAATAAATCAATAATACGTTCGTTAATTTCGCTACATTTTCGTTAAATTTGAAATATGACCTTCTCGTTATAAATGAATATTTATTGAGTTGTATTACTTTTTACGAAGTTATCGCACAAGTAAATGTGACTTCCAGCCATCATTATTCCTAACAATTTTATGCTAGATATTGTATTTCCACACGTTTAATGCAGACAATGATGTTTTTGATTAAACTTGAACTAAGTTATTGTATTTTATATGCCATTAATACAATTCAATCATACGGTTGACGTCGCCGAAAGCTGTGTTTGAAATTGTGTTAAAGCTTCTATTAATTTGTTTTCAGCTTATAGAAACTGCTTTTGGTTAATCCCAAGGATATAAACATTGGAATAAACAACTATAATGACAATAATTAAGTTTTTTTTCGTTTGCACACAATAAAAAGTTCACTATATTAATTTATGCTTTCTGTTTAAGAAGACAAAGTTTAAGAGTTATCTCTCTTCGTACTCATTTAAATTAGAGAAATTTCTTAAAGTTTAGTAAATAACAAAATATCTTTTGTAATGGAGTAATGTGGGAATGGGGTGGCAAATAAACATACATTTGTAAGAATTGTGAGACGCAGTGGATAGAAAGTGAATTGAAGGAAAAGACTGCAGGCTGTTGTAAGGTCAAAAGTGAATGGGAAAATAATCTAAGCACGCGGGAAATGGGTATATTTGAGGCTACTATTATTCAATGGAACGCACACTATCTGAATAAGATATACAAAACGAAAAGGAAAACAGTCGAAATATATGGAGATGTTCATCCTAAACTCTGCTGGAAATAGAAAAAAACGAGACATTAAATGTGAAATGATTCATAACAAAAGACAGGACATGGAAGTTTGCATTACAAACTATGAGAAAAATGTGTAGATAAGGTGTTAAAATTCAGAAAATAGTCGCGCAAGCACACTATTAGACACCAAAGAATTTCAGACCAGAAAATTCATGGTAAATATACAGGGTGACCCAGAAAAAACAAAAGCTAAATGGAGGCCATCTAGAACATATAATGTAGAATGGAGAAAAAAGGCCAAAGACTCTTGTGTGTTGATGCGATCTTTTGAATATAATAACTACTTATGATCAAAGTTTCATTTCATTCGGAAAAAACACTAAGAAACGGGGCCTAATTGGAGTTGGTCCCCGTTTTTTTGGGGGGAGATAAGCCTGTATTACTTTTTTGTTGATGTGTGTGCAGGCATATCAAAATGAAGAATTCACTGACGAATAGTTGTTAGAAGTAAGCACTAGTGAGTACAGATTACTTATAACAATAAAGGAGGAAACCCCCTTAGGATATATGCAAGTAACAACTGTTTTGACTGCAGTGAATAATTGTACGGGCATGTTCGTCAAGAAGTAGCAGAGATATATTTTGAATTCATTTTGAGCGATGTTAAACAAATCCCACGATTTTATTTATTCCATTAGATAATGTTTAATACGCAATGGAAACAATCATCGGTATATCACTATCAGCATATACAAATGTGGATGAAACAAAAAGGTAAAGCCGAACATTACGAAGACTTGTAAATCGAGATAAACGATACGCATGTGAAAGAACTCTTAAAGAGAACATGTTGTGATGAAAGCCCTAAGAAGTGTGATAAAGATATTTAACACGTGTCTATGGAAAATTGTGATCTCTTGCAATATTTAAGTTCTACAAAAGACTGCTTGTTCGTAACCAATAAAATAGCGCATAAGCTAATTGCGGCCCAGCAATAAAAGAAGATGATATTATATGGTACCATCAGACATTTTGCAATAACGGCCGGCACGCAAAAAATAGACCAACTGAAATAATTTTAATAATGAGCACAGAAATAATAATCATTTACAATAAACTATACACGCTAGAAATGTGAGAAAGCACACCTGAAACTCAGTGACATCTGGAACCAATGGAAAATATAGAGTAATAAAAAAATACGTTAAGAAAAACACATTCGAGATTTAGGACTCGAACTCAGACAATCAAAGATAAAATATATATCTTTATACAAAACAGCTTTACATTTATTATTAAAGCACAAAATTAATACAATCATATAGAGTTCTGGGAACATTTTATAACTCACATGAATGTGTGTTTATGTTTAGACTCGATGAATATATTTATATTTAAATTGTAATATTTATCTGTAATATTTGATTATCTAATCAATAAATAAGCTCTTACATAATAATTACAGTCACGGCATCCCTTACCCGACGAAGTGTTTGATACACCCTTGCGTAATTCGCGTCATCTATCAATGTCCCGTCATTCACGTATTTATATGCGTTGAAAAAATGTTGAAGCTAAAAAAATTAGGGAAGAATAAAGAGTATAGAACACATCGTTTAAAGCAATATTCATGATTCTTTGATTCCAAGATAAATACGTAGATTTAAAAACAATTCAGTATATATAAAATAAAGGGGATTTATTTTCTTTATAGCGAGTCTATGAACTCTACAAAACTAAAAACTTGCAGTATCAACCCTTAGAAACTTTATAAGCACTATAATCAATGTGAATATATTCAATTCCTCACTCGCTATACTAAATATTAAACACTAGCGGGGGTACCCGGCGTTACCCGAGTGTTTGTTTCGGGGACGGGGGAGGGGAGTTTTAAAAAATGTTATGGTAGGTAAGTAGGAAGGATCAAACCCGGAGTCATGAGTAAAAGTAGGAAAATAAAGTGTGAAAAAAAAACAAACATCTGCAACGTTAACCGTTCGGCCACCAAGAAAAGTCCATTCCAGTTGTTTAGGAAAAAAAAAACGACTACGGTAGGTCGGCGCGAACGTGAAAATATAATGTGAATTGTCCAGCACGCTAACCACTACGGCACAGAGCACTGCAGCTTAGTTTAGTGATTTTAAATAACTTCACATGAAAGAACTACGAAGCCAAACCGGTGTTCTCTTCTCAATTGTTCCTTGTGAACGATCCCCAAACGGTGTTAAGTGGTAGCAGGGGGAGGAGGAATTTATTAGAGAGAAGATATTTTACCACTTCCATTGATCTTAACCGATTTTGGCCGTGACTTCTCAGCAGAAAAAGTATAGAAATCTAAGATTATCGAGGAATTTAAGAAATAATAAGCCTATAACACACCTCAGATATTGTTCTGCCGTTTGTGCATATTATATTTGCATGAAATATTTTGATTTTTAATCCTATTAATGTCAAAATCAGACGGGAAAAATGAGTTCATTTTATTTATATAGAGAAGAAGAATAGAAGAAGAATAGATAGAATAGAAGATAGAAGATAACTCCTTGAGCAGTGTTAATATAAATACAGAGGCGTTTTATCCCAACCCCCTACAACATAATTGCTTTCATATCCAATTCATACGAATTCCCTTTGAACTGTCATGTGAAATTCCCAAATTTTGTATAATGTTTATTATCGGTATCAATAATCATAGTAATCTCTCACACTTCTAACTGACGAACATATTAATTCATATCCTCAAATGAATTTGTCGCCTGAAATATTGATTTGTAAACATAAAATTACTGAGATTCACACTTTTTCGCATCTTACAAATAAAAACGTAGCTTAATATGTGACCCAACAGCGTACAGTTGTTTTTATTAAATTATATTTTTTTCCCTAACGAATGTTCTCTGACCACAGGTTTCTGGTCGGGAGAAACATAATTTGTTGCAATGTTATTTTGTTCTAGGGTGTTTAATAATAATAATAATACTAATAATAATAATAATAATAATAATAATAATAACAAAAACAAAAACAACAACAACAATAATAATAATAATAATAATAATAATAATAATAATAATAATAAGTAGAAGAAAGAGAAAGACACGAAAAAGAACTCGATGAAGAAGAAAAAAAAGACATAAGAAATAATACTCCTAGAAAACCAGGAAATAAAAGAAGTTAGCCAAAAGCGTTTTGATTCACGAGTGTTTATTTTTCTACCTTTCCGTCTTTTTGATGGCAACGACTTCAAAAACATTCCAGTTGGTTTCCTTCTCGAAGAATTCAAAGAAAAATAAAGTTGTGACAAATCAAAGCGAACGATTCGTCAAGAGAGTTCTTTGGTGTTAAACGGTGCCATCAGCTTTCTGCTGAATGCCCTGAACTTTCCTCCTGCTGATTTGGCCGAATGCACCCATCATAACACTAGTAATCACCTGAAATATCGCGATAGTACGATTTTCTTTATATGTAAACAGTACCTTCTTCAGCGGTATACATATTTTGTTCGAGAGCACTTATCAAAAGAAAAATCTTTGTCTATTTTTTAGACTCTACCATGTGTAAGTATTACTCACACCCTCTCCTTCATTATGTATGTGTATGAATAAAATTGTAACACATATATATATATATATATATATATACATATATATATATATACATACATATATATTAATTACACTTTGATTAGCTTTGTTTTTTTTTCTTTTTAGTCTTCATATTATTATTACTCCCTAAGGGTTTTTTACAGAAATCCTTATAATTGAATTGTTTTTAGGCAACCTTTAGTCTCCACAGGAGGATTAGTGGCAACAAGTCTCTCAGAGGTTACAATACTCATTATCTATTTTATTGCATTTGGAATTAGTTGGCGCTTTCGCATAACCGTTTATCATCGATGTTTCGTGAGTAGCGACCATTAGTACCCACCTCCCAATCATCTTTGCTCTTACGAGGTAAAGGTCTGGTTAGTGCATTCTGTTCTCAACCTTTCCATCCTCCTTGATCTCCCTGGAATATTTGATGTGGTTCCAGTTTATCCTGACGCTACATTTTTGAAGAGGGTGGTGACGTTTACTTAAAACTATGCGTTTTGTTTTTTCACTAATTCGATATAGTGTTTATTTGTAGCAATTTCAGTATTCCCAGCTTGAACCTGCTACTCATGCGCATACGTCTCCGCGTTCGATGGTTTTCCTTGCTATTTCAGCCGTTTACTTTATTGTATTGTTTATATGATCAAGTCGACACTTTTGGTAATATTACCTGAGTTAGAGATTTTTATAAACCATTTGGTTGCGCTAGCAATTGAATCCGAGTCGTGCAATTTCTTGTGAAAGGACTGAATTTGTCACAACAACATAGTAAGATTTATTATTAACTGCGATTAAATGAACGTCTTTAAGTTATATTATTTAACCACCTTGATCCAGCAAAAATGTGTAATGGTACACCGTTACCAATCAAATCTTGGGAAACTAAAGCAATAGCAATAACTTTAACGGGTGGAACTGTAATCGTTCTCGGTGTTAAATGATAGGGGTGGACCTTCCTCAGCAAAGAAAAAACACGATGAAACCGTGGTGTTATCCAGTTAAAAGTGTAATCCAAGGTGGTGCGGTTCGAAAAGCGACAGAATCCTAATCACGCGGTCTTAGCCGCTTTTGCGATGACAGCGTACGTATGATGCTTCGGGCCGGATGTCGGATGCCGAATGCGATGCATCGTGGATCACGCCTCTTGCTCACTGTTTACTGAAAAGAAATAACTTAGATATGGTTTTATGCCTTCGTCGTAAATAAATCGGCACGGACACTAGTGTTGGTTTTCGTTGTAAACAATAAAGTGTTAATATGTCTGATTACTAAGGAGAAAAATAATTATGGGCAATTTCAATTCGAAAAAATGAGGAAAAATATTTTACGCCAAGAGGGTGGAGGACAGTAGCCCGAGCGTTCAACAACAGTCATCAACATAAAACTATTCCCAACTAAACTACCCAACTTCTTTTCCATTGCTCTTCTGTCATTTTTTAAAGGAGATATTGTAAGGTCTCGCTAAAATCAGGTTTCCATCCAAACAATCATTGCTCTGTCTGCCATAATATGATTCGCTCTGATTAGATAATTATCGACATAACCTTTGCATATTAAATGAGTTGCTTTTCCGTCAACAATAAATAAGTCTATCAACTGGTTTCTGTATACCGGCCGACCTCGGCCTATACATTTTATGGTCACTCCTCGCCTGATCATGGTCAGAATCTCCAAGCTATCATTTCAACAACGATATTGTTTAATGTTCTGGATGTTTTTCCTTTACAAAGAAATGTGTTTAATATCACCGATACAGTTCTTTTTTTACTAGCAAGGTTTTCTGGTATTACCCAGGGGTCGTTTACATGAACACTCTTATTCGGCTTTCTGTAGCCTCCTTTGGAGAGTTTCTGACCAGCAGAGCTGGTTGGGCCATGTTTCCCCCTTAGTTTACCCAGCTTCCAATGGGAGTGTGTGTCTAACCCATGTACGCAACCCTCATCCCTCCTCATCTATCTGTGATCGGTTTCACATATCATTTTTCCCGGTAATAAACGAGCAATATCGTCGTGGCGAATTCTCGATAATAATTCTGTTTACACACCGACGCCCTGTTTATGTAACAGGATCAAAGAGGGGGTTTGCGTTAAGATACATTTGTTACACAATATTATATCGAACTACCATCAACGCTGGCGGTTTCAATTCCGAACATTCAGCATATATATGCATTCCTTTATCCGTCTTTAATTAACTGGATTTTCGTTCAATTAACGTTTTCTTTCTATTGTGATAATCCATTTGCTATAAAATATCTTTCAAACGTCCATCGATACTGGCGGAATCTATTTTGTTTTATTCCCAATTTATTTCTCAGAATTCTCAATGTAATTATTTTCTCAAATCCATTTAAAAATAACCTCCGCGCGCAGTTTAATTTACAGAAGTATCGATTTGAATGTTTTCAGACATTTTTCAATTGAATTGCAATGTGCTTTACAAAAGTAACAATTTAAATGCATTCAATATTTCAATCCATATCTAAGAGGAGATTGGCATCGGAATGCGTTCATAATGCATATATATATATCTTGAAAAAGAGTTAAAAACATATTTAATTTTAAAAAGGAAGCACAAGATAAATGAGATCACTTTACTTGTAAATATTAACTCTTTGATATTTATAATATATTTTAAGTTTACCATTTTTATTACCTTGGTAGACTTATTGAAATTTATATATATATATATATATATATATATATATATATATATATATATATATATATAATTAGGTGATTTTTCTCTCAGCAATAAATAGTTCTATCGACTGGTTTCCGAATACAAACCTGGACTATGACCTTTTACCTTCCGTGTTAGCAAAACGTAGGTAGAAAATAAAAACAATCAATTTTACCGTGATATTGCTTAATGTTTCTGAGTTGTTATTATTATTATTATTATTATTATTATTGTTATTATTATTATTATTATTATTATTATTATTATTATTATTATTATTGTTTTTTTTGCAAAGAAAATCTGTTTTTTTATAAGTTATTTTTTTTTTCAGCAAGCCTTTTTGCTATTACCTTGGGATCGTTCACATAAATTTAAAAAAAACTCAAATTTGGCTCTCTTTAGCCTCCCTCTGAATCAATGATTCTACCATCGTACTTGTTGAGTAACATTTTGTACCCCTTATTCATACTTCCTTGCTATTTAGATGTTAATGTTACATTAACAATTCCTAAAAAATAAATCATGAAGGCTACAAAAGCCTAATGGTTTTATAAATTTATTTTCAGACACTTTGTTTTTGTCATGTCCAGTTGTATTTTAAATGATCACATCAGGGAATCAATATAAACATCTACATTTACACACCTGTTAAAAGTCACGTCCAAAATGTTGTTTATGAAGTGGCTCTACGAAGGCACTGCTCAAGGCTGCATCTGCTTTATATTTTATTTATTTATTAGTAATTAGCATGAACCGTGGAAATTTCATTAAATTACAAATATATTTAATCAAAAATTATGTTTTGGTAAGTTGTTGATTTTCCGGACAACGCAAAAATATATAATAGAAAAAAAACATACCCACAACAAATATGATTTATTTGCATTTCTATTCAAACTGTCCTCAAAATATTTGAAATATAGTTAAAAAAATAATATATCTATTATTTACAAATTAATAATATAGGCATGGCATTTTCGAGTAATACTTTTAAAAGTGCAATAAAATACACATAACGTATATCGATATCATTTTATAGATCTAATAAGGATGAAAGTGTTATATTTTACTTAGACAAGAATCATTTCACTTCATACAAGTGCACATTACAAATGGAAATATTATATGTTAACTAATTTACCTTAATTTTCGTATATTGATTATTACATCTATTATTGTACATACTGTATATAAAATAGGGGAACGTAAGGAGACAGCAGTTTTCAAATATGCACTAATATAACATAAACTATTATGAGCGCATTAATAGATTAAAAATGTAATAGTTGTATAAATCGCATGTATAACAGTTTTCAAAAGGTGATTTACCAGTTTAAATTCATGCACTGCTTCAAAATAAATCTTAATAATTTTCTGAAGATATTCTATTACTAATGCAAGCTTTATATACAGTGCACATTATATATTAAACACAGCAGGGGATAAAACAGACATCATGTATGCAAGAATATATAAAATGATTGAAATTCTTACATAACAGTTTGAGAGAATCGAAAAATAATTACAAATTAAGGCTATTTTCCAGTACCTATATAACATAATATTAGCCTGCTGCTAATATATCATGAGGGGGTTTAAATAAACCAATCTAAATTTATGTTACATGTAATCCATTTGATATAAACGTATTGTTACAAAAATATTTAAATATATTATGTACAGACTTGGAGCGCCCAGTAATTTTGATAGTCTATAAGTATTCATCGCAACAACACAATATCAAACATCATAATATTTCGATTTATAATTTGCCAAACTCTATGTGGGGATACGTTTCGTCTTTAAACATAGGTGTATCTCTTAACAATATATTTTTTAAATTTATTTTCCACTATATGAACTAGTGCATTTAATACCAATCCCGATTTAGGAAGGGTCAAGAAATTACCGCCAATCAAACAAGTACCGCACTAAAAAAAAAAGCTCCAACATCGCTGTAATGCTGCTCCCGTTTTCTTTTGTTTTGTTTTTCAAGAAATTATATTGAACGTTTTCTGAGAAAATCATTGCCGTTGTGAGTTCCCGATCATATACAGCCATAAAACGGTGTGATATCAACATTCCAGCCTTCCCTCTATAGTTCTATACATATAAGACAGCTTACTAATCTAATAGCTTCACTCGAACTGTTGGTCTTTTGAAATCCTTCCCATTTTTCAAAAGACTTTTAAAAGTAATGTGTAGAGCCATAGTAGCTAATAACTCCCAAATGACAATATTCATTCTTTGGCGTGAATGATAACAAATCAGCGATAATGCAACATACATCCTGCAAATTTGGTACGCTTAAAGAACTTATTTAGGCACAAATACGCAAACAAAATACACATCGATATAGTCACCAATACTAATAAATTTAAAAAAAAAATATTTGAAACATGTACTATTATTCTCGTCATTAGTAAACCTCACTGAGTCAGAATATGCATTTTTTAGTTTTAAAAAGTTGGCTACCAGATATTACTCTTGCGTTCAGAAGGATTAGTTCGACATATTATGATCTTGATTCCAAGCTGAGGAATGTGCGGATTTAAGTCTGGCTATCGATTTACATAACCAGGAGAAATAATTTTATTCATTTTAGATCAGAGAATAAACAATTCTATTTTAAATCAAGTCGATCTTTTTTTTCGCTACCAAGCGTAAAACTTATATGCCCCCTGGTAACATTCTTCTGATCATGACCAATAAAAATATCAAAAGTAAATAAAATATAACAGAATGAGAAAACAGACAAATCGAATTCTGAATCCAAATCACGTTGCAAATTCGAGTTTAAAAAAAAAATTGGAGGAAGAAACAGTTCTCATTTGAAATACTTATTTTATATTTTTCTTGAACAGTTCTAAACCAAATAGAGATTAAATGCAAATTTTTAATACAAATCATTCTGAACATGTATGAATACATGGTAAGTAAAGTAGATATTTTATTGTATCAATTCTATTCGTCAAATACATAAACATACATCCTAAAACTTAGGAATACGATAACAGCATCATTTTACAACGCCACGTTTAAGAAGCTATCATAAACAAACTAGCCAGCTAAATGTATCCCTGGATATTAAATAGAAAATATCTCAAACATTTTGAGATTATCATTTAATAATACAGAATACAGGAGTCACTTAATTTGTATAAGAGGAACGTGTTCTTAGCACGCGGTTAAATATGGTATGAATGTCTCCATTTAGTCTTTGAAATCGGTGGTATTCATAGAACCGGTTGATTCCACTTAGTTCTGAGATAGGAGTTATGTTTACCACACAACAATATATATATATATATATATATATATATATATATATATATATATATATATATATATATTAAAACAAGATAGTAATATTATTCATAGGCTCCACAATAAGGCATAAACAAGTAATCAATGTATTTGAGAATATTTATAAACAAATACCTCATAATCTTTCGTCGAGAAGTTATAAAGGGCGTTTATCTATCTTCGGAATATATATTATTTTATGCATACAAACCTTTTTGGTGCATATATGTATACATGTTTCTTAGTGCCTCTGAAATAAAACACTACATAAATATGAAGAGAAGAATATTGCTTCGAATTATTCATTGTGTGACTAATTAATTTGTTATTTAACCATTGTGTAAGCAGCAACTTGTTTTTGTATGCACTGATTTAAAACAAAATTACAGTACATGCTGTGTTTTGTGTTTACACGATGTTGGTTTCGAAAAATTTCTCAGTGCTTTCTGTAGAATATGTGTCCTTTTTTTAGATCCTGTGCCAGTGTTTTGGTGTTTTGTATCTAACTTTTTCTTTGTATTTCCTTACCAAATTTAGAAATTATTTTGTCATTAACCAAACGAATTTAAATTGGAAGTTCTTTTAAATTGTGTGATTGTGGCGAAACTTGTTGCTTATTCGACACATAATGTAAGCTGTGAAAAACTTTGTAAACGTTGTCACTTGGAAGATATTTACTTAGTTGACTTTTTTTATAAAATGCATAAGTTACTTATAGTAGTAATTATGGGGAAATTATGAACATACGAACTGAATTAATATTAATGAAAATAATTGAATTCTAAATTTGTACACTGAATTGTTTTCTTACATTTTCTAAACAATCAAGCTGGAGTCACTATTACCCTTGCGTGCGGCAGTAATTTTTCCTTGGGATTTACTATCATTAGTCATATTGAGATTATTATTGAGAAGCAAGTTTTAGCCAGAGGCCTTGCAATATAAAATACAACGACTAGATCGACAACCACTCAGAACCTGCTACGTTGCTGTGGCATAGAAACCGATTATTATAAAGCAAATCACAGAAGAATTATGTACATAAGTGTATTCCTGAAACTCTGTCATTATTCGTCATCTCTGTCCGGTGTCAATGATATTTACTAATGTGCCACTGTGCAATTATGTAACACAACATCGGACATTTTGGAGAGTTTGTCAATACTTTTAAAATGTACTTTTGGGTATTTTAGAATTTACTTAGTAGATCGATAGTCAGTTTATAGTCAGGGCCACTAAGGCAATAATTATTACTCTTTACATGCAAACGAGGAGGTGATAGTGGGATCCTTGGAAACGGCTAGGGCTCTGTAAAACGAGTGTCGCAGCTTGCAACATAAAAGGCAATATATAGGAGTGAGTTACAACTGAACAGATTGCCGAATCACAACATCAACCGGCATATCTTTACGATCAAGACTGAGTGGAAAATTAATACTACTAATCGTACACAGGACGCGTTAGCTGTACCTGGATTTGATATTCGTTTTTCTTTTTTATGAAATAAGCTGAGAAGGATAATCTCAAACATATCCCTGTTTTACGCTAATATTTCATAAGATATGAATATCATTTCCTCTTATATTTTACATTTCTTAGTTTTGTATTCAGATCTTTGATCGACGTTCCCGCTATAGAAAATAACTATGTGACGCATAAACCAGTCATGACAATTAGATGATCATTCTTTATTGTTTGTTATGTTATCGTCTTTAAGTAAGTAATAGCATTCCCAGATATGCTTTAAATGTATTTTATGGTGCATATTGATCTATTAACTATATGACACATATCTATTATTTTTAAATGTATTTGATGGTAAATATTGATCTATTCACTATATGACACATATCTATTATTTTTCATCCCTATTTCTTCAAATGTTTTGTAAGTTTTACACGTCGTAAAAAAATCATCATTCAGATTTGGACACACCCATTTCAAGTTACGTATTTTTAATATTGCTTCGGTGAGTCGATAACAGTTTGAAAGACTTGTATTGATTATTCTTGTGAACATAAATTTTGCTGACATCGTACAAAATAGAATACTATCATTAGTGGCCATTATATACATTCATGAGATATTCGGTACGGTTTACTCTTTGGTAGTATAACTCATTTTGTAAGCGATTTTGATCAAAGTATAAGAACATAATTCCTTTTATATGTATAAAATCACTATATGTAATTCTTCATATTTAGAGTTTTCTATTTATCCCCAGACTACCCCTCCCTTTGTTTCCATTATTTTTTGGACTGACACAGACGAAGCATTTTATTATTTTCGAAAATTATATATTGTTTAATCACAAATTTTGAAAACACAATACTCTTTTTCCTTTTTAACATTGCCGACCGCCTAAACAAAATACTATTAGGGAAATTTCCGCTATATAAATATATATATATATATATATAAATTATTTATACAAAAATTAATGGCTACATATGTGCATACATGTTTCTCTAATCTCCCGCGTTGGGGGACTACGTCTTCAGGCCAAGAATTACCGTCGAGAACTCGACGGTAATTAATGACCTTCGGTAGTTCGACGGTAATTCTCGACCTGAAGACGTAGTCCCCCAATCCGCGTGATTACAGAAACATGTATGCACATATGTAGCCATTAATGTTTGTATAAATAAATTTCATCTACCTGCTCAGTTCACTCATTGAACACTCCGTGGTAGGCCCATGTTGTTTCATTGGATGTACTTCTAGGAAACTAAACTCTACTGGCTAAATATATATATATATATATATATATATATATATATATATATATATATATATATATATATATATATACATATATATATATATATTAACAGCTGTTAACTTTTCAAAAACTAATATATTTCAAAGTCAAATCTGCATTATCTTTTCATATTAAGAAAACACAAACATCTAAACGTAAATTAACCTTGATATAAAACTTCGCCTTACATAAAACAAATATAATCTAACTAATATAATAATTATTATTTATGGTTTAAATCATTTCCTATATATAATCTCAAACAACTAGGAAATCGAGTTCTGTTTGTTTATTTTACTAAAAACATTATACAATGATTAAGAATTTTCTCAAATTCTTCTAACACAACTAAAGACATATATTTTAGTTATAAATAACTAATAATGCCCAGTAAAATATTTTCATGCATATACTTATATAAGTGCATATGTCTCGATTACAAGGTATTTACAGATTGTATAGAAGTAACTTAAATTGTTTAATATATTACATTCATAAAAATAAAAATAAAAATCACATTTTAAGAAACAGCATATATATATATATATATATATATATATGTACCAATATAAATTGAATAAATTAATCAGTAATTATATATATTTAATGAGGTGATTAACCTAGTTTAACTCATTTACAATTATAAATTCAGGTTTCAATAAGAGAAAATGCATGTGTAAATCTAATAATTTGGAGTGATATTGGACTTACTTCCATTGAACTCACTAAATATATATTTTATTTATTTGTTGTTGTAGTTATTTGTTACCGGGGAAAATAAGATACGGGGCCGTTTTTTATGTGGGGGAATAAACAACTTTCTCATAAAGAGCATGTTTCTTTCCAAATATTCAAAAAGTGTGGCCGGTATACAGATCCTCTATTTATATGAATAGATGATTTGTCTTTATCAATATTTTGTGTTGAAGATCTGCGGAAAAAATATATAACCATGATGAATTGTTATTAATAACACTTGTAAATTATTTTTCTTTCATTAATTTTCTCATGCAAAATTCTTGTTTTCGACTATATTATAAGCCCAGTAGTTTGTACAATATCCTATTTTATTATCTCCCTCGCTGATGTTATCTCTGGCCCAGTTTCTCTCTTTATATATATATATATATATATATATATATATATATATATATATATATATATATATATATATATGCATATATATACATATATATATATATATGCATATATATACATATATATATATATATATATGCATATATATACATATATATATATATATATATATATATATATATATATATATATAATAAATTCTACAGCCAAACAACGTCGCAGCCAACAAGAGCCATGACAGTCAGAGCTGTCAAGGCCCTTGTTGGGTGCGACGTTGTTTGGCTGTGGAATTTATTATATACAATCTCTCACATTCTGAAAATCACATGTATATATATATATATATTTATATATATATATATATATTTATATATATATATATTTATATATATGTATATATATATATATATATATATATATATATATATAAATAATGCAAGGATTGACGATTTCCACTGGTTTGATTAAAACCTCGCGACAAATCCACTCATTACACAATTGGTTAGGACGTTACGATAGGGCCCTCGACCGTCACGAGAATTAATGAAAATTGATAAATATTTACGACAAACCATGACCCGCCGTTCAAACGACCGGTAAATGTTACATCTCGCAAACCCAGTTGTTCGCAATTATTTCTTACCTAAAACTTCTACTTTTAATGATTAATGTGACAGATACTTATACATACATGCAAACACACATAAATCTTTATGTATATATATATACATATATATATATATATATATATATATATATATATATATATATATAGGTCTTGTTTTTTATCCTTATGGGGGACTAGCCATCCTTCTAACAAACAAGCTAGTGGGAGAACCAGTTTAGTTGTCGGTTACCCGACCATGCAGCAGGTAGTACTGGGTTACATTGTATCAGTAGCACATCACGTGACGTGACCGTTTTTAGACCGGATGAACTCTTCGCACAGGGCTTGGATATCAGGCAAGGATTCTGCAGCAAAGAGGTCGGTTTATCTCAGTATCAGGAGCCGTTTGAGGAAAATGAAAGAAGATTGGTGGCCTCCAAAAGCCTCTGGGCTCCAGGCTGATTTTGGTAGGAAAGATGTGAGGGTATTTTATGAGTGTTTGTAAGAAGTTTTTTGACCCCAACAATGGGGTCCTTCACCCGTTATAGGGGCGGATGGTACAACCTTGTTGACTGATAAGAATGGCATCCTAAACCGCTGGAAGGACCATTTTGAAGGAGTGCTGAATTCTTCTTCTGATGTTGACGATGATGTGTTCAGTTCTTTGCCTGCAAAAATCCAAATACCAGAACTAAATGTGGTTCCTTATTTTTCTGAAGTTCTCGCAGCTGTAAAACAAATGCTCCTGAGAAAGTGTGCAGGTGATGATGGTATACGTGCTAAAATATTCAAGTTTGGGCGGAACACACTTTTGAAAAAAAACTTTTGGAGTTATTCATCAGGATCTGGGAAAGCGGTTCTGTACGTCAGGATTGCAGGAACTAGTCAATAATGCGTAACTTCAAGAATAAAGGAAAGCGCATTGATTGTGATAACTACCGTGGAATATCACTGCTCTCTGTGGCTGGAAAAGTACTAGCCAGGGTCATTTGCAACAGGATAGTCATTCATCTAGTAGACAAAATTTATCCTGAGACGCAGTGTGGTTTTAGATCTGGAAGGGGGATCATCGACACGGTCTACTGTTTACGCCAAGTTGCAGAGAACACGTGAGAAAAATCAGAATATGTTTGTAGTTTTTATCGAGCAAACCAATGCGTTTGTCAACCGAGTCGCACTTTGGAAGGTTTTGAATAAAGTTGGAATCCCTGAAAAACTGTTAAATGTAATAATATCCTTTCACGTGAATATGGAGGCACGTGTAAGAGAAGACGGAAAGTTCTCTGAGTGATTCAATGTAAAAACCGGTACAAAACAGGGTCGTGTTATGTCACCTGTGCTCTTTGACATCTTTTTAATCATGCTCGAACATTCTTTTAAAGATTACACGCAAGGTGTTCATTTTGAGTTTTGAACTACCGGGGGTCTTTTTAATCATCAACGATTCAAAGCTAAAACACTTACAAGAAGCAAACTGGTTCGTGATTTTCTTTTTGCAGACGGTGGTGCACTCGTGGCCACTTCATTTGAAGACGCACAAAAATTAGTTGACAAGTTTTCCAATGCCGCAAAAGCATGTGGTTTGACCATTAGTATTAAAAAGACAGAAATTATCTACGAGCCAAATCCCCCCCCCCGTTGCAGCAAGGTGTTGGGAATATTCCGAGACCAGAATATGTGGCACCACCTCTGAAAATCTTAGTGAATAGACAGCCTCTAAGGTATGCTTAATCCTTTGCATATCTCGGAAATAAGGTGAACTCGTCAGCATCACTTGATGATGAGATATTGAGCAGAATTTCAAAGGCGACTGATGCCTTCGGCAAACTGCGGTCAAGAGTATGGGATGAAATAAGGTTGACTCTAAAGACTAAAATCTCAGTTTATCGTGCAGTGAGTGTTTCGATACATCTGCATAGATCGGAAGCCTGGACCCCATACCGTAGGCAGATTGAGCAACTGCATACATTCAATAAGCGTTGCCTTCGCAGTATATATGGATTTACATGGAAAGACAAGGCCCCTAACTCGGGATTGTTTGCGAGTAGCGACATTTTTAGTATTGAGGCCTTCCTGATGAAGTCTCAGCTTCGGTGGGCTGATCACCTTGTTCGCATTGGTGAAAACCGTCTTCCTAAGAAACTAGCATACAGTCAACAGAAAGAGGGTAATCGAAATGTGGGTCGTCCATTTCTGAGGTACAGGCATAAGCTGAAAGAAAATCTTAAGCACGCAGGCCTGAACTAAACACACTTTGAAGAAGATGATGCGCATAGAAAATTGTGGAGGGAAAAATGTGTTGCGGGCATTTACACATACATTGACACACGTCTATCGAATCAAGCACATCTTCGTAGAGCAAGAGTAGGTACAGCACCTTCTTAGCCTGTATCCTGTGAGTATTGCGGATTGGTTTGTGGGAGCAGATCTGGTCTCGTGTCACATATGCGGCACAAGCAATGAAGCAGAGTGAAACAGAGCGAATTTTTGTCCCTCATGCGTCGAACACGACGGGAGAGTCCATTATATATATATATATATATATATATATATATATATATATATATATATATATATATATATATATATGCAAGGAAAATGAAACAAAATAAATTATATGGTCTTTCACTCTCCTATATGTTTCAAGAAATCAAAAATGCAGGTATAATATTTAAAAATGTATTTTGTTTCGAATGTAACATTATTGGATATCTTTTTTTTCGAACTAAAGAAAACAACATTCAATAACTTATTTTGAATATATATGCCACCAAATCAGTAAGAATGTTGATAAAGAATAAACCTTTATAAAAGATGCAAACTTATAAGTAATTCATATGAGGCATTGAAGTAGCATTTCAGTAAAAAATATATATAATATTATCTGATCCGGCACTAAAATGTTTCATAACAAAACGGGATAGGAAAACCACCAATATAATTTCATGTGATGTAAATACACCCGATATATAAGGGAAAATAGACGTGTATATATGCTTAATATTTATGCAATATAGAATATTGTATTTTACAAACTCACAGAAAATTCTTAAAATATGGCATTCAAAACAAACACACCAGGATCCATAAGGTTTCTTGAAATAAGATGCAGTAAAAACTGAATATTTTCATTGCCTTTTTTTTCTTTTCGTATTCTCTCCACTGATGTTTTTTTTTTTTACACAGTGATCACCACTTATCAAGGCCCGGAAGCCACTCAGGGATAAGGGTTGCAAGTACATTACGTTAGTGTGGAGATTTGATGAAGTGTTTAATTAGGGGGGCGGTTCATTAGGAATTTGTTAACATTGAACTTGAAGACATCCAAGTTGTAGTCAAGAGGAAAGCAGGCAGACGGAACAGAGTTCCACAGACGTGCAGTTCTAAGAAAGAGGCTTTGTTCATGGAATCCGCGTTTTGATTTAGGCACAGATATAGAGTGGGGGAAATTTTTCACAGTGGATTCAGCTAGACGGGGATTTTTCGTGAAAGATTGGCGAGGGGGGACCAGTGAGTTAAGACGAGCACCTGCCATGAAAATAACGATAAAACAAGGATAGGCTCGCAACGTCTCTTCTGTGGGAGAGAGGTTGCAGGGTAGAGAAAAGGGCACCCTTCCCAGAAAAGAGAAGTCTATTTTGTACTCTGTCAAGGCAGGATAGGCTTGTTTTGTGCCGCTCCTGCCCAGATATGGCAAAAGTATTCAACCCTTGGACGTACTTGGCTTTTATATATAGAGAGAATTGCATCAGTAGTGAGATATCTTCTGGACCGGTAGAAGGATCCCACCATCTTTCCAGCGACCTTGGCAACAGACTTGATGTACGTGTTCCATTTCAGATCAGGAGTAAAGGTCAAACCCAGAAGCTTGTCAAAGCACGGGGCCTCACCCAGACGAGAGCCATCCATCACAATTGATTCCAGATGGGAATCAGAACGTTGATGATGTAAGGATAGGAGTTTGGTTTTGGATGCATTAAAGGTAATCAGCCACATCTTCCCCCACTGAGCCATGCGCTCGAGATCAGAGGAGAGAGAATCAGAGAGAACTTTGCCATTTACAGCCTTTGATGTGTTGCCATAGATGGTCGTGTCATCAGCATAGATGTCAGCGAATGATTTTAATATGTGTTTAGGGAGGTGATTGATGTAGATCAGGAAGAGAGTTGGGTCCAGGATTGACCCCTGAGGGACTCCAGCATTTATATTGCAGGCCTCCGATTTTGGTCCATCTACCACTACTCTTATGAGCCTATCGGAGAGAAATGATTTAATGATTGAGAAAACATGTCCAGTTATACCGTAGCTGGAAATCTTGTGAAGTAGACCCTTATGCCATACCTTGTCGAAGGCCTTTGATATGTCAAGAGCAATTGCCCTAGAAAGGAAGCCATTGTCAAGAGATTCACTAATCCTGTGAAATATAACCGTCAGCACATCTGCGGTAGATCTTGCAGAGCGGAAACCATATTGTATGTCACTAAGAAGGTTATTCCTGCTGAGGTGGTTGACTATTTCTCTATTTAATATGGATTCCAGCAACTTACTCATAACACACAGGCTACTTATTGTTCTGTACTGAGAGGGAGATGACTTATCACCTGAATTCTTAAATACAGGGCAAACTGATGAGGTCTTCCAGGGAGTCGGAAAGCACTTCTCCTTAAGGCAGCGCTTAAATAGTTTCGTAAGTATGGAAGCAAGTTTTGGTTGAAGCTTTTTTAACGCTATAATCGGGATGCCATCAGGGCCAGTTGCTTTAGTGGAATCTAGGTTCTTTATTAGCTTGGCGACATAATGTACGGATATTTGTATGTTACCTAGCTTGTTCTGTGTTATAGGAGGAAATATGGGGAGTTGATGGCCTTCGTCGCATAGGGTAGAATAAGCTGCAAAGTTCTTTGCAAATAGTTTGGCCTTGTCTGATGCTGACGAGATGACCTCTGGTCCATTGATAATGGTTGGGATATAACGCACACTTCTGTTCAGGATCCTATTTGTTATTTGCCAAAACTGGTGGGATCCAAGCCGCTGATCAGCTACCTTGGATTTAACAGACTGAGCATATAGCTCTTTTGCATTTTTTATTACTCTTTTACAGTTACAGTAGTTGCTTGCCGTCCGGAAAGCAGTTTTAGTCTCAGTACATCTATTACGTTGGTAGCTATGGAAATGTGATTTCTGTTCGCGATAGCAGCAGCACATTCTGGGGAGAACCATGGCTGGCTGGTAGGTTTTTGTTGGAATTTTTTAGATGGCATGAATTGGTATATGCCTACAATTATCCGTTCGGTCAGATCTGATACTATAGAGGGCACTTCCTTTTTAAACATGGAGTGCAGAGGTAAATCAGATATGAATGTACGGAAGCTATCCCAGTCAGCCATCGAGTATCGGTTACAGTACGGTGGAGGGGTACGTCTGGGGGCTTCTTACATGTCGTTTTTATCTTAACTGATACGATGGAGTGGTCGGAGGATCCTAGAGGAGAATGAACGGAACATGAACATAGCTCAGAGGAAGTTGAGAGAAAAAGGTCTAAGAGGCTTGCATATTAACCGGGTGTATATGGCACATGGGTGGGTTCGCGAACAATCTGGATGAGGTCATGAGCAATGGCAAAATCATGACAAAACCTCCCCTCATCATCTGTCTTATTTGAATGGGTCATCCATTCCACGTTATGGACGTTGAAGTCACCACAGATGTGGATGTTAGTCGAGGGATGTGAAGACAGTATGTGGTCTATTTTCTCAGATATGCTCTTAAAGATAGTAACTCCGATGTTGTGGGGCCTATAGAGGGCAAATATAAATGCAGTGGTGTTAGCAAGTGCAATCCTGAAGCACATATAGGGTAAATAAGGATCTTCTCTAGAGATATCCCTGCCACACGGGAAGCCATCCTTAATGTAGGCATATATTCCATGCCCATGGCGATCTTGCGTGTCAGATTTAGCTGTTTAATTGGAGTATCCGTTAATTATGAACTAATCTAGGGAAATGGTCGGCCCTATTCCAGTTTCACTTAGAAATAATATGTCCGGTTTCGTCTCCTGTAATTGGGTTTCAACCTCTGGAAGGTTGGAACGTAGACCCCTGATGTTGGAGAAGGAGACCTGGTAGTAGGGGTCTACGTCGGAAAATGGGGTTCTAGGTTTAATCGAGGTTTTATTCTGGATATATTTCATGCTGAGGTTTTGGGATTTGTGGAATAGGTCGGCATACTTGGTTAGAGCAGTACAGAGAGGAAAGTAAGAGAGAAAAACACTTTTAAGAGAGAAAAAGGACACTTTTTTGTAGCACAGGAAAAGGTAAAGCCGTAACAATTACCCACTAGTATGGCATCGAGAGGCCCCACCAAAGACTACTGCATGGTCCAGATGCACTCACCAAATGTCAATATATCAGTCCCAGTACTTTGCGCCTGCTGATAGGACAGCCTTCTTAGTGGTTAATCCAAGGTTCGTGTCCCTGACTATCAGGCGGATAACGTCAGCCCAGACAAAACGTTTACCTCCAGCACCCTTACTAGTGACATGACCACAAGGACAGACAGAGACAGAAAAAATTCCGACATCTCAGACTACTGGTCACCAAGTACTACCGACCTTAAAGCAGCTTTTTCTTCACCCTTTGTCAGAAAAATCACTCATTGAATGAGGACTGAATGACAAAATAGGAGAAGCGAGAGTTACTGGAGCTGCCGATAACACATACACTGTATTATCTACTCTCCATTAAAAAAATAAAAAGGGGGGATAGGGACAAGTGACTTATTTATATCTAAGTAGTAAGTCCGGTGCGAAGTTAACAATTCAGGATGCTTTTGATGATAATCTCCCCTCCTATATTAATGGGTGGGACTTTGTCGTTATCTATCGAGTTTGAATCATTAGAGTTTCATCTTATAATTAATTAAAATCCAATAATTAACTATTATCAATTTGTAAAGCCAGCTTAATATTAATTTACATTCGAGTTTAAATAATTATTAAAGGTTTTACTTTAGGAGGTTCGTTCTCATGAGTAACTGTTTCTTTGCACTGTATTATATTTCGAATGTACTTGAACATAAGGATAACTATGTTAGATGGTTTGATTTGCCAGCAAGTAGCAAGTATTTTCAATACAGGCAAGCTTGCAGTAATGGTATATATTAAGTATTCTACTTAAATAAAGTCCTAAGTTTATCTATTCTAATAAAGAATACTTTCCGGATTTTTTTTCTTTTATCGTTAGTTGTCGGCATTTTGTTTGTTTTTATCGTCTAGCTTTGTAGCAGGAGGGGGACGGATAAGACGGAATACAGACAAAAAGACAGGAGAAATACAGACGAAATACATAAATAAAACACGAAAAAACAAGTTTAAAAACAATGTAACATAAACATTTAGGATTAGTTTAGAAAAAAAAAATACTTAACGTTTTTGCACTAGAGATTCCGTCCGCTGTCTTTTTGTCAACTGTTAGCTGACATATGTCTTTCTAGAGCGACAGAATATTTCTATTTCCGGATAACTTGGTCGAGTGTCTATCTATTTATTAGTTGTTCTTTCTTACTCCTTATTAGATCTATTCCCCTCATTTGTATTTACTATTTACCTTACTGTACTTGCTAACTTCCTTATTTCTTATTAAGTTTATTGCTTTAATTATCTTCTCATTCTTTAGTTAATTTCTATATTGATGTATACTTATTAATTTTATCATATTGCATTTATTTTCATTGTTTTATACGGATTCATACTTTTCATTTACTATGTTAATAAGTTGCATTTCATACAATTTTAATTGTGTGGTTGTCTCTTATGCTTTTTCTAAAGCAACTGAGTTCTTTTTTTCTTTTTTCTCATTTCCCTATTATTAGATATTTATTATAGAATAAAATTGTATGTAATTATTATTCCAAAACTTTTTTTCAAATATACGGATTGCTCAGCTTATATATGTAAAGTTATAAACATCTGAATGAGTTTAATTGCAGAAGAAAAGCACAACATATTCAAGAAAAAATATTATTAATTGATAACTTAAACTATTGCAGCATTACTTTTTATATTCAATTTATAATAGTATATAATCAATTCTTAATGCTGCAATTTTATAAGTTATATATTTATTTTATTTTTACTTGAATATGTTGTCATTTTCCTTTCAAATTTTTACACTAGTCCTTTACTTTTCCGTACTTACGCTTAGCCATATAACCTTTCATGCCCGTATGTTTTTATATACTGTAGCGTCCAAAACATAGGGACAAAATTTAAACATAGTATTTGTTAGAAATAAAAACCGTGAAAATCTGACATTTTTCCAACTGGTAGTCGTTATCGCCCATAATAACATACAAAAATTTGAATCATTTGTAAAGGATAGAAAAAATTGTAACAATTATTTATTTATTTTCAAAATGGGAACATCCAAAAGTAAGAGAACACATTGAGAAAACAATGTACACAAGCAAAAAGCAATAAAAATACATGCACGATCCGTGTTTAGTAAAGGAGTCCTTTCTCTCAATTACAGCTGCACATCGACTACAAGAACGAACCAGTTCTGACAATCCTATTCATACTAATTTCAGACCATGCCTCTTGAAGCTTCACCCACAAATCCTTCGTGTTAGTGGGATTTCTTTCCATTATTTTCACTCCTAATGTTTCCAACTCTTTTTTATTGGGTTTTAGTCAGGACATTGCGGTTGGCAATCCATAATTTCGAAATCTTTCTCGCTAAGAAAACTCATTATCACCTTTGCCTTCTGACACGGGGCATTATCTTGCATACGGTGGCCCTATCGACACCTGAATTTTGTAAGATTGGCAGATCATCTTGAACAAAGTTTTTATAGATCTGCACGTTTACACAAGTTTTTAACCGGACGTCAGGCTTTGAACCCTGGCTAGAACACATTCCAAATACCATGACGATTCCGCTCCGAAACTAGACAGTCATTTTGCATTTAATATTTCACCAATACGTCTCTTTACATTGTTTTTCCATCATTTCCAAATAAATTAAAATTGCTTCCATGACAAAAAAAAATAATTTTGGCCAATTTTAATTTTATGTCCAAATTGCATACCTGTTTGCAAACTCTGATTTCTTCTTATTCGTAAAACTAACAAGTAGTGTCTTCCCTCGAGGGGGGTCGATTACACAACCCTATTTCTTTCAGTCGTTTAGAAACAATCTGTCTTAGGGCATTGATACATGAGGTACTATTCATAACTCTTTTTATTGGTGTGCAAGACGTTAAACGGTCATTTAATGGCATACGCTGCATTATTCCATCTTTTCTTACTGAAGTCTTGCGGGGTCTGAGTGTTTATTTCTCACCTAAAACTTCTATTTTTAAACTTTAATGTTGTATATACTTATACATACATACAAACACCCATAAATCTTTATGGATATATATGCGCATATATCATTGTAGGATTGTAACAACCCTGCCTAAAACACTTTTGAAACGTTTGACTTTCTCTGGACGCTCTCAAATGGAGTGAGTTTCCTTATGCGGATTTACAATAGCTTGATTCTCATTGCAATGAAATGTTTGGCGTTTCCCTATGGTGCCGGCTGATGAAAAGTCTAAAAGTAAGATTTATTCTTTAGATGAAATAAAAAAACAACAAATAAATAAAGCATACTGTTTACATTGTTTTTTCTCAATTTTGCCCCTTATATGGACGTTCCTTTAAAAAAATAAATAAATAATGTTATTTTGGATTATTACGACAAGTTCTCAAAAGTTCAGTTTTTCACAGTTGTTATTCCTAACAAATATTAGGTTTTAAAAAAATGTTCCTTAGTTAATGACGCGTATATATATATATATATATATATATATATATATATATATATATATATATATATATATATATATATATATACAGTTGTGCGCAAAAATATTCGACCCCTGTCTAAATGTTCTTGTTTCATTGAACTTATATTTCAAAAATCTTCATAACGCATTTTAACGGCTAATTATGAATAAATTGTATATTTTCAACAATAAATGAGGAAAAGTAATTCGAGATTAATAATATATATCAATTTATTTACAAAAAATACAAATATGGATGTTGCAAAAATATTCGACCTCTTTAATTTAAAGTTTAAATAAAAACGTCATTAAGTATATTATTTTAGTCTGACCTAATATTTATTTCCTATAAATACTATTTATGACTCTACTGAATCTAAAATACGTTCAAATTGAACTTCAATGCCATATTAAATGATTGAATAATTGTTTAAAGTAATAAAAAATATATGACAAAGAACAAAGAATACTCTGAAGACATTAAAAATAAAGTAATCGATGCCTACCAGTCCGGAGTAGGTTATAAAAAAAATCCAAACGTTTTTCTATACAACGGTCGACTATTATGCCCATTATTAAAAAATGGAAAACAAAAAGGGATTGTATCAAGTCTTCCAAGATCAGGTCGTCCAAGAAAAATTACGACACGTGGGGCTAGGAAAATTGTTAGACAAGTTTCAATAGACTCTAAATCTAACCTAAAGTACGTGCAGAACGATTTGAAGAATGCTGGCTCAGATGTACACTTGTTAACTATTCGTAGGTCATTAAATCGTGCCGGATTGCATGGACGTATTGCCAGAAGGAAGCCCTTACTTTCCAAAGCTCATCAAAAGGATCGATTAAATTTTGCAAAAAAGTGACTACTGATTACTGGAATAATATAATTTGGTCAGACGAAACGAAAGTGGAACTATTTAGACGCAACCAGCAACGCTATGTTTGGCTAAAAGAAAATACTGCTTATACTGTGAAGAATATAGTTCCAACCGTTAAGCATGGAGGTGGATCCTGCTTTCCGGCTGACTACAATATGGTTGTGTTCAAGTCTAATGTATATATATATATGTATGTGGGGATGTTTCAGTATAAATGGAACTGGAAGATGAATCATAATCGATGGAAGAATGGATTCAGTAAAATATCAGTCCATACTGAAAGAAAATCTTGTTCCGTCTGCGAACCAGTTGAGACATGGAAGGAGGTATACCTTTCAACAGGACAACTATCCTAAACACACTTCAAAGAGCACTAAGGCATGGTTAAAGAATAATAAGGTGAAAGTTCTAGAAGTGTTTTCCCAGTCTCCAGAAGAGACAGGTACGTCCAAGGATGGAATATTTTTGCCACATATGGGCAGGAGCTGCTAGAAAGGAATTGCCCTGCCTTGATAGAGTTAAAAATAAACTTCGTAGCCTCGTAGGAGATGTCCTTTTCTCTTCCTTGCAACCCCTATCTCACAGAAGAGATGTTGCGAGTCTGTCTCTGATGTATCGTTATTTTCATGGAAGGTGTTCAACTTAGCTTCAATCTATGGTCCCCCCTCGCCAAACTTTCACAAGAAACACTCGTCTAGCTGTACACACTATCAATAATTCCCCCACTCTTTATCTGTGCCTAAAACTAAACGTAGATTCCATGAACAAAGCTTCTTTCTTAGAACTGCTCGCCTGTGGAATTGTCTTCCGTTTTCCTGCTTTCCGGCTGACTACAATATGGTTGTGTTCAAGTCTAACGTAACTAAGTTCTTGATGAGCTGTTCTATATAAGTTATCAAATTTACCAAAGTTTCATTACTAATGATTACTATATAGTTCAATGTCTACTGTACACTCTTTAACCCTTATCCTTGAGTGGCATCTTGGCCTTGATAAGTGGGGATGCCTATATTAAAAAACATCCGATTGAGCACTTATGGCATGATTTAAAAATTGCGTTACATAAAAGAAAACCATCTAATTTGATTGAAGTAAAACAATACTGTCAAAAAGAGTGGCTTAAAATTCCAGTGGACAGATGTAAAAGTCTCGTTAGATGTTATAGGAAACGTTTACTTGCAGTAATAAAGGTCAAATGAGCTTTAACCAAGTATTAATGAAAAGAGGTCGAATACTTTTGCAACATCCATACTTTTATTTTTGTAAATAAATTTATTTATATTATCAAGCATGAATTACTTTTTTTTTTTTTTTTTTGTTGAAACCAATACAGTTTATAAGAACTTAGTCGTTAAAGAAGGGTTTAAAGATTATTGAGGTATCCATTCAAAGAAATAAGACAATTTTGGTAGGGGTCTAATACTTTTTCGCACAACTGTATATATATATATATATATATATATATATATATATATATATATATATATATATATATATATATATATGGTAAAGCTGGTAATTAGTAAACACCTGAAGAAAGTACTCAATACTATTGAGGCGCAAACATGTGTTTTACTCTTTTATTACCGTTTTCCTGTATGGTTACATATGTTTCGGATGTTGGGCCATGTTTACAATGCAGCAGCCTCGGCAGACCTTGCCGAAATGGTTGTTAGTATTTGGAAGAAGTGTTTTAGAAGAAATATGAAAAAGAAGAGAGGGGGTAGGAGATAATAAGAGGGAGGAAGACGGGTATCGACAATATGTATTGTGTGTGTAGGGTAGCTGTGTGTATATGTATATATATATATATATATATATATATATATATATATATATGTATGAGTATCTAGATGTGTTTGTGTATATATATGTAGGTATATGGGTATATATATGTAAATGTATATATATATATATATATATATGAATATATATGTATGTATATATATATGTATATATGTGTGAACATACATACATATATATATATATATGTGTGTATCTATGCCATGCATATGTATCCATGTATGTATATATATGTATGTATGTCAGGTCATGTTATATGCTACTGGTACCATGTAACCCAGTACTACCTACCTCATGGTCAGGTCACCGGCGACTAAACTAGTGCCCCTACCAGACTTGTTTGGTGAGGAGTGTAGCAAGAATCCCTGAAGGATTTTAAAAAATACCTTCGAAAGGGTGAATGAGCCCTTTTTCTGTGTCAACGGACAACTAACACCGTGTGTATTTGTATGTATGTATGTATGTATGTGCGCGTTGGAGTCGAGAGGGATCCTGTACGTCGAGGTGAAGGCAACATCTCTAGGAGAAGACAAATCTCTGATCAAAAAAAGCGGAATACCAGTACCCGCATTAGCTGCAGTTTTACTTGTTGCTGGTTATCTTGTACTTGCTTGTTGCTGGATCTCAATATTTTGAACCGAGAGAGAGAGAGAGAGAGAGAGAGAGAGAGAGACTTAGCTGTCGTACAAAACAAAGACTCTGTAACATCATCTGTGTACAGATACTCGTTAAGGCATTTGTATATTTAAATGATACTGTGGCGATGGAAGACATTTTGGGTTCATGGACTTTAAGTGTCTAGGAAAGTGGCACTCGTCTGACAAAACGTTGCAATCATTATATATATATATATGTATATATATATATACATATATATATATATATATATATATATATATATATATATATATATATATATATATATATATATATATATATATATATATATATATATATATATATATACCTATTTACTATGCCTCCCCACGGGACAGAGTTAGACACCAGGGTCGTTTATATATATAATAGGAACATCACCTTCCCACTCTTTGTCCTGTGAGTCGTGCGGCTTGGTTTGTGGGAGCAGAGCTGACCTCCTGTCACATATGCGGCACAAGTATTGAAGGCAGAGTGAAACAGAGCGAATTTATATATTATAAAGCCCCCCTCTTGGGTTGAGCACTATCATAAATAATCTCACTCGCCACTTAATTTAGCTGAAAAAATGCGAAGCTTACGGTTTGTTTACAAACAAACGTTTTAGCCCTCTACCAGCGGCGGACGGATGTGTATTTAAATAGACATTCGGACAGATTAATTTGCGCCCATAATAAATTTACATTACTGTTTTCTACTGGATTTTCACCCCAGGAAATGAGGTATATATATATATATATATATATATATATATGTAAATATATTATATATATATAAATATATATATTCATATATATATATATATATATATATATATATATATATATATATATATATTCATGATGTTGTACCATGTTTACGATCCAACAGTCACAGCAGACCTTGCAGAAAGTGTTACAGGATAAAGCTAGAAGTCAGAACTAGATAGAATCGAGCAATCGCATCGACATATCGTTAGGTCGTCAGTATTGCACACTTCATGAGTGCGACGACATGGGTTCGCGCCTATGTCGGAGCACGTCACTGATTAAATGCAGTACATCGAACCCCACTTTGGGTCTGACGTTGTCAGTTGTAGATGCAATTGCTCGATTCTCTCTAGTTCTGGGTTCTAGCTTTATCCTGTAAGGTGTATGTGAACGGGAATTTATATATCTAGCTATAATCTCCTCTTAATGTCTAATATATATATATATATATATATATATATATATATATATATATATATATATATATATATATATAATCACATCGCTTAGGTTCACCTAGTCCTAAAATACGCATAAATATTATATTGTACTTAATGGTTATTTTGTAGTTAGTATTGCAGTATAAATCCTCTTTTTATAATTATATTTTTTCCTAATATGTTACAGTTATTTAAAAAATCTTAAAAGAGTATGACTCATCCCCAGAAAATAGTTGACTAAAAAACTCATATCTACATTGTTGTAGCGGTCAGTAACGTTTGCCACATTTCCACGCGCATACGTTTCTGCTCTTTTGTAAACTCTTTTTGCACCCACCTTCTAAAAGCTTTATTTTATTCAATGATTTTATGAATAATTACTTTCGAAGCTGTTTCTATCTCATCAATGGAAAGTCGCTTGCTGGCCAATACCACAGTATTGTCTTGATTGGTTAAGTATGATGGGTGTCTGCCTATTCTGTATGTTTTACAATGGTTCGACCAGTTTTCAAGTGCTCAATCCATTTATAAACAGCATTTCTAAATATAAACAGAGAAGGCTACCGCACTGTCTTTAGAGGTGTATAATTATTAATGTATATAAAACTCTTTCTATTGAACATGTATTCATGTTTTAAAAAATACAGGCCTGTTAGGAGTGTATGCATAATGTTAATAGTTGCAAGTGGTAAAAATCAAAAGAAAGATCTTATTTCGTAGAGCTTTAAAGAATGCAATTATCTTTATCAAAGATAAGAAGTTTGCAAATTATACACTAAATGTTGCAGGTTATGCATCACAGAAAACGCTATGAAATTCATCATGTTTGCAATTTATTTCAACAGCTTAAGAAAGTTCATAGGGCTTTAAAGGAATTGGTAAAGCAAGAACCGGAAAAAACTGAGGAAAACATCCGATGGGAAAACAGTAAAATTTAGACAGGAAAATCCGAAATGGGTCTGTGGAAAATCTACTGGTAATCTATAAGTAAACAGAAATATGATTCCCTGTGTCTATATGTTTTGAAGAGATAGGATATTGCATTATGTTTTGTGTATTGAATTTTAGTATTTTGCTTCCTGTTTAGTTCTGGCCTCAGTATATATATATATTTATATATATATATATATATATATATATATATATATATATATATATATATATATATATATATATATACCGATGAAGACTGAAGGATCGGTCGAAAATTATGTACTTATAAAAAAAAGTTTTTAATTTTTTTCATAATATTATTTTGTATTCCTGCACGTCACCAATTGAAAACGAATGAAGGAAAGTTATAAGATTTTATACTTTTCGTATTCTTTTTTATTCATATATATATATATATATATATATATATATATATATATATATATATATATATATATGTATATATATAGTGTATATATAGTGTATATATATAGTGTATATATATAGTGCATATATATATATATATATATATATATATATATATATATATGCATGTGCGTGTGTGTATGTGTGTGTGTGCCAGTGTGTGGGTGGGTGGGTGTCTTTGTATTACATGGCATATGAACTACAGGTAATGATCGGGGAATCAGTAGCGTAAGTAATTGTTGCCTATCGATTTCTTATAAAAAATATCTCAGAGAATTATGTGTATATAAATAAGGGTATATTTTCAATGACTTGCGCTTTACTTCCCATTTCGCACGTGTGTGTGCCTGTGTACATAGACGTTTATTCTTAACAGTTAAAAGAACATATATCGACCTATGTTTCTGGGAAAGAGTATGTCTTATTTTTATTTAGGCAAAATCAAAGGTCATCTTTTTTTAAAAAGCGGCATTATTGCAAGAGACGCACTTATTGATTCGAACCGTTTGTCGCTTTTCGTGCGACTTCCGCCTCGAAGCTCGAAACAAATTCGGTGGACTTGGCTTAAATCTCTTTATTTAAGGAGTGGCTAAAGGTCGTGATTTCTTTCTCTCTCTCTCTCTTTCTCTCTCTCTCTCTCTATATATATATACATATATATACACATATATATACATATATATATATATATATATATATATATATATATATATATATATATATATATACGCTCAATGTGTTTGTTTCTTCGTGTTCAATTATGAGCTCAGCTGAATCCAGCAACTTTATTTGATTCCATCCGCGTAGAAGTCTATTTCACGCGTGAGGCAACAGCACTAAATTATATTTAGTATCAACTGACCACAAGAAAAGGAAACAAAATGGCACTTATACTCTTGAAATTGTAGCCATCTATACTCTGCACTTAGATATTTTATTTCGTAGTCGAACTGTCCTACACCGAAAAAGAGGATATATTAAAATGAATATATTTCAAAAAATAAATTGGCCGTGTTAATGAGAAATATGCATTTCTTTGAAAATTGCTCATGAATGCATGAGGAGACTCAGAATAGGAACTGAAAATACGACTTTATAGTTTAAATTACCAATACTTTTATATGGAGAATGTTTTCGATAAATTACATTAATTATTTCTAAGTATTCAGGAACATATCTCATAGGATATAGGAAATAAATACAAAATGAAGAACACGAATCAGGTGACCACCGAAAGTAAACTGTCTGCTTTCCATATATGATCTATATAAGAATACAGCGAGGCGTATCCAGTTCGATACAAGTATATTTTTTACATATTGTTTATTACCCAGATGCTGCATAGTAAAGTAATTGGCGTTGACACGTTTGTAAATAAAATAGATTAAAATTCTACAGATGTAATTCCTTCGATGGAAACAGCATATTATATTAAATAAAGTAGATCGCCATGTGCCGAGTCCAATTCATAGTGTAAGAAAAGTGTAAGCTTGATTAAAAACGAATACAAATTAAGACAACTGAAGAAAGCAGAAAAGCATTGATTGTTGCCTCTTTATTAAACGGTTAATAGCGATCAAATAACAAAAAAAACGCTTTTTCAGTAGCTTCGATGTCAAATACTGAACACGATTTATTATATCTATATAGCTATACAATTGTGTTTCTTTTTCGCTCTAACAATCACATAACACCCTGTTTTTCCATGGAACCTCTTCTAAACGAATATTATCATATTTTCTAATGCATATGCCAGCAGTTTACTTAAGTTTAACTAATGTGTATATTCTTAATTAAACAACCTGTGCGTATTAGTTTATTATTAATGTGTGCGGCTGCTTATTAGATGATAGATTTCCTTTAAGTTGTTCTTGTATTATTATTATTATGCATATTTTTAATTCGTGCATAAGTAGACATAATTTAGAATAAAACATTTCTTGCTCACTAACATGTGATATATATATATATATATATATATATATATATATATATATATATATATATATATATATATATATATCAGGTTGAAAATAAAATTCCTGCCGTTTTTACCTTTTAAATTCAGATGAAAATATTTCGGCCCGAAAAAACATTTATGCCCAACAAGTGTATGTATGCAATTAACGTTAACATCTTCCGTTTCTGATATGGTTTAAGTTTTTAACAAGTTGTCGCAAAGTTGAAAAAGTCGTAGCCTATAGGTGAGAGATCGGAAGAATATGCCGGATGGGGAAGAGTTCCGAAAGCAACTTCTATCAACTACTGCAGGGTCTGTTTAGAAACGTCCGGCCAGGCATCGTTCTGGAAGTGAAGTGAACCTTTTCTATTGACTAATGGTGAGTGTTTATGCACAAGTTTCTGGCGCATTATTCTTTGGTTCACACTACTTATCCACCGTAATGGTTCGCCTGCATTGACAAAAAATGCAATGAATGAGACTTGTCACAGAAAACCTACCACTCATCTTAGCATTCTTTTGGTGCAATTCTGGCTTCGGAAAATATTGTCGAGCTTCGTCGCCTCTAAACACTGAGCTGAGCGTCACCAGTTGTTGTAAATCACAAAATGTCATATCAAGTCAAAACCCGGTAACAAAATGGGTCGTTCTTGTCGCGTAAAATGGTAGACAGCATTTTATAACTACGTTTTTCTTCGTTGGTGTTCAATTCGTGAGCAACAAAACCATCAAGTTTTTTTGTCTTTTTATCATTCCCAAATCGTCGTATACTTTACGTCTTTTTCAGAATCGAGTTCTCGAAAAAAATGTGCGTGCATTCGCTCGATTGGATCTCTTAACTGATCGTTGTAAACATTCGATTGTCAACAACTACGCTCATAATCTTCAATAACCTTAGCCGCCAAAAGATTTATTGAAACACGGTTGTGCTGTGCGTTCAGAAGTGTTTCCGGTGCCAAACGTTTTTTTTCAACCACGCAAGCTTAGCTTAAATTGAAATAGGAAAATTGTGGGCCTTTCCATCTTGTATTCAACGGTCTGCAAAAAAAGAAATGATAGCTCTAGCACAGTTTCAATTTTACAGATTAGGTAGAAAGAAAAACGCTTCTTTAAAGGATATAAAAAGTAAAGCCATTATGACAAAGACTTATTTAGAAATACAGAATTTTAAATTAAAATACAAAATTTCGCAGAAACCTTTGTGTCAAGCTACATGACTATCTTTCCCATCCATCTCTCTCTTTTTCTATCTCTCCATCTATCTATCTCTTTCTCTCTATATATATACATATATATATATATATACTTATAATACTTTTATATACATGTATATATATACATATGGATAGATATATATATATATAGATAGATAGATAGATATAAAGTGACCTCGTCGGTTTTAGTAGCTAGCATCTCCCTTAATATATACTCTACAGATTTAAAACTTGATCTTCGAAACACATTTGATGAGGTTGTAAAAATAATAGCTTTAAGGAGAAAATTGATCTGTAAGAGCTTACTTAAGCAGTAGGTAACCGACCATATTTTGAGCATAGGTGCTTGCATGTTACTATTAATTCTTGATATTTTCATCCACCTGACACTTGGTCAGACGGTAATGGGAAAGGCTGAAGTGCTAAATGACGAATATGACTGGGGCGCTTTATGTTTTAGTTTTGATATTTCCTGATGGGTTTTCTGCCCTCACAAAACGTGTACGAACCTATATATCTAAATACTAATGTAAGGTCTGTGCCGATTTATCCCGTTTTTTTTTATTTTCGAATTATTTGGTTATATTCAGAAATGTGAGTAATTTCGTTGTTCTCTACCTTTACTCTATTCCCCCTTTCTCACAGATGTCAGCTTGATATCTCTGCTCTTTTAAATTCTATTATTGTATTTGTCGGTCAGAATTATCCGATCTATTCATTGGTTCTTATGTTTAAGCCCCAATGACTCGTTTGTCTCGTAGTCTGCATTGATCTTCTGTTTTTGTACTTCGCCAGAATATAGTCCTTTATTTCAATAGCTTTATTTAAAAAAATGTTCTCTTTGTGCTTATCGGTCTCTCATTCCTATAGTATTGGCTTTTCAGATGTAAAGCTAAGAGCGTGCTTATTGCTTTGCAATGATAACTTTTCGGTCCTGTACTATCCTACTTCAAGTGACGGCACGTCATATTTGGATCGATTTATATAAATGTGATATTATTGTAGCTCATATATCGATTAATTTGTTTTAATACAAAACTGATATCCACATCTGTAATTAAACTGTATGAGCACATACAACATTAAATATGACGGTTTTATTTGATATTTTAATAATTACGACACGGACACAGAAAAAAAAATTGAATTATTTCATCTTATAGTAAGACTTTATAAATATTATTAACGATTTTCATACTAATAGAACTCATAGTGTATTCGAACATTTATTTTCTTATAGCCCATTTATAATTAATGAAAATGTAAATCCACTTTAGATGAGTCTGGAATGAGGATTTATTTCTATAAGAATAGTTTAAAGTTATGTGCGTATATTTAAAATTGCCGACTTTGTAATTAAATGTATGCGAAAACCACATAAAAATGCAAAATATAAAATTGAATACATATAATGTAATATCAAAACGTATGGAGATAGGAGCACCAAATCATATTTTTTTTATTTTCTGCCAAAACACAGCTATCTCGTGTTGCTATACAAATAGTCTTGTTTAGTGTATGGCTCATTTCTCGGCAACTACATCCGTCTTTGACAAATCGAGGCCAAGAAGTTGCGTTTGAACATACCTGTTATTATGTGTCTATTGAGCATTTTTTTCATTGCGCTCTATAACATTCTTATATCAAGCGAAATCGTGAAGATTTCTTGGATAAAAACGTATAAATGCCGAGCAACACCGGTTAGATTATTGTATATAAATTGGCGAATCAACTCAGAGTTATTTTTTTAATTTAATCGTGAAGTACGCATAGGTATATTCAAATTCATGAATATTTCCTATCCGTAATAAACCAGCCAACGCCCTATTAAATTATGTAAGTATGTTTCATGAAATTATTTTAAGATATGCAACGTACATTTCATTCACGTACATTTTCTGTGAATATTTATTCTTATTGACACCGGTTTTTCTATGTGCTTAAACGTGTGAATACAATGTGCAATGTATTTGTAGAACATTTATACGCGTTTGTGAAATTGAAATAAATATAACATATATTGCACGTACGATGATAAAACATATTTCGCATAAACACGTTTTGCTTTCTTAAGTACATAACGACGTATAATTAATATATGGGCTATTAGTTTCCGAATCAGAATATTGATACGTAACGCGTCATTAAACCCAATTCACACTGTAATCCATACATATCGATATTATGTCCATAGCGTGTAATTGATATAAGATATAGATAAGCCTTCAAGTCACGGCTGTTTATATAAAATAAGCCTAAGACACATGGAAATCTAAAGTCCATCGGATAATGTGCATCTGTATTTAACGCAAATTTGCAAATAACATGCAAGTAATTGACATAAATAATGAATGAAATCACGAATGTGTTTTTATTCTGTAGAGGTGTTTCAATTTTCCCGATTCTGACTCATTGGTGTATCGTTCTCATCTTGAGTTTGTTTTGCACAAATATGTTACCCCAGTTTTCTGGTATATATTGTCGACCCATTTGTGTACTGAATCGACTAATTGGTTTAAGCACGTTGTAAAACTTATGTTTCTTGGGATTAAAGGGTTACTCCTAGTTACTGGTGATCAACAATACACTAACGAATAACTAATGACTTCTACCTAATTATAGGTGACGAACAAAGTTCATGCGTACGGTGTGGATCATATACGAAATTAGATTGAAAGTTCGTGCAGTTCCTTAATTCATCATAAAGGTTTTCGAATTTGATAGAAGATTCCTAGGTCCGACAAAATACAGCTAAAACAGCTCGAAGGTTACATTGCGAGAAACGTTGTGCAAATAGGGGTCAAGATAATAACACTTATTAGAAGAATAAACATAATATATTTAATTTGCTGCTAATGGTTATGCAATAACATACACCACGAACATGATTAACGGAAAGAGGGTTACCCCATTTGATAATAAGCTTATTACGTTTATCATGGTAATACATAGTGCTATCTACTGTGACCCTATCTCTATTAGAACGAATTCAACTGTAATAATAGTGATGTGGAAAATATTGTGGTGTGTTAGACTCACTCATTTCATTTTTGATCGGATTAAAGAGGAATTATTTTAGAATATAGGTTAGCCAATGGTTTCATTGTGTAAAGAATACCGGGTATTTTCTGCTTGTCTTGCTTGCACTACATTGTTGGTTGATGGATCAAATCAAAACAAGGGCCAATAACCCCAGTCTAACGAATGTGAGCTGATAATAACAATTTAATACTAATATTATTAGCAAGGAGGCCAATAATATATTGGGGAACAATATCAGGAATATTTTTCTTAATTTGGTTTGTGTGAGGATCACCTCTAAAAAACCGCCGGCGTGAGAAACTCTGCAATGGAAAATTACCCACGGAGTGTGCTTCCGTAAGATTGGAAATTAACCAATAGGTATGAGTACAGGCGTGACGGGGCGATCTCTTATCAGTTGGATATATACGCCCGGTAACGTCCGACCCTACATATTACCCACCTATAAAATATCTTGAGTGTACAAGTCAGGAGCATAATGGAGAGAATATAAAATTGCAAGTCTCTAACAAGCTCCTTTGCAGCAGATTGATAGAAAAAAAAGAATCCACCAGGTGAGATACGTCAAGTACGATCTTATCCAAGAAAGAACACGAGTCTCGCTAATCCCTTATAAAGTAACCATCCCCGTGACTGTATCTGTCTACGTGCTTCTGCGTAAAAAGGAGAAATAAACTGCATCTCATAAGTGGACAGAAATAAAAGTGTTTCGCAAAGAGCGAGAAAACAACGAACTGGCTCGCTGCTGATTGTTCAATAAGATGTTATCCGCTATACAAAACAAGGTGTTTGTTTCTGATGATCGGGACGTGTTTAATCACGATGTACAAACGAGGTATTGTTATACTGACTATTGTCTTGACGCCATTCAAATACATATCAAATTTTCTTTTTGTGTCACCAGCATTAGATAGTGTACATTTCTGAAATATCGTAATTTTCTAGTTCGTGTTAATAGCATGTGTCATAGGAACTACCAGAGGATATTATTATTTTTTTTAATCTTAATTTTTATTTTATTTATTTATGTTTTATTGTTGATGCTCTTCGGGTAACGTTTTATAAATTGTATGAACCGGCACCAAGTCCGTAAGCGCAGCCACGAAAATAACCCAAATCAAAGCGCAGACGTTAGATATTTCCTCTGACTTGTACACAATGATTTCTTAATCTCCTAGGCTCTTCGTGCGGAGAGTGAATGTGAAAAAAGCGACCAACATACCCATGTTCTCGGACGGATCGATTATATTCAAGTAATGTAATGTTTTAGCTATTTTGATTGACCCGTCTTTCTGTTGGCATTTGTTTGGGTATCCGTCGATTCCGGTCACACCTGGATTCGAACTTTTTATCAATAAACATCTGTTCTATATTGAGACATTGCACTGTTTTTTTTTTCTACAAATAATATAGTTACTGTAATTTTCTTTTCAAAATTATTAAAATAAACTAATGCGCGCCTCCTATTACAATTACAATTCTGTAACTTGATTTATCTACATTTATCGTTTATTATCGATAAATTATGAAAACTGATATTCATTACATCTGCTTTCTCTTGGTGGCCGTTGATATAATAAAAAATGTGGCGAGAATTTTTCGTCAACAATACTAATTTAATGACATCCTGGCAATGCTACCTAACTCCAAGTCTATCAACTGTAAGATACTGTCATTCAAAAGTTATCTTTTTGTGTATGATTTACTAATTACTTTTAAAAGTCATCGATGTATGATCTGTCCTAGAATAGAGGGAAGTTTAAATAGCTAAGGTCCCGCAGGAAAATAAATCCCGTAGCAATTGAATTGATAGTTGGCTGTTTTGCACAGTGGTCATTATATTATTCGAATTGTCTAGCGTGTTATTAAAGAAAGTGTTTAATTACTTCGGTTTCAATGTGGCATTTTTATTATATCATTAAGCTTTTTCCAAGCATCTAATATTTGCTTTTCATTACGTCTGCAACTTGGGTTCACCCCACATACGGAACATACGGATGATCAGTGAGTATGTTTATCTGTATTTGAAACAATAAAACTTAATTTCCATCGGGCATTAACACTACACGTTGCAACAAATCTCCATTTAACCTAGTTTTTGTTTAAATATTGAATATTAGCAGACTACTCATCTGACACAATTTAATAGAATATTTTTATTCATGCATATATCGTATTTATTGCAAGTGAGCGGATTCTTTATTGATCATTATATTATACCCTATGTAGTGTATTAAGCTAAATAAATAAATATACAGGAGTTGGATGCCATAAGAAAGAATCGAAATCTACACATTTGGCAATCCAGTGGAATTCGCTACACTCTAGACTTACAGCGGATGAATATCAAAACTTTACAAATTAAGCCGTTTATTGTATTCATGTACTGAATTCATGCCTGTATACTCAACTTACGTATACCAAATTTCAGGTTTAAAATTTTTACCACTTCTAAAACTTATCCGGCTCACAACAAATCCAATATATTTCACTAGTTTAAATATTTAATCAAGAAAGTTTGAATTGTCTAGACAACGTATGGGAAAATAAATTGATAGACCCCGCTCCAAAGCTTGCAAGCAAACAGAAAAAAGAAAATTTTATAATAATTACAGATACATATTGAAGATTTACAAATATGATTTTTATAATGAATTTCTTAAAAATATCTTAGTGTATATTTTATAATTAGGCATTATCGTAATTTATAGTTATCCGTGATCAATATCCCTTCAGTTTACGTTCATAATTTTATAATGTAAAAAATGATTGTTTACATTAGTTTCACACATGTCTCTTTTTTATTCAATATCATTAAGTAATCGTAACGCTGTATTCTTATTTGGTCAGGCTATTAGATATGTCAATGATAAAAGATGTGCAGAACAAAATCATATTACGCATATAGGTTATACAACATTCCTTTTCCTATTTTATACATATCTATTATTTATCCGTATATTAGGCACCAGGCTTCTATATTACGGCAATTTTGTTATGTTGCAAATTTAGTGTATGTATTTGAAACTGGGGATTCAACGTTCAAATTTTTTCAACTTTCAAAATGCGTTGTTAGTTTTACATCCCAGACCAACGGTTGCTAAAGTCAAATATTCATTTAATCCTGATTATAAAAAATAAGCTGGCTGATAGAAACTGGCAAAACAGATTGACAAAAATAATAGTGAGTGTGCATAGATATCTGTATCCGGATGGAAGTCAGGGGATGTAAATACATGAATAATTAATTGAATATATATATATATATATATATATATATATATATATGTACATATATATATATATATGCACACACACACATATATATATATATATATATATATATATATATATATATATATATATATATATATATATATATATACATACCGCTACTATATATTCTGCGCCTAAGTGAATCATAAGGAATTTCAGATTACATTAATATGATGGATTTACGCATAAAGTTATGACTTGAAATTCCATATCTATATTTCAGATAGTTATCGTACAAGGTGTTAAGAACCTTCCTATACTCAACACGTGTACGCTGCAAAAACATAATTGTATTCCTAGATAAATTACACTGAGACTAGTGGTCATTATGGCAAAAAATGAATTCTGGAGCACAAATAGCCGTATATTTATGTGTGCCAAACCCGTCCTTTTGATTAATTAACTTTTGAGTTAGAATAGTACGGGACATTTTGTTTGGAACGACCCACGTGTGGGAATACATGTTCCGTAATCCCATGCACTACCTTCGTTCATCGCTTTTCACTGTGCATCGAGAATAGTAATGACTATGCACACAATAAATTTCGAACCACAAAAAGTCACTCGTTGTAACGGTCGCACATCTTCGTTTACGTATATCTTTTGGAATACAAAAATAAAAGCAATATTTTTTTAAACGATTTTCGTACATATGTAAATTTACATGTATAGATCTTATTATTTAAAAAATTTTTTTATCACAATATTATCATTATTACTATTATATATATTCAATAAGTCTGAAGACAGGCTGGCTATATGCGTACATGTGTAAAGTATAGGGAGGTTCTTAAAACCTTGTACGATAATATATATATATATATATATAGTATGTATATATATATATATATATATATATATATATATATATATATATATATATACTGTATTAACCAAACCAAGACTTCATAAAAAGAATTGATGCCAACAAACAGGGTATTTCATTGTTAGTTACATTTGGTTCAAGACTAATTGGACAAATTCAAACATTATGGTGTTTGAATTTTTTTACATAATCAGCCTGCCTTCAGACTTATTGAATAAAAAAACACTTTAACAATAGAACAATATGTAAATACATTTCACTTAAAGGAAATAAAACATGTAAAAACATTTATCCTGGGCGCATCTTTGTCAGGTTCTTATTTAAACATTTATATACCACCTAATTTTCGTATCACTATTTAAAACCAGTCATAAGAAGTAACCCCCAAAACCTTTAACCATTTAATATCTTTTAATAATACTATTCGTTGATTTCTTAAATTAGATTTCTATATTTCATTATTTCACATGATTTTTTTTTTTAATTTTTAGGGTTTTATTTTTATATTTATAATATTGCCAGATCAACTAAGCTAAAACGTTACGGTTATGGTAGTTTCGTATTCAATCTATGTTCGCTATTTTGTTTACAAAAAGATCGGCTAATTTATTTCTTAAATTTAAGACCAGTTTTATTTTTTTTATTTAATAGAGAAATAAAGCGCAAACATTACCTCATACTTATTTAATCCTCATTCATCATTCAAGATTATGGATGGCATTCTATTTTTTATTCCACGATTATCTTTCGTTCTCATCTATTGGGATCGGCAAATATCGGGTATTCTTAGCTACGAAGAGAGATAATCCCGCTCATGTTTAAATTTTTAAGTTGAGGTATCTATGTAATAATTATAGTCATTAATGCCACTTCTAATTGCTGTCTATTATCCCAACTGTTCTTATTATTGTAATCATATTTTATAACGTTTTAAATAGCATAAGCATGTATGATAGATAAGTCATTTCGTAATAATGTAATCAAACCCATAAATACATTACAATAGTTTATGTAAATATTTTTAGATACCTATAAACGTATATGAACTGTTATATGAATTATTTTCTCTTCTAATAAATAAAACGTTGAGTTTACTTTTAAATAATGAAATTTTCGTATATTTTCCAAGAATTATATATTTATATATAATCCGATAATAAAAGTTTCGTGTCGCATCATAATATATATATATATATATATATATATATATATATATATATATATATATATATATATATATATATAGCTTTGTTTCAATAAAGCCATCTAATCTTAGTTCGCTTATTCGTAGAAATAAGGGTTGAGCTAGTGGATTTACTTTTACATAAAATGGAGATCAGTAATAATAAATGTGTAACGTGATATCTCTTATTATTTTATGATATTTTTGATATAATTTTTATCAAGAATAAAATTTGTATGAACGATAACTTGTGGACTAATAAATGAAATTAGAATTAACAACGGCAGTCAGGTTGCCTTTTTCTTTTACATTTCATGTAAAACTCGGGTATGAAAAATTATTATTTCACTAGAGTTCGATTCTACTGCCGATTAAAAATGATCAGGTTGTCGTCAATTTCTGTGCATATTTTTAATGAAGATCATGTGAATTGTCCATTTTATTTGTGTAGACAGGTTTGCGGATAAGATAGTAATTGTAGCTTCAAGAAGTTACTTATAGAGTGAAACAAAATGGTAGAATATACGAAAATTGCGTTAACAAATGTACGTTAACGAAGTACACATCTTGATGTTAAGGACCTAACTACCACAGTCACTGTTACATCAGTGTTTACATTTAGAACGTACGTCTATTATTCTTCATGTCGTTATATCAGATTTTTTATAAAACGATTCTCTTTTATAAGTATTACCTAACCTATGTCCGTATATTACATATACCAATGCATGCAGTGTCTAAATTCATTAGAAATCGCTGATCCATTTGATAGTATTTCCTCCTTAGACATATCTTTAGATGTTAACTATATAATTTACACAAGTCTTTATATCTAAATTTCACATTATTTTCAAATATGCAAATCTAATACTGCAATTATAAAATTCTACACCACTTCGAATCTTGACCTATATTAATACGCCAAAGCAATCTGAAAGGTTATTTTTTAATATGCTATGGTCTGCTGCGATCTACCCCATTGAAACCTACGATTTCAGCGATCTTAACCATTACTGTAAATAGTTTTCAGTAAGGTCGTTGAATGCGATTGACCTTCGATAGATGTGCATTTTAATGAAAGTACGTTCTAGAGAAGAAAACTATACTAAGAAAAATTGGATTTTATCAAAGTAATAGGATTCATCCAGAACGGTTCGTCTTAATTCAAGTAATATAATAACATAGGTTGAGGTTACCGATTCCTCTAGTATAGATGTACGAAGATCGGCGACAAGACTGTGCAAGTTTAAAGCGAAGGATGATGTGGTAAGGACACTTTTTCGAGGCATATGGGTAAAGAAAAAATAAGAAAGAGAGACGGAGAACATTATAGAAAATATAAAATAGAGTCATAACAAACAAGTGTAATGTTAAGAAACAGAATGAGCGATAGAGATATAGAGCGGGAAAGATATAGATGATCGATTTGTCCGTCCGTGCTCGGTCAGAGTTCGATCGATAAGACATAGTTACAAAAAAATAAAAAAAGGCGTAAATAATAGATAAATCTGGCGTAAACTTATCACTAAAGATCGATCAGGATTAATTCTGTGATTTACCGCGACGAAAAAAAGAAATCGGAAAAAGTGCTGGAAACAATTGCCGATAGTTATTAGGAAAATTTTATTAATTTATCTCAGACATTTCGACACTTTGAAATTATGACAAACACACATACGCACACATATATAATATGTGTATATATATATATATATATATATATATATATATATATATATATATATATATATAAGAGTGAATTTAGTTTGCAAACAAATGGCTACACATAAGCATACATGTTTCAGCGAAAACCCAGTAAGGGAATCGCTTCGTCAGGCCAAGGTAAACTCTGGCTGTTTCAACTCAAACATTGCCTATTTATAACTAGGACTACATCATATTTAAGTGTAAAAGGGGGAGACAGGACCTAAAGAGAAAGTATATACATTAAAATGTGATCATCCATTATGTTAATTATATTAATTAATTAATTTTTTTATTATTTTCTTTAATTCATAGTGCGTCAAGAGTTTCAAGTAGAGTTTCAATATTATCAGTAAATTCCTAGTTCAGTAGGTAAGTTGTGTAGAATAGGAACCCAATTTAAAAAAAAGGGAACTGTTGTATTCAACTGTAATATGTACATCATAAGTATAATTATTTATTAACATTAATATTAATCAGTTAAAATATATAGTTATGTGAATAATTCATTAGGTACACTAACGTTTAAAATAAAATAAATAGTTTACGTTTTTTGAAAAAGTTTACGATTTAATGAATAATTACCGAAACAATGGCAGTTATATTATTCATTGTAAATGCTAACGTTTAAAAAACTTACGTAGGAAATAAATGGTTAACGTGTAAATAAATTAGTGGCCGTATAATATTACTGTTTTAAATTCTAATGTTTCAAAAATTACGTATAAAAATAGGTGATTGAAGTATAAAAATAAAATAAATTAGGCTCGATGAGGTGACCATTAAAACCTACGTTAAACGATTAGGAAAAGTATACTTATGGTAAGATAACTACATTACGATTAAAGATAAATAAAATAAAAATAAAAATATATTTAGTTTAAAATTTTACTTATTAGGTATAGGGTATGATTATTTGATGTTAAAATACAAATGTTTAAAATAATTAACGTTTAGAATAGTTTCAGTATAGAATAAAATTAATTATGGGAAAAGGTAAAAGGGCGGGGGAAACTGGAAAAACTATAAAAATATTATTTACAAACTTGGGCGTTTTATAATTTTTTAATTTTTTTATAATTTTTTAAAAATTATAAAACGCCTAAGTGTGTAAATAATATTTAAATAGGGATTAAAATGTTAGCCTCAATATAAATGTGTATATGAATAGCAGATAAGTAATGCATCAAGTTAGAGAGAAAGTATTTTAGAAACATTTCAATAATGTTGAAGCAATTTGTACTGTTCATTTATATTTTAAAAACCGACAATTATTTATCAAAAATATACATTTCCTATAGTGAATCGCGTATAAGTGAAATCACAGAAATAAACTGATGGATATAATTGTTTGAGTTTATATATATATATATATATATATATATATATATATATATATATATATATATATATGTGTGTGTGTGTGTGTGTGTGTATGTGTGTGCCTGAACTTAAATCACTACATCTAGAATTTGAGGTAAAAAGCACTTTTGTGAATAATTAAATTCATTCAAAACGTATCGCAAAAACAAAAACAAATCCAAGTAAATGGTAATATAGCCAAACAGTCGTGCGAGATGGACGAGCGGCTTAAGAGTTTAGGGCAATTACCGTGGGGTCACGAGTTCGAATCTCGCTAGTTTCAGCTACTCTGATGAGTTGTAGAGAACGAAACGCATGTAATTGATAATAATGTTTTAAAAACAATATCTATGCCGCTCCCAATATGGGGGTACCAGATTTTTTAAAGGGAAACATATTCCCGACTCGCATTTAGGTAAAGTGCCCATTCGTAAAGGATTTACTCAAAAGTATCGCAAGAACAAAAAGAACAGAAAATAAATGACATATATATATATATATATATATATATATATATTACCAACGACCAATACACTGAACTCCAACAACGACTCACTGATATCACCACGAATTACGAACATTCTCATCGACTGATCATCCAAAAAAAAGTTAATTCTCTATACCATGGATCTATCATACTGCCTACTAACACACAATTTTACGTTAACCTTTCAGACTACGAACTTACAGACGCACAAAAATAATTCTTAAACCTTGGACCTAACTGTCACCTCACACCACAATTCAACCATCAAAACAAAAAAGCCGAAATTGAATTACTCTATGAACGCATTACTAACCTAGAAAAAGAAAACAAAATCACCACTCACCCTGGGTTAAGAGATATCCTAAAAGCGGAAGCTATAAAAACCAGATTCTATAAAAAACACAACTCAGTACATACTACCGATTTAAAAAAATGCTGCCAAAAAACTACGTAACCACCCTAATATAGTTATAAAAAAAGCTGATAAATCCAATATTTTCGTCATTCTTAATAAATCCGATTATGATGAAAAACTTAAAAATATTATTAATGATAATACGAAATTAAAAAAAAATTAGTAAGAATCCTACTAATACACTTAAAACGCAAGTCAATAAACTAATTACAGCTAACAATGCACAAATTGGTAATTTTCAACTCCCTAAAATAATTGGAGACTATAAACCTGGTTACTTATATGGCACAGTCAAGACACATAAACCCGATTTCCCTCTCCGACCTATTATATCCCAAATTCCGACTCCCATTTATCGCCTAACAAAAAAACTAAACGAACTTATCAGCCCATATATTCCTAGTAAATATAGCGTTAAGTCCACACACGAACTAATACAAATATTAAAATCAATGCAACCTGAAAACAAAATAATTTCTTCCCTTGACGTAGAAAGTTTATTTACAAATGTACCTGTAGTAGAAACAATAGATATAATTATCAAGAACATTTATAATAATCCATCACTCCCCCCACTTAAAATTAACAAAAGAGTTTTTAAAAAATTGTTACTAATTTGCACTACAGAAGTACCCTTCTATGACCACAATGGTAACATTTATACTCAAATAGACGGTGTGGCAATGGGATCAGTCCTCGGACCAACCCTAAGTGAATTCTACATGGCTGACTTAGAGAACAAAATATTTAAAAACAACATAAAACCTCCAATTTATGTACGCTACGTGGATGACATTCTCATTTTAGCTTAAAATAATGAACAGATACACCAATTACAGCACCTCTTTCAAGAAAATTCAATTTTAAAATTCACAGTAGAGTTAAATAATAACAATAAAATTCCATTTCTTGATGTCCTTATTGATACGTCTAATAACACTTGTAATACATCTGTATATAAAAAACCAACTAGCATAAACTCTAGCCTCCTGAACTTTAAAAGTGAGTGTCCACAAAGGTACAAAATAGCCATAATAAAAAATTTACTAAATCGTGCTAAAATGATATCCTCCACAAAAAAAAGCATTGCTAATTGAAATAAAAAACATTAAACAAGTACTCATCAATAATCATTTCCCCAATTACATTGTTGATGAACAAATAAAAAAAATGCTACAATCTTCCGATAACCAGAATAATAATGTTAGCCAACACCGCAATGCAAACCCCATTAATATATTTTACCAAAATCAAATGACGCCTAATTTCAGAATCGAAGAAAATGCAATAAAAAATATTATACGAAGATATTTGCGCCTGTTGACAGTAATCTTAAAATTAAATTTATTATCTATTATAGGAAATTTCGAACACAAAACCTTGTGGTTAAAAACAACTCTTCACCGGCGATGAAAACGTTGGAGCAAACCAATGTAGTGTATAAATTTAAATGCTCTATTGGAGAATGTAACTCCAAAAATAATACATACATTGGGCATACAACAACAACGTTGTCCCGGCGAATAACTATGCACCTTAACGACACAAGCGCGATTTACAAACATTTAAAAAAAGAACATAGCTGTCCCCCCTCCAATGTTAGAAAGGTCCTCGTTGACAACACAAAAATTATACAACGGGAAAATAATGTAAAAAAATTAAAGATTCTTGAAGCGTCGTACATTAGAACTCTTCAACCTAATATAAATGACATTGCATTTCAAAAAAGCAGTAACGTTCTGAAATGGCTTGCGTAGTCCGTGTTGGACGGACTTCGTACATGGTGTCTACGAACTTGCTGGTTTTTACACTCGAATTTTTAATCGACTTTATTCTTAATCGACTTTTATTTTAACTCATCACTGAATATATATATTTTAGTTTTCATTTTTAATCCTCATTTTCGCAATCCTGTATTTTTAACACCTGACGATGATTCGTGGACGAATCGAAAGCGCTCGTAACAGCAACATGTATGGATCCTTTATTAATATTTTTGATTTTGAAACAAAAAAGACAATACGAAAAATTGAAAAATTAAAAAAAAAGAATTATAAGACAAAATGTCTCCATTGTATTTAATAATATTTGTTTGAATATATATATATATATATATATATATATATATATATATATATATATACTATTTATATTTATTTGAATCACATGAATTATATTTTTAAATACAGCGTTATATACTAGCCTGTTCTCTCATTCGGATGAACTTGATTCATATAAAAATAAATTCAAGGAAATGTTAAACACTCTATACCAAATCTTAATCGACTGGGATTTTCACGTTTATATTCGAATTTATCTGCGACCTATGAGTTTATTAATAATCATAGTTTATGTGTACTTGAAGCGTTTGTCAAATTGCAAATGATGCGGTCAATAACTATTGGATGAACGAATAACGTGTCAACTAGCAACCCTATTCGCGCGATTGCTTTCCATAAATTTGTAGGTAGTTTGTCACATCTTATAAATTAACCGATTGTCCGGAAAATTTATAATTTAATGCTTTTTAAACGATAACTATAAAATACAGCCCAAGAATCTGAAATAATTGACGACAAAATATATGGAGATATGGAGCGAGTCTTATATATTCAATTGACACTACAATATTTACATAGAATACGCAGTTTAGACAATTCTACTACAAAATGTATCAAAACCAATGATGAACTATTTGAACAAGTTTCACGTTCTATAATAAGGACTAAGGAAAAATCTTTAGTATTTAGGAAATCTACATGATTTCTAAAGGTCGATGGATTTTTACATTAACATTGGGAAAAGTAATCACATTGAAAACATATAACTGTATATTTTGTTAAACTACAAGGCGATGAGCTTGTGGTTTCACTGAAATATACAAAAGAAGATTACTCTGGGACTTTCTATATGGAGAGCTGAGGTGTTTCGTTCTTACATTTATAACAAAAGGGTCTATATCTAAAAGCCATTTTAAATACGATTTTAAAATTGTATTTACAAAGGAAACAATAGAAGTTAATTGCGATTACCAGGTAAGCAGTCTTTGCACAAATTGCATTCATATAGCAAATATATACTGAAGATAGATTTACAAATAGAAGTTAATAATACACGAGGTGCAAACATTCTATCGTCATGAGTTACAGAAAATAAAAGCAACTTACAGGACTTGTATAGAACAACGAACTATCAGAAAATGTTCTTAAACTAAACATGGCTTAAACTTCTAGTGGTTATGGACCCAGCGTAAGTCTTTATTTCGATGGATCCGAATCAAAATTCGAATTGGGGGTGGTGAAATTTCTAGGATATCTACGAATTCCAAGACACCTGGTTATATAACCAAAACAAAGACAATGAACCACTGCTTTTGGTTTTATGGGTCGATGATAATTTAATCGGATCAAATTCTGTCATAATGTTGACCGCTGTTAAAAACAAATTAAGTAAAAGATTCAAAATGACCGATCTTTGCAAAATATCCTGGTTTTGAGGAATAGAATTAACTCAAAGGAAACGATAAAGCAACCGAGATTCATTGACAAAATACCATTAACATTTGAAATTTGAGAGGACAAAAAATGCGCTACACCAGGGGAAAATTATAATAATAAAATATACACACAAAATCTGAAATAAAAGACGTTAAATTATACCGAGAAATCATAGGAAGTCGTGTATATGACTTCGACGAGACCTGATATATGCTATACAATAATAAAACTGTCAAAAGATCATCGAGACAGGCAATAAAGGATTTAAACAGAGCTAACAAGTCTGTTGTTATTTAGAAAGGAATTAAAGAACAGAAGTTAGTATTTAGAAAATCAAGAACTCCCCTAAATGAATAAGATATTGTTTCAGACTATCAGAAAATAGGTATACTATTATATGGAAATCTTAGTAGCAACAGATTGTATCTCTCTCTACGTGTGAAGCAGAATGTATCGCGATCGCACACACAACTCAGGAAGCACTCTACCTAAAAAAAAATATCCTAAATACTATTTTAGAGCCAAAATTAACTAAAAACCTCGAAACAATTAATTGTGATAATCAAGCCACTATAATCTTAACACAGAACACGATAATCAACCAAAGCTCTAAGCATATAGATATAAAATAATATTTCGTTAAAAAATGAGGTGAAAAAAGGAATCCATTATTTTGAATTACATATCATCAGAACCAAATATCGCTGATGTATTAACGAAACCCGCAACAAGAATAAAGTTTAAAACTTTTACTTCCAAACGTGTAGGGAGATTCTACTGACTATTTTTACGGGCCTGTATGTATATACATTGCTATATATTAAAACCCCCCAAAACATTTCTGGGCAGGGCGTTAAATTGAATCAATTTTGATTGTATTATCACTTTAACCTACTAATGCGTAACTAATACTTTTACTGAAATAAAAAAGCCACATTTTGCAAACATTTTCTTTACTAATTTTCTTTTGGAAAAATAATTTTTGCATCACTTTTTGCAAACATTTCCTGTGCGAATTTTTTTTTTCGACAAATAATTTTTGCATGCTTATGCGCACATAAATAACAATTGAATTTTATTTTTTGTGCATCTTAGTTTTCTTTCATATTTATAAAAAAAATAACCTATTGTTTTGCATTGTTTCAATTAACAAATAAAAAATATCTTTTTAAACGGGTACATATTGCATGCATGTTTATTTATATGTATATTTATTTTATGTACCTATGTATGCGTTTTTTCACAAAACTGCATATTAAAATTCAAGCAATGACCTTTTATAACATTCCCACCCACTTTAAAGGTAAAACTACATCCCCTTTGTTATTTCTTTCTATAAGTATGTATGCTTTAAATTTGACTAAAATTGAAAATGCCGTATTTTTGCATTCTAAAATTTAAAGGTCCAAATGATTTCGTATTTTGTTATGTATTTGAATATAAAATATATATTTATTTTCAAGAAAAATGAGCATGAGGAACTTCCCCTATTATAAGAAATAGGAGGGTGTTACAATATTTTTGCTCTATAATGGGACATATATTTATTTGCTGTCCACCGCAGCAAAATGTGCATAAGGCCGGAAGGTGGAGAGTAGGCAAGTCCTCCTAAACGAGGGGCACACTTAGTTTTTCCAAAATTGCCTGGCCCCCGTCGGTATTTGCCGGTCGACGCGCTTCAGGCGACAAGCAATAAACTTGCCCCATCCGAAGGCTAGGTGGCAAGGCCTGGGAGGGTGAACCTCCTGGGTATTACACAGGCGGTGTACCTCAGTCCACAGGTGCTGGGCTGATTCCCGGCCCCTCACCTTTCGAGCTGAGTGTCATGAACGACTCATTGAGGTGTCCTAAAACCCGTCCTCCTGCAGCCGAGGCCGCTAGGAGACACATCCCATTATACAGAAGTATAATTGGGTAGTTATTTAACTTGCTGCCCACATCAGCAATATTTGGAACAAGGCCGGGAAAGTGGAGATCTGAAGCAGCCTTCCCCAAAGTAGGGACACTCCGGCAATTGAAAATATTGCCTGAGTAACCAAGTCGGTATTCTCCGGTCGGGGCGCCTCAGGTGATAAGCATTAAACTTGCCCCAAACTGAAGGCCCGGTGGCAAGGCTTTGGAAGGTGGACCTTCTCGGTATTACCCAGGCGGTGTATCTCAGTGCGGTGTATCTCAGGGCCTGTTCCTGTCGGGCTGAGTGTCCAGAACAGATCCTTGACGTGTACTACTACCCTGTCTCCCTGCTACCGAAAACGCAAGAAGACATATCCCATAGAGGCACTATAATGGGGTAAATATTTATATTTATTTAAAAGTAAAATACATTTAAAAGAATAATTTGGCACAAGATTGAACATGGGGATAGGGGAAGGGGCGATCTTTTCTGACTAAAACAAATGTAGCTTAACTAGTTCCTACTTTCACTCTACTTTCACCACAATACCACATTCATACTATAAACCATTCAGCATATACATACTTCACCACTCACCATAAATCATACAATGATAACCTAATTACAACCCATAAGTAAAGGCTGATTCGGATACAAACATTCTATTATACAATATAAAATGAAATATGTACAATGTTAGTAACAACTCCCCTTTTACTAAACTGTCGCAGATACGTTGACTCGAAAGGGGGATGCGGTCCCGAACGCTTTATTAACAACACCTTTTACGAAACCTTCGAAAGGAACCTCGCATCTCTGACGTATGAAGCGATCTGTCACCTAATTTGGAAGGGAAAAGGGGCTACAAAAACGGAACAAATTAAAACGGAGCCTAATGATCACTGTCATACACTAGCTACGTTATGAACACAGAAGCCTAAAAATAGTTCTACTCTAGTCTAAACAGTGACCTTCTCTTGACTAAAAACGAGTGAAAGCGTGCGTGCGTTTCTGCTACCCTAAATTCTTTTTCCTAAGGAACATCCCAGAACCAGTCAAGACTTGCTTCTCTGAGCCGACACACGCGCACAACTGAGACCAACCTTTCACCAAAGTCTTACTCGCTCTCGGTCTTGATACGAACTTTCAAATTATAACGGAAGATTCGTATAAGGTCAAGGAGAGCGAAGTCCCCAAATCCGTAGACGACTCTCATGCCTGTGTTCCAAATCACACCTCATAACTGCTAGCAAGGTGAGACACAATTCTATCCTATCCGTTATCGGTGTTGCTACAGACATTTAAAGGGACCAGAGTTAATTATGATATGTTTAGTATGGCAACCTGTAACAAACTCAATCAGCGGCAATAAATGAAGGCGTTATCTAAAGTCTCGACTTCATCGCCGAACCGTTTGCAAATAGGAGCAACCGCCAAGCCAGATGAATGGAATCTCTTAACGACCCAGAGAGAATCTCGAATTACCAGCCAGACCAAGGAGGTCTCATCGTTAGTGAGACCTCCCGACAAAAGCCTCCAAGGCCAGATCGAGCGAAGCTGCCCCTTCGTCAAAGGGAGTCCCTCACCTATAACATCCGTTAGGGATCCCTTCACTAAAACCTGATATAATGCTTTTCAGGACAACAGCAGAACGTTAGAGAAGCTTTTTTTCACTCTTAAGACAAAATTCAGCGCGCGCTGGCACTCGTGATAGAAGGGCCATTCACCTCGGGAAACCTGTGTGCCTCCCCCTCGATCTAGTGCACCCCTCTCAAAGCTGAAAAGGTTTTCTTGGTGTCCTCTATCCAGAGGGCACCGTTTTTCCTACTTTGTATGCACATTCGATCTAGGTAGTAGAGCCGTAATGTGTGGACCGGACTCTCTACGTTTGGCATACCTGGACCGCCTTCAGAAGGATGGAGATAACAGATATCATGAGAGACCGTAGGAGACTTTCCAAGCCATAAGAAGTTGAAAAGATCCCCCTGAAAATATAGCAGAGTATCCCACGTGATAGGAAGAAGTGATAGACGATAAAGATAAGATTACAAACCTCTGCTCTTCCCTTTAATGAACGGTTTCTACTGATTCACGGCGCGACTACGGATCGTACCGCTTTCAGAACATCCGACCAGCTGGAGGTCTGGACCTAACCAGACGCCGAGTATCTTGCAAGGACCCTCGCTCAAACTAAAGGGTCCCTGAAGAAGCATACCCCTCCAGGTACCGATGCGCAAACCCGAAGACATTTCGCAGTTAATTTTGTCCCCTGTTACCGTTTCATACACTCTGATTTCTAAATCCACAACACTAATCTCAGCATTGCTCGTTACAAGCACGGTTACATCGTCGGTGTAGGCGGAGTACTTTATCTGGGCATCTGCACCTGGTAAAGCAATTCCGCATAGGACCGGGTTCACCTTTAGCCTGGGAATATGAGGCTCGATCGAATGCACATACAGAAGGGGTGATAACGGACACACCTGATTAATTGAGCGTGGCAAACTAAAGAGTCTCGACCCCTTCTCATTCACTTCTACCTTCACCCCCGGGTTAGCATAGAGAAGATTAATCCACAAGTGAAATACCAGGCCAAAACTGGCCGCCGACAAAACAGCCCCCTAAGTCCTGATGGTCAACCCTATCGAAGGCTTTGGACTGATCTAAATTGATGAGTGCGGCCTCAATGTCCACTTTTTCTATCATCAAGCGTATTGTGTGCAAGTTGTCCTGGATTCTCCTGCCCTTCACAACAAACGTTCGCTCGGGGCTAATAAGACGATCTAGAACACGCGTCAGACGATTTGCGAGAATCTTGGCTAAAATCTTTAAGTCAGCGTTACGTATCGTTAAGGGCCGATAATTACATAACCCATCCCCACAATCTTTATTTTTGCGAGCAAGCTTTATCACACCCACAGTAAAATACTTGGGGAATAGAACCGTTCCTAAAACATGAGTTAAATAAAACCGTCAGCAAGGGAACAAAGATATGCGACAAACTAAAATACACTTCGTAGAGCAAATCACCGACCCCGGTAAATTATTAAGGCCAACCCACTTTAAGGCTGAAATGAATTCATCCTCCGTTATGCCACTTTCGCACCTAGCCGATTCAGTCGTCAAGAGACGAGAAAAGACAAGAGAAATTCCTCTGCACGCAGTTTAACGGCACTGTCTGTTGCTTCCTGCGGCATTGTTTTTAATATAGCCCTAATCACTAAAGCTCGGTGCTCCTTTTGAATAAAGGAGGCAAGCTGAGTTTAATTATGTTAACGCTAGCACTCCCCCTCCTTCACCGCCCGATCTAGTGTCGCTTTAACTGCCCTAGAATCTAGGTTGAGTCTGTTGCTAAAGTTGGCAGAAAAGAATCTAATGGGTTCATTAATTTTTATCCACCACTTATTCCCAATGATTGCTTCCGTCAATTTCCGCCTTAAGTTGAGTAATTGCCCGTCACGGAAGCCCATCACATCGAACCATAACCTGTTGAGCTTCCAATAACCGGCTGATTTAGGCTTAAGTCTATCTAAGTTTATTCGAACACAAACACGTCTGTGATCCGAGTAAACTATATTGTGGACACTTGGACAAGTAAGAACCCCTACGTCGATCCGCCTCACTAAGAACCGGTCGATATAACACCAGAGTTGTAGAGGACCGAACCCACATCTACCTGTCCAAGTCCACACTAAGTTACGGGGCTTTTTATTTCGGAATTCTCGATGAGATCAAAGTTATCCACAAATTCACAAAACAGCACCCCGATCTCTGTTAGTACCCCTAGTAGGTAACCAAAATCGATCTAACTCGCGTTCAAATTTCCCGCTAAAATAACCGTTCGAGAAGTTTACATGAATGTAACTAGCCAGAATCCCCTCTCGAGTGAGAATTAAAGTACGATGAGTAACCACTAAAGGTCTAAGACTGCGAACGCAAATGGTCACCAATAATAAGGTGGATTTCCTACACGCAACATATATCCACTCCGAGGTGGTGCAGGTCAAAATTAAAGCGTCATTTCCGCGAGTCAGCCCTTAGACCTTGGACATTAACAATAGCAAGCTTGAGATTCATGATTGTGCCTTAGGGTGGATAACCAGAAACGGACATCACGAACGTAAGCGTGCCAATGCCTCTCGTGAGGGAATACGTACCAATCTTAATGTCGATGAGTCCATCACGAGAGATACCGCCGACGTGCGTTGAATATGTTAGTTTCGCTATTCTATACAGGGAGAGGAACATTTTAACCTGGACCCTCCCAACACAATATTTTCCTAGGTGTCTTATGTCTGAATCATTTAAAATTGCTATGGGCACTACTAGATAAAACGACTTATTGGTTTCTTCTATCAGTGTTTATAGATTCTTTGCCTCATCCTTTTTTCTCATAACGGTTAACACCCTTTTAGCGTTGGGAAAGTTGGGAATGTCCTCTATCTGCTTACCAATCACCTTCCTGAAATCTATATACTTGGCTATGTGCCCCCCAAATACACAAAGTTGTTGATTTAAGGGTCACTAATCTTACAGATGTCTTTACCGGGCAAATATTATTGTCGTTTCTTTTTTTCAGAGGGGTATTTTCCATTGGGTTGGGTCTTTATGGGGGATGTGGAAGGAGTATTATGAGTGGGGGCAGGGATAGCTGGGACAGGGTATGGCTTTTTAATAGGGCTAAGTCATATCAATTTGGGTAGTTTTGCGTGGAAGAGATGAAACAGGAGGAGGCATTTTATCAGGGGTACTGGATGCAGGTTTGCAAGTGGAGTCAGTTATGGGGTTTATCTCACTCTGCGTTTTGGGGATTGGTTTAGGAGAAGGAGATTGGGATACAGGAATAGAGTTTTCTTTAGGGGGCATCCAGTTTTATTTTGAGATTAACGATCTCCACATACTTCGCCTTGTCGGCGTCTTTTTCTAGCATGGCGTCCTTCCTTGATTTTTCAAGAGAGACTCGGCCATGTTTTTTTTTTTTTTATTGCTATCGCTCATAGTTGGTCCTTTTCAATTTCTTCAGAAGAGACGCGGTATCTTTTACTACTAATTCAATTCGCAGATATTGCCCCACTCTTGACTAATAGTTTGGAGCTGGCGTTTTTAGGGAACTCTCCCCATAGTTCGCACACGTGGGTCTTCTGTCTGCCAACATTATGGGTAGTTTGTCATCAGCCACTTCCAAGAAGAATAGTAAAATCGTAAAGTTCTCTTTTTCAAGGAGCAGGTAAAAATGCCACACTCAGTGAAATTCTTCGCATTGGACGGCAACGATTTCCCCGTATTTAAGCATAAATGATTTAATGTGTTCGCCTCCCACGTGACAATCGGATACAGTGATTCGTCATCTTTCCATATTTTCAGTACGAAGAATATTGTTAGTGGTTATGATCCCTGTTTGGGACAGAGAAAGTTACTCTTGCGCATTGTTAAAAAGGGCGATCCAAGTATTATAGCTCTTACACTTGATGAGGCATATACCCGTGGTTGCTAGGAGGTTGTTTACTAATTCCGAGTTTGCGCGAATGAGTTTCTTTGTTTTGCGGTAAACAACGAAGAGAATCAGGCATTTATTTTTTTTGTTTTTTTTTTAAAGGTTTCAACATTTCAAAATACTGTTAAAAATAACAGTAAAAAATCAGCGTGTAAAAATAATCCGATGCCAAAAATTGGTAACAACAACAAAATAACAACAACAATAACAATAGCAAAAAGAAGCAGTAGCAGAAGCGCAAAAATGTCTTACCAATGCATTATAATGGGGTAGATATTTGCTTGCTGATTGTTGCAAAGTCGGAAGGTGGAGAATAGGCAAGCTCCCTTAAAGGATGGACACCCTTGTCTCAACAAAAAAAAAGCGCCATGTTCGGCATTCCCCGATAGGGGCGCCTAAGGCGAATTGCAAAGAATTTGCTCCACCCTAAAGCTGAGTGGCAAGGTATGGGAGGCTGGACCTCCTATGTGATAAGAACGATTAAGAACTATTTTAATTTAGTCATTTATGTGATACCCAAGCGGTGTACCTCAGTCCGAGAGATGCTGGTCCGGTTCGGGGCCCCTCACCTATCGGGATGAGTGGCAAGAACGGATCCTTGACGAGAACTATACACTGTCTCGCTTCAGCCGAAGCCGATAGGAGAAACATCCCATCATCCAGCAGTATACTGGGGTAGTTATTTAAATTGCTGCCCACGTCAGCAACATTTGGCACAAGGCCGGGAAAATGGTGATCTGAAACAGGCTACCCTAAAAGAGGGTAACTCCTGCAATTGCAAATATTGGCTGAGCCAATCAGTCGGCATTCCCCGGCCAGTGCGGCTCAGGCGACTTGCGATAAACTTGCCCCACCCAAAAGCCGAGTAGCAAGGCCTGGGATGGTGGGCATCCTATGTGATACCCAAGCGGTGTATCTCATTTCGGCAGGTGCTGGGCCGGTTCCTGGCCCTTCACCTGTCGTGCTGAGTGTCAAAAACGGATCCTTGACGTGCACTACTACCCTGTCTCCCTGTAGCCGCATCCGCTAGGAGACACGCCCCATCATACAAACGTATAATGGGGTGTGTTTCCGTACTGGCATGGTGTGTTTTCTGTTAGAATTTATTGTGGAGTGAGTTTAAATACAGTTGTATGAGCTTATCGACGATTTTATTGAGAAAAATGTTGTTTATTGTGATTTGTTGCATGTTTGTTATTTCTTTGTAAAATGTTTGTAGAGGTGATGCTATAATTTATGAGCGGTGAATCATAAGCACAGTTTTATATATTCCTGGGCATCGCTATGGTAATTTAGGAGTATTGAATTATTCTTATTAGGTTTTTGGTATGTTGAGGTTATGTGTCTAGTGAGGTCGCTTGAATCTATAAATACGTCGAGAAATGGCATTTTAATGTTTATGTTTAGTTCATGTGTAAATTTAAGGACAAAGTGTGTGTTTTAGGTTAGTTTCAGTTTTTTAATGTTTTGTAAGGATTCGACTGGAATGAACATGGGGGCGATGTATTGAGTATGGATAGTGTGTGTGTGTTTTTTTTTATCTAAGAAGATTTTGTTTCTGAGGTTGATCATATAGTATTCTGGGAATTTAGGGAATGAAAATGATCCCATTGAAGCACCCTCGATTTTTGTTGTATGTTTTCCCATTAGAGTTACTGAAAGGGACTCGTGTGGTGTATTTTTATTGATACTTCTGAAGCTTTCTTTTTTTATTGCTGGAGGGGGTATCGTATTATGGTTGTAATCTTGATTAAGCAGTATTTTAATTTTTCGGCATGGAGGAATGCAGTTTTACATTTGTGCGGGAAGTTTAATTTAAGATGCAGTCGATGGTAGATTTTCTGCAGATTTACAGCATGTGTAAGGCTGGGCAATGCTATTGATTTGCAATATTTTATACTGAGGTGGGTTTTGGAGAGATTATGTGTCTTAGAGTTTATCCTGTTTTGTAAATTTTAATTTTCCCGTATACTTAGCCGGGTTTATCGTCTCTTATATTTTATAATATATTTTACATTTTATATTTTTATTATTTTTATTTTTTTGATAACAACAAATTTGGGCCGCAATTTTATAAAGCCTGTCGGCTAAAATAAATTAAAAACAAACGCTTGGTGAATGGAAGTTCTATCCAGAAGAATCGGAAACATTACTCTATATCGACTGTGCTTGAATATTGACTTGCTGACAAAATATACATACGTATATATATATATATATATATATATATATATATATATATATATATATATATATATATATGTCTGTATGTATGTGTGTGTAAGCACGTATATATATATTATATAATATTATATTATATAAATGTGTATATATTGCATATAAATATATATACATATATATATATACATATGTAGGTATGTACATGTAAATATATATATACACATAACCACATATAAATATATATATATATATATATATAATTAATTTTCTAAGAATGAAGAAATATTAAATGAAATGAATTGCTATATGATACTTCAAGTATATATAAAGCTGAGTTTACGATATATTGCAAGTAAAAATTGTTAAATATTATTACCAGGAACAAAAACATTGAAAATAACTTAAATATACTCTTACGTGTTAGGTATTTATTATCTAAGTTATAGTCTACAGAAATCATACATTTATGTAAAATACATGTTTATTTAGTTATTCAATGAATGAGTCTCATTGCAGTTTCTATTTTCATGGATTGAGCTCTTTGCTGCTGCTATTGCATTATTTAGAAGGTTTAGAAATAGTCCAAATGAGAGGAAGTCTGAATGAGAGGAAGTCCAAATTTGGAGGAAGTTCAAATTAAAGGAATTTTACTGCACACGCACACACACACACACACACACACACACATATATATATATATATATATTACATATAAATATAGATATACAATCATATATATATATTACATATACATATATATATATATATATATATATATATATATATATATATATATATATATAGCAATGTCCCACACAATCTAGGAAAAGAAGCTATCGCATATTGGATTGACAAACATACACAGACTTTACACCCCAAATTCAATAAACAATTCCTGATTGATAGCATCGACATAATCCGCAATAACAACTCCTTCCAATTCAATAAAGTCAACTACATCCAAATACTAGGCACAGCAATGGGTACCAAAATGGCACCGACATATGCCACCCTTACACTCGCCTTCCTAGAAGAGACCCTTTATGAAAGGATAGAGCAAAAGTACGGGCACAATATAAAAACACTATTCATAAAATCTTGGAAAAGATACCTAGACAACTGCTTTATCCTCTGGAGAACCTCATGGGGGGATATCAAATAACTCCACACTTTGCTACAAAATCTACACCCAAAAATAAACTTCACGCTAGAACAAAGCCCCACAGCACTACCTTTCCTAGACATCCTAGTAACAATAAAAAACAACAACATAATCACAGACATCTACCACAAACCCACAGACACTCAACAATACTTCCACTTCAAAAGTCACCATCCTAAAAAATGTCTAAAATCAATACCCTACTCCCTAGCATGTAGAGTCTGCACCATAGTAACAGACAGACACCTCCGTTCAACTAGACTGAATGATGCACAAATAACACTGCGGAAAAGAGGATGCCCAAAACCACTAATACAGAAAGGTATTGAACTGGCTGAAAAAAATTCCAATAGACCAACTAAGAACCCCAAAAGAACACAACAAAGAACACATTCTTGCATACGTCTCTACACACAACACAAACAACCCAGAACTATTCACACATATAACAAAAAACCTTATCCTCCTCAATCAGAACGACAAACTAAACAACATACTTACAACAACAAAAATAATAAAAAGCAAACGCCTACCCCAAAACATAAAACACATCCTAACTTCCTCAAAACTCGCCCCACATACTACAAAAGGAGTTGCAAAATGCAACAAACCGCGATGTGAAGTATGTGACATAATAATAGAAGGTAACACGTACACATTCAAAAACCCAGCACAAACATTCAAAATAAAAGAGGATATAAATTGCACCTCCAGAAATGTAGTATATCCACTAAGATGCACAACATGCAACAACTCCTACATAGGCGCCACCAAAAATCTCAGCAATAGAGTGTCCTTACATAAGAGCAACATCAACATTGCAGATTACATACACCTCTATGTTTCAAAACACGTACACACATGCAGTGGAAACACCTTCAAAATAATGCCAATCTTCCAAACAGACAATTATTTTTATTTACTTACACAGGAAAAAAACTTCATCACCAGATTCACTCCTGAACTGAACAAAACCTAATACCATCACACAAAAACATGAAATGCAAGGTACACTCGCATGCACACCCATACACATACACATATACACACCCACACATAAATCAGAACCGACATATTAAAACACACACACGTGCGCGCATAAAACTACACCCAGACATAACACCCCTATCTCTAATACAACACACTGAACTATACCAACCCTACTTAACCTCGAAACCAACAACACTAGGAGCCACCTAGAACCATAGTATAATATCTGTTCCAACACCTCGCTCCCTGCTCAGTCAGGGGAGGAGAACCCCCTCATGACTGAAATGACTATCATCCCTTCTATCATCCCCCTCCCATACCTACACCCCCTCCAATGCCCCCCTCTGGGGAACAAAATCTTCCCCACACTAGGAACCGATCCTGGGTCTGGCCATACCCACATGGGGAGACAAATAAATAGAAAACATCCCCTATTTTAAATACACCCCTCTTTCTAAACAAACATAATATTAGACTAAAACGAAAAATCTCAATACTAAAATCCAAGAATCCAAAAAATAAATATCAAAATAGAATGAAAGCACCCCTACCCTTACTTCAGAAGAGCCAGCCCCCTCTCCCCACACATACACATTAATAACGACCTCGGACCACAGCCGCCTTCCTAATGAAGCAAATACCCCCAAAATACTATAAAACAATATACCCATTCCCCAACCAATAAAAGCAAACACACACACGCACACACACGCACACACACATAAACACACACGCACACACACACGCGCGCACACACACATACACACACCCTACCGCACCCTCAAGGAAAAGAAAAAAACATTAGCAGAAAGAGATAGCTACTACAGCGAGGTCAACGTCTCCCTGGACAAACCAAATAAAAAAGCAATAAAAATTCAGCATACCAATGTATAATAAACAATTAAAAGCCTCCACCCCTTGGAAAAACTTCAAACTAACTACGAAAATCGCCATTTTTACACATTTGAAAATAATTTCAGACGAGGACGCATCACAGACCGTCTGAATCGCGCGTAAACGATTTCAATGACTTAAAAACATTATTACAATGATCCAAACATAATTCCCAATGAAACACTAAGACACGGAATAATAAAATAATGTTAAAAAATACACATTGTTGGTGACTACTCCCTTTTTTAAATATATATATATGTATGTATATATATATATATATATATATATATATATATATATATATATATATATATATATATATATATATATATATATATATATATATATATAAGACATCTCCAGACATGGTGTACACATAAAATAGTTACACAATCATTTCATGTGTTTACTATAGTTTGGGTCTATTTCTAATGAAGATCATTTAAGTAGAAATTTGTGAATAATTAAAGCATACAATAAAAAAAAATAAGTAAAAACAATATAAGACATACCTTTTTTAAAACAAACATTTTTAATAACGAACTACACGGACGATAGATTAATTTTAACTCGTTCTGCAGATAAATTTATGCAAAGATTATGTCGCACTATTTGGAAAAAAAAGCGCAAATGTTTAATGTCACATGTAATTTTAAATAATCAAATAATAACGATTATTTTTAGTCAATTTTGCTTTTGTAATGCTATTTTCTCATAAGTCATATATTATATTATATGGATATATATTTTTATTATTGGAAACGTGTATAAAAAAAAAAAACTCGTAGAACTTCTTATCGCGCAATATTGTAATGTAATATTATTTTAAGCATTTAACAATACGTATATTTTGTTGTAATTAAAATAATTATATTACCGAGAAAAAAGGAATCCAGAAACATTTTTATTTTTTTACATAATAATATTTATTTTATGTCTGATTCCATTTACAACATTAAGGTAAGTGAAAAACATAACGGGAATTGATGTATATATATATATATATATATATATATATATATATATATATATATATATATATATATTGTTTGATTTGTTAACTTTATAAAATGTTGAACTTTTTTCGACGTACTTATTAATTTATTTATTTTTTATTTTTTGTAACTTAAATTATTCGGGTAGTACACCTAAACGTACTTCTCTAATATACCTACTCTTATTATACAAGTTTATTTAATAATCACTGGATATCGAAAATATCAGTAACATATAAGTGGTTATTGATTTTTGCAGGGTGTGTCGACGGCTTTAAAAAACATCACTACATAGGAATGTTGTTTTATGCTTCGATTATATGAACACGATTTTGTCTCGCATCCTCATTTTTTGTATGCTGTAAGAAATTACACAAAAATATCAGCAGTTTATTTGCAGACTTTTCTTTTAAATGGACACACAGTAAATATATATATATATATATATATATATATATATATATATATATATATATATATATATATATACGGGCAGCGAAGTCTGACATTTATGAGATTTAATGATGACCAACAATATTTCACACTACAATATTTTTTTTTCTTATCGAAATCCGTAAAATAGACCGGAATTTAGTAACTTAGAGAAAAATATATGCTATTCTACAGTGCACTCTCAAAACCTCCTGTTTCTTTTAAAAATCATTTAATATAAACTTCTTTTCATTTAACGATAAAAAAACATTAAGATATTTACATGCGGAATATTAACCATCATGTCATGCAAAAAAAACAATAACATGAACACGTATATATTCAAGATATATATTCTTCGTAGTTAAAAAGAAAGCAAACTAAGAAATCTACATGCAGAGGTTGAACCTACACGCAAAAATAATACGCTATTAACTTACCCACAATATAATTTTAACCGCCCGCTGTTCTCTTCTTTTTGCTAAACGACGAATGTAAATGTGGCTTTGACACTGATAGATATACAAATAAAGAGTATTATAAACCTTATTAAAATCACCCCCCGATTTATACACTAAAGTTCTGTAATTAAAAAAAAAAGATTTAATCAACGTTTTTGGAGTCTATAAGGAGCGAACTCACCCACACACGGACACAGTGTAATTTATATAATTGTGGAGATAAAACTAAGGTAGTTATTAACAGAAACGTCTGTAACACGGTTTAGAGAAATACTGAAAATAGCAATATAAAATGTTATAGTTCAATACTCATGTATGGCATATTTAGTATACATATCAGAATCGTTCTATCTATATAGATTGTTGCCTCATACTTTAGTGCATAGCTATCTTTTAATTTATATAGATATATTTCCGTTTCACTACTCTTATTTTAAACGTCTCTGTTTTAGAGGAACGAGTACGGAACTACTTTGGAATAAGAAAAATCTTATTGACAACAGATTTAGTCTGGGTCAATATGTCGAAAATTTCCCAATCGAAAAATAGATTTTTCGTCCCCTGATGGACAGAAAGAGATTAGGCAGATAGGTTTGGCTCAAAGGTTAGATTATTGGGAAGCTATTATAACGATGTCTATTTTTCCATACGTTTCTTGACATGAATATTTATATATTTCCTTGTTGATAAAAAGGATTAGATGATTACGTATTACCTGTATTTATTTAAAATTACTGTAACATGAAATATATTATGATATTGGTAATTTGTTATTTATTTATGGAATTTCGATTTCAACCAAAATATGTTCAAATATATTCTAACATACTTAAAAGATTTTGTTTAGGTGTGATAGAATAAACATTTATCATATTATGAGAAAAGCTAAAATGTTGGAGTAAGTGGTTGGTACTTTAAATTTTACCCAAACGTTTTTGCAACACTCTTCTCACATTTAAAAATGTTTTATTTGCGATATATCTAATAGTATTTAAAATTTACTGTAAACGATTACAAGTACAAGCGAGGGGTATATTTTGACTGACAACTTAATAACTAAATTATAATTTATTTGTTATTTTCTATGAATTGTTTAATTTCGTATCGAAATTTTACATATTACCTCCTATGTGTTTAATATTAATATCAGTAGTAATAATAGAAGTAGTTTATAAATATGTGTAAACCATATATATATATATATATATGTGTGTGTGTGTGTGTGTGTGTGTGTGTGGGTATGTGTGGGTGTGTGGGTGTGCGTGTAAAGGGAGATATATAGATAAATAGATACATTCTCTGATAATGACATTATAAGTGGTTTTCGTAGGGTGTTTAATTGCGCGTCTTCTCAAGTTTATAGTGGTTTTTAATAAATATTTTATTGTCACTTATATTTACGTAAATAAAACAAAGACAATATTTTCTTTATCCGTTGCTGATGTCGTTTTATGTATAAAGAAAATATAGATTGTCGTTAACATCTATGCTTTTTGAGGGGCATTGGAGTCCAATTTTCCCTTAAAATGTGACTTTAACGCAGGGGAGACTGAAACCTGTTGCTATGGATTCAAATGCTCTTAAATAACAGCAAAGCAGAGGTTTTAATCTAAATATTTCTCATATGATACATTTCCTCTCTTTTTGAATAAGGCTAGGAAATTACATAATTATCAACCGGATGAATCCCACCAGTCAAGGATGCTGGATATGACCCTTAACTATATCCAGTGGTGAGGCCCAAGCTTGCGGGCTTTGGGGAGTGTGGAATCACCCTTTAATTACCATTGCTCCCAGGTGCACTCTGACCCGGAGTGGTAGTACCTGCTAGTGTCCCAACTATGGTTTAAATAGAAACCGATTGAAAACAACAAATATATTATATTAAAAAAAAATTATTCAATATCTTTGGATTCGGAATTAAATAACCCGAAAAGGGTTGATATTCCGTAAAACAATAACAAACACGAACCCACCGGCCAAGCTATTGTATAAACTCGGTCATACATCTTTGTTACAGTTGAAGCCAAATGGTTCCAACTGTTCCAAGTACACGCTCTTGCTCCTCACCTTTACAGCTCCAACAACCTCTGTCCTGGATCGGCTCATCAATCCCATATTCTCGGTTCCGTGTCCTTTTCCTATCAGCTTCCGTCAGGCAATATTCGACACTCTAGGCGTTAGGCTTGGCCCTTGGCATCCTTTTTACACTCGTTTTCGTTTCTATTTCGAATCCTTCTTATTCATAATGCATTCTTGCAACGAAGCACAGTCCCTTGCTATTTTACTTGTTTCTCTGAGGTGTGTGGACAATTCATTATGATTAGGATCTTCATCTTGCCCACCCCCGTCTTGCATAGACAGTAACGTGCCAGGCCAAGATCATCTGCTACAAGGTATGCGATGAGTGCTTACTTCTGCATGCGATTGACTAGACTTTCAACATTGCGTCAGCCACATTTATCCGGAATAGCTCTCGCATAGTGGTATTTTCGCTTGCAATTTTCGTTTTAATTGCTCCCAGAATTTGGAGCAGGCTATTTCTTGACTGCCTGCTAATAATCTACAAACAACATCTGACGCCAACTCCGTCGCTTGATCACGCGCAAACAACACTCTTTTCCGATCTATTAGACTGTATACTATTTTTTCACTTCTAACTAGCCATACCTCAAAACCCATGGTGTCTACGCTATAAGGAGGTATAATTATCACCTACATCGGCCGCTGTATTATCATTTGGAAATCTACTCAGCCCTCAAGCCCCTCACCTCCTTTTTAGCTTTAATCTACTTGTTCCATACAACTTGCTATTGGAAGCCCATAATACCTCTTTCTAGTCTATCCTTTACAACAAGACATCAATCGTTGCAAAGTTAAATCTTAAACTTTAAGGAAACACAGATAGATCACAAAACTGAGCAAAGTGTAAAAAAGGCTGTCAGAGGTAATGTAACCTCTTTCTGGCTATCCAGTCTTTTTGCAGTCTTTTGCTACTGGATAGTTGTTTTGGCGAGTTTGCCTTTAAACATATGACCAATCTACTTAAGTTTTCCTTTCCTTTTGATACCCCCTGTATCCCTTTCTCTCTTCACTTCTTTTGAACAACAAAAAAGATTAGTTGAATAAAAATTTTCTGTTAACACTTGATCAAATCTATAACCAAAGTGTGGTATCCTTCAAATCATTGCACGAAAAAAATGTACCTTTCCGGGGTTTTTTTTCATCGACAGTTCTCCCGTGTTGTTTTTTTTATTTTCCTGTTCCTTCAAAATCGGGTTCTCGATTTTAAAAAAGAAATGCTCCTGGTAGGATCCTGAGTACACGGAACCATAAATGGAATAACTCCGTGGGATTTACCTTGACTTTTACATTGGAAAGAAAATATGCACCAACCCTAAAGTTTTTTCCTCTGCCTATTAGTTGACCGTTCAAGGGTGACCATGCCCTTACTGGGTATTGTAAAATACCACTGAGATGCTCAAAACATAAAAACGCGTTCACATCCTTAAGCCTGTGTTGCAACACTCTTAAACCTGACCGGCTTTTCGCCGCTTCAACTTCGTGTTTTCGTTTGAAATGGCTTGGTTTTATTTTCACCGTCTGAGCGCCATGGTAGCTCTGAAATATATTGCACCTTTAATTCCCCAGGCAATTAACAAATAAATATCAGTAGTTATTTTTCTTATAAACAAAAAAGATTTATTCTTCACTGAATGTTACAAAACGGCTCCGTCATAAATTGTGATCCTAGACACGTATATTCAGACGAATGGATTACACTTATGAAGAAATCCCATAAGTATAGGGCTTGTGTTTGTACAGTGTAGATTCAGAGCTCTAGTATAGGGCGAGACTTAAGTCAGGTGATTCTGTGTTCGGTGTGATAACCTCGAGTACTCAGAAATTGTATGTTCGACGCTATTATTGCTTATATTACATTGAAAATCAGGTTAGCTTAAACCTTCCTGTGATTACAAGAAAACTATTTCACATTTTTCAGAAAAAAAAGAATTTCACTACGTTTTTAAATTCTCAAAGTTTATAAAACATTCCTTTTCTTTATTCTTCTTTACTTTGCCACTTCTAACAGAAGTGTCCATTGCCTTATCAACATTTTACCATGAATAACAGGGGAGGCCCAATTCTTTAGTTGCATAACCAAAGGTCTTCTTTCTAAGGGACATTTCGTATGAGTAAAAAAAAAAGTAATAATTTTGTTATCAAATTCCCTGGACAAAATTAAATAAACACTTGACTTGGCATCCGCTAGCTTATATATCTTTATTGAATTAAACTCATAAGCTTGGACCTTTTCTTCCGCTTTGGGGTTTTTTCCTGATATATCGCCACACAAAACATCGTAGCTTGCGACAGGATTTCCCCTCAAATCTCTCTGCTCGCTTAGTTTTCTTGGGGTGAGGTTTGGGTCGAATTCAGTCTCCTAGGAGAATATCTTGCTCTGAAGTTGCGTTTTCTCCGCCCATGACAATGCTTTCTAATGTGATCAATTTCTCCATAATGCCAGCAATTTATAATGGCGATTATTGGATATGTAGTCACTTTTACTATGTGTCCGACGCACGGCATATATAGCCTTTCTCATACCCACTCTGACTCCTTCTTCCGGTGGGGTGGCGTGTTGGCGCTTCTCTGTGTTGGTTTTTTTTTCAAGTGGCCCTATAATAATTTTTGACCACTTAAATTTTGGTTAGGTCCTTTTCTTCACAGGGGATATCTATTCAACTAAACTTGTCAAATAGCTAAAATGCGCCTTATTAATATTTTATTTAGATACGTTTTTGTCCTGTTTTAAGCTATTTCGTTTTTCATGGTAGTTTATGAAAACCGGAAATTTCATGACAGAAAACAGTGTCTTCTTCACGAATGTAAAAAAATAATGGGTGCGTCTATTAAATTGATATCATAATCACCAGTTCCTAACAATGTCTTTCCTTTTCCTCATTATCACCAACATCATCACCGCCATCATAATCACCACCATCACCTTCATCATGATGATGGCCATCATCGTTACACCCAATGACACTCTAACATGCTAATGAAATGTTTTATAACCATGTGGAAAATGTTCACATCACGACTCAGAGATGAGCTATACCTCTGGCTTAATAATCTCAACGTCACCTAGAAACATAAAGCAAACCTGACAAGAAAAAAAGTCGCGTGTTATGTATGAAAATATATTTGGAATAAAGTTAAACGCATAAAATATAAAGTAATTTTAGCATCGTACCGCTACAATAAATTCTAAAAAAAGAATTCCTCAAGCATAAAAAAATGGAATGCTTTGGAATGGGCAACGTGATGCCCTTATTATCCAACTAATAAAATTAGCCACAGAGGCAAAGACAAAAGGAGTTAATTTACAGAAAACATTGCATACACTTTAATAAAGCTGCATCAAACGTTAAAAAAACTTTTCGTAGTAATTGTGCTAATCTACAGCAAACCTACGAATAGGTAATCACTTGGAAATTAAGTTATATAGTTAAAACTTTACACATACCTTGGCCTTTATGTTAAGACGTTAATTTCATTAATGCATAGTATTAGAACATGAATCCCCTGCAATATGAATGGGAGGACTTGGACTATAATAACGATATAGAATGCACTGCACTGGGATAATACAATTGACCTATTTAATACATAATAAAATGGAATGAGATGAGAGGACTAGATTCATATAGAAGACTTTTGATGACATAACTAACCATATTAAAAGTATATAATCGAATACACAGAAACATATAAGCGAAAAAACAGATTCACTAAGCACGGATAAGAAAATATAAACGAAACAAAAAAAATATAACTTCGAAACACGAACACTTACGCTGACCACTAGTCATAATATCTAATAAGAGATAATCCTGGAAACACCTGTACACTGCTCCGAAACAATAGAAACGCTGGAAGATATAGACATCTGTTCAGAACAAGTATATTACACCTATCTTTATTAAGGTATATAAAATAGAATACGCCCCAGGCAAAAAGAAAAGAACTCTCTACAGAAACAGTGTTGCGTCAAGTTAGCAAAAATATTATTCGGAAAGCCATGGTTCTGCCGTGAAGGAAATACACTCAGCGGTATTTAAATGACTGCTTTTTCAATTTGAAGACAAATGACATATACTAGTTTAAATACTGGAGATAACAAAATTATAAACATTATTTGCAACACGACGGCATGAACAAATAGAAGTACCGAGGCAAGAGAAGTGTGTTATAAGACTGAACAAGTAAAAAAAAAAAATCAATATTTTCATTCGTGCCATTGATAGTATATACACCAATTTGATTGATAAAATAAGTATATACAAGAAGCCATTAATATATAAATATATAAATACCTATGTCCCAAATCATGAAACCAACTGTTGTAGTATATGGCATTTTCTAAACGTATCAACGCAAGACCACCGAATTTTATAGAAACAACTCACTTTTCTTGGTTTTTCGGAGCATCATATTCTACATTGAAAGACTTTAAAACAGGCTTCGGAACCTACTATGTGATGCTCTTTTTCTTTACCCCAAACTCTTTCCCCAGAAGAGGTTTTGTACGCGCGTCTATGCTTTATCGTTATTTTTCTTGACAGTGCTTATCTGTGCTCCAAGCAATATCAAAATTGCACAAAACACAAGCTTAACAACAGCTATTAACAGTGCTCCTAACACTATTATTTGCCTGTATGTAAACGCCAATTTCATTCTAGAAGTGTAAGCTATGTTTAGTTTCAGAACACTTTCCGGTCGTTCGTTGTTCTACACAAGTCCTGGAGTGTGACTGGTTCGCAGTAGACAGAAACGTTTCCGATTTTTGGAATATTGTAACATTCATAAACTAAGCTTCTTTCCTAAAACTTTGCTAATATGGGTATCTGTTCCGCCGGTCTGCTTTCCAGCTAACTAAAGTATATTCGTTATCAAGTCCAATGTAAACAAATTTCTATCGAGTCCGCCTTAAATAACAAAAATATGCTCAAATTTTTACCATTCAGTATGATTATGCTAGTGCTCCTGGAACCCCTAACAATTATTCATACCTTTCCACGTATGGCCTACTGATTTTGGTAAGCGATGCCCCACCTGTAAAAATTGAATTGTTTGCATAAAATCATTTATTATTTACCATTTTGCTCGTACATTAATTGGTGAAACGAGTAAGTAAAACCATATAGGTTATGCCTATTCTGTAAAACCGTGTTTAGAGCATTCCCTTTTAAATTTCCAGTTCACTGTAAAGGCATAACCACTTTCGCTTGGCAATAATTTGCTAGATTAGAAGCAGTTCTCAATCTTACAATTAAATGATCCTCTTTAATATAGAAAGTAACTTTATGGAACGTTAACATGGCTCAACCTTTTTTTTACGATCAAAGTTTTAAAAAAGTTACATGCAAGTCTACGTTCTTTCACCTCTCCCTTTGTAGGTTTGCAAGATATGTAATTGGTGCAGTTACCGCTTTTATGAAAACACGACTCTATCTTCTTCTATATTGGCACCCCCGTAAACCTGTGACAATATATATCACTTGTGTTCCGTTAAGTTTTCTCATTCTATTTTTTATAGGAATAGATGTACCGTCTTGAACTTTTTCCGGGGGTGTCGAAGTACTAAGTTTCTATTATTTTGGCAATGCTTAATGAGTGGTCCTGGTTAATCGATAGGTCCTTACGTCTAACACAATGTTCATGTGGAAGTTGATATTAAACATCCATTTATGAGATCGGCATCCACTTGAAATAAAATGTCTGCAATACAGTCATTAGAAATATACATAATTGCAAAAAAAAAAAAATACAAATACAGTAATGTTCGTACAACTGCGGTATTACAACCTGGGATTTGGACGGTACTTCCTTAATTTTTACTAACTTCAATAAATCTAATCTCAACATTATTTTTCCAGATCAAGTAATTTCGAACACTATCACGGGACTTTATAAAATATTTATTCAACTTCTCTTCCTTCTCCTGTGCGACTTCCGAAGAAAACAGTACCGTCCATTTATAGATGGACAACGTTATTATTGATATTTCTCAATAAAAAATAACTGCGATATGAAAGTGTTTTTTTATTGATGTATTTGTTCAATATTAATATATCCCCCTTTTCGCTCTATTTACTTCTTTTTCTTATTACATATCTTTTCTAGAGTTAAACGCATCTTTCTCATATGTGACTGAGACTTTTGTTCTCACTTTTGTCGCAAGTTTATGTCTTTGATATCACAAGTGCAGGTGTGATGTATCTTTCAAGCCACAAGCCATAAACACGCTCAGCTGTCGAACTGCTTACTTGTCTTTATCAACATTATAACAAATAGCATCGCAGGATTCATGTAGTAAAATCAAAAAGTCCACTTTGTTCTTGATATTACAACTCACTCTACTTATCTATACTAGTTTTCTATTGACTACATTTGCAGGCACTCAAGTTTATCACAGGTCTTCGTATTTACTGTGGCGTAAAAGCAACTTACACGAAATTTGTAAGATAATTCGCCCATATATAGAATATAGCTGTCATATTTGGGCTGGTGCATCTGCTACTAGTCTCTCGCTCCTAGAAAAGGTTAAAAGGAGAGTCGCCAATCTGATAGGCCCTTAACTGGCATCTAAGCTTCAGCCTCTGCCCCATCCACGAAATGTTACATCCCACTGCCTGCTCTACAAGTATTTTAATGGTTAATGCTCTGAAGAACTGCACGCACTTGTGCCCCCACGACGTAAGAACCCTCGGCAAACTCGACAGGCAGCTAAATCCCACCCCCACACAATAGAGATCCCTAGATATAAAATATATTTCTACTCCACTAGTTTCTTCCCCAGAACCGGTAGACTTTGGAATTTCGATTCCGGATCCCTGCTTTCCGAAGTATACTGACGTGCAGAAGTTCCAGTGTAACGTGAACTATATCCTGATACCCAAAACCCTACATAGTACCCCAGTAGTTGTTGCCCCTGATAGTAGCCCTCTACACCAAAGTGGCAATGTGCCTTGTTTGGGGTTAAAATGTAATACAAAGAACTAAAAAATATATGATAAATAATAATTATTCTTTAGCTTAGAGAGGACAGTGATTTTGGCCTTCTTTCTGAAGTGAGAGAACTGGATTTATTGACGTAAATTGTAGAATGTCATAATATAAACGTTTTTTTTCCATGCACTAAAACATGCAGTAGATAAAGTTAGATAGATAGACAAATAAAGAGTCTTAGAGAGATAAAATGGAGAGAAACAGAAAGAGAAGGAGTGCTTAAAAGACTTGAAAATATTTCCGGCATAGATGTAACTTAAGGGATGCCATTAATCTATACGTTTTTTGTTAGGAGCAAAAAAGTAAACGCAAAATATTGTTGGGGATATAAGCGATAAGCAGTCTTGGAGTTATATGCGTTTATATAGTATGTGTCCATATTTTTTCTATCAAAAACTACATTCTTAAAAGTATAATAAATTTACTACTATTGTGAAGCATGCATATTTCTTTGCTTAAAGTAATAATCAATAAATATGATATAATTACTGTGTCGAATACGCCAAATTGTTTATCTTCATTTGCGCCAATCTAATATATATATATATATATATATATATATATATATACACATATATATACATATATATATACATATATATACATATATATATATACATATATATATACATATATATACATATATATATATATATATATATATATACATATATATACATATATATATATATATACATACATAAGAGATTAATCTTTTTACTAAACAATGGTTTTAGAAAGTTCAATTCCAATGTAAAAAATATATATGTATATATTTTATTATATCCATGCCGCTGTTCAGTCGCGAGAAACAAAATGTGCCCCTATAGGGTCCGCTGCACGTCTTATTGTGAGGCAAGGGTTGCGCAATCCCTAACCACACCTCTCGTGAATCGGCTCTAATTGAGTCCAGGAGCTAGGAGAAGTCCAGGGCGACTGGTAACAATGCCGAGATGAAGGGAGAACACATACTGTACTTGGAAGTTTACAATTGTCACCCGTGTAGTACTGACCAGGTTCAACGTTGCTTAACTTAGGTGATCTAGCGGGAACCGGTATGCCAACGTGATTATGCCATCTAATCTAATATTTTATTATTACTGCGAATGCTTTATTTGTATCAGATTGATTCCCTCTGTTTAAAGGATGTTTCTAATTCAGGAGGGTTAGCATTTATTAGTGGGGAACATTTTCACAAAATATGGATAAAGGCTGAAAACCGGAACTAGGGGTTAATGTTAACCTAACATATTATTAACTAAACTAGAATCTTTCAACATTATTCCAGATTCACTTCATTAAAATCATCACTAAAATCCGAAATAATGTACATATACATGATGTAGGGAGTTGAGGATAAAAATGTTATATACTAAAATATATGAAATATATGCAATGAAAGAATTGTTTGTTAGAAAAATCCACCCCCACTAATAATTGAGCAGCTAAGTAGATTTGTTAGTCAAAAAAGGTGTATGTCCTCAAGAAAAGTATCTTTATTTAAACACTACGAAAATGGGCCTACATCGGTGACAAAACAGCTATTCTGTCATCTACATGGGGTCGGGAATAAGGAGTATCGATGCTAAAAGGGGGTAAACAAGGGGGAATATGGATGAACACAAAAGAGGACTTCATGAGAATATCCATGCTTTACTCCAGTGAAACTTCGACAAATACTTAACTTACCTACTTTAGCATAAACACTCCGATACAATGCCAATGTTTATTCGGGAGACTCAATATTCGTTGCCTAGGTTACTTCCAAAAAGGACCCGAGACTAGTTCCATTCACTCTGCACGAGCGCGAAATTTTCATCAACCTTTCGTTGAAACTTGACAGTGATAGTTTCACCTTGTCAAGCTTAGTAAGCATTCTCAGTTGGTATTCATCTCTGTAAACATGTTTCTGCCGTGTCGACCAAAGCACGTTACTCATAACTGTAAGAGAGGTAATGATAACGATGTGTGTTTTTCCTCATTGTCGGTGCCCAGTTGCAATACGTGAAAATCGGATCCAATATAAAAAAACGCCCTTTCAGCACGGGACCCGTGACGCCTTCGACTAACTTACACAGGACTCGAAAGAAGGTATAATCGAAATCTTCCTCCCACACTCCGCATCAGACACAGCAAGGTGTATCTACAAAACTTGCATCGAAAAGATTTGTCCGACCCGGAGGGCATTTCGAATTATCAGCCGGCTGAGCGATGCCTCGTAATTATCGAAGCAGCTCATCCCAGACTCCAAACGCCATATCCAGCGACACTCCTCATTCGTAAAGCGGAACCTCTCGATATTTTGTGTTGAATAGATCTCCTCATCATAGCCCTATAGAGTACAATACGGGACAACACATATATCCGTTCTTTCACCTGTAGGGGAAAGCTGAAGGACAGTCAACACTTTCGATAAAAAACGCAGACGTTTCGAGGCAACATGTTTGCTTCACCCTAAGCCGGGTACACATTTTTGAAAGCATGAAATACTTCCTTAGTATCTTCTGTCCACAAGCCACCGTTTCTCTCCCATGGTGTACTAATTCGATTCAAATATATCATCCTGAGTCTATGTTTATGAATCTCGATACTAGGCATACCAGAGCGCATCAGACGAATGCAGATAACACATTTCCGGCTAACCATGGCTTACTATCGTCGCCATAACATAGCTAAAAAAACACGTACCAGCCCAACTATTAAGATATCCGGGAGTGAGAGCACTGCTAAATGCTCTAGGATGAGAGGGCAAATGTGTGAATTACAGATCTCTGCTCTACCCTTCCAAGAAAAATGTCTTAAGCACCACAATTTGGATGTAACCTGGCTCGCTTCCAATACTTCTGACAAATTTCTCTTCAATTGGGGTTCGGGGCCAAATTAGTCGCCGAGTATCTTGCAGGTTCTATCGATCTAGTTTACGGGACCCTAAAAAGGCATTCCCTCAGGACAGCCATGCCTACTTATAAAAATATATTCATGCACTTTATTTTGTAATATATTTATATATATATATATATATATATATATATATATGTATATATATATATGTTCGTGGGTGCATGTGTGTGTGATTGTATATATACATACACATATATATATATATATATATATATATATATATATATATATATATATATATTGTGTATATTTAGGCAGCATATTCTCCTTTAAGCATATATTGTTAAACAGCACAGCATTTTCTTGTTTGACAATTTTCCGTTTTTTTTTTCCAGTTTTCGAATAACTACTATATATATATATATATATATATATATATATATATATATATATATATATATATATATATATATATATATATATATGTATATATATATAGTAAGTTATAAAATAGTAAGCTATACTGAATATTCCGCTATTTATCCACTCTAGGATTCTTCAGGCTTATGCGAGCTCACATAAGCCTGAATAATCCTAGAGTAGATGAAACGCAGATTATTCAGAGTAGCTTACTCGCCATGTATATTTTATAACGTACTAACAAGCTCAACATACATATTGAGCATTGTTGAAGTAAATACTTCAAGTTTTCCCATGAATTTATTTTTTATACTTTACTATATTAATTTTTGTGAGTAAATGAAGTAGTTTATATATATATATATATATATATATATATATATATATATATACATAAATATATATTTTTCTGTGTATATATTTGTGCATATATGTAATACAAACTTTGAGAATCAAACGTTAAATAATTAATCAAGTTGCAAGTGCATTTGCACTAACAGGCATGCCCGTCAATGAATAATAATGAGAGAATGGCACAATTAATTAGAAGTTTATACTAGCAGGAGGAAGAAACGTGTAGATAAGGTAATGTGATTTTCGTCTTCGCTTGGTTGGATTCCGATTGCTGTTTTTTTCCGAAATCATATTACCATAGCGATTGCTTTGGTTCATTGAAAGCTTATTAATAGCTATTGCTTACCAGCATAAAGGAAACCATACTAAGGTCCGCAAAATGATTATCTCAAACAGACCTCTATATTAATAACAACACGGTGTACAATTACATTATTTGTGTCTCGCATTTGCATCTTATAGCAAAGGATATATATATATATATATACATATACATACATATATATATATATATACATATATATATATATACATATATATATACATACATATATATATACATACATATATATATATATATATACATACATACATACATATATATATATATATATATATATATATATATATATATATATATATATATATATATATATATATAAACCAGAACATTTGACTAGATGGGAGAGCATAAAAAGCAGGGTAATTATATGGTGCGACCGCAAATACATGGATCCTTACAAATTAAGCGTTCTTTTAAAAGCAACCTACGATGACTTACATACACCAATGTCTCTCTATGCCTGAGGTTTTACTACAGCCTATCGATAAAAAAGCATGTGGGAAACCTGACAATCTCATATATATTCTCACTGGATACGAGTATTCCCTAAGAAGCTACACCTAGAGACAAAATGAATTATTGAAGATAGCTTTGGAAGATGCGAAAATATTTTGTGTGACTGACAACAAAGCTGAAGATATAATCACTAGGTCGATTCAGGTTGCTAAAGAAAGAAAATATTGCAACTCTTAATGTAGCAATAGTAAGTGATCGCCATTGATGGCTGCATGGATTGGTGCATTGCATTCGACTTAGAACGCCGGCTAGTATTTTCAACTGAAATAACGTTAGCGGATCAGCGTTCGGATATCGTAATTTCATTTGTTTATTTGAAAAAAAGTTTTTTTTGTCGTTGAATAAACGGCTTTATTTGAGGAACTTTTTAATGGCTATATCAGCATAAGTCGGAATGGTATGTAAATCTGCGAGAGGAATGTATCGGAAATGAATGGAAAAGCATTGTATTTACAATCGAAGTTGAATACCGAGGTTTTATTCGATCTCAACATCCACGTCTTTTAATAATCTTGTTCTGTCTTTTCCACACAAGTTAAATACATAAAGAAATAAGAGGAAAAGGTTTTATATGCTTCATCATGAATATGGCAATAACACAGTTCTACAACAATCCAACAAGTTTGGTGGTATCCTAATATATTGCTGGGGTACACTGGGCAAGTAGTATGATGCTCCGACACCGAAACCATGATTGCACCCAGAGGTACCATCTAATGATGTCTTTGTTGGAAGCTCTGCTGCTGTAAAAGCAAGTTATTTTATGAGCATGTTTATAGATGTAGAAAATGCACCCCATATATATATATATATATATATATATATATATATATATATATATATATATACATATATATATATATATATATAAATTTCACTTGCCTGTTTAACTATGTCTACGTTTGTTTGTATGTCTGCCTAAAACTTTCGAGAGAGGCAACAGATTTTCACGAGAACGGTATCATTTTGGAACTAGCCCGTTCGGACGAGAAAAATCGATGAGTTGGATAAAAACATTACTATATTCCCCCTTAACCACCTTTTTATGCCACAACACACACCTCCAAACGTGCGGGATACGCCGGGCACTCAGGCTTATAAAATAGTTAATTTAAGCTCAATAAATTAAACACGACAAACAAATCAGCGAACGATTATTCTAAGCCCATATTGTTTAATTAGAATATCATTAACATAGCCGTAATTAGATATAAAAATGTCCCCTAAAATCACGCTAATTACAGCGTCTAATTGACAACTTAAAGATGCAAAACGACATCGCATTTTGTGTTCATCACAGAAATCCTACATTTTTACTTTACTCTGCCAATTCTCTCCTCACAAAGAAGAACAATTTAACACAATTTCATATTTTTCAATATTTTTTACCGCCAAATAAAAGCCGGCTTAAATTAAGAGGTACTGTACAGATTTGTAACAACTGGGTTTCATAACTTTTGGAAAATGTACAAAAGTGTGTGAATAATAGACAGCGAACAATACAACCCTCCTATCCAGAAACCAGGCAGTCATATAAAAGACAACCGAGAAAATTATCGTATTACTTTATTATATCTCTGATAGATGAAAAAAACTAGAAATACTCAAGGCATCCTGACTTTATTTTCCCTGGGCTATATTAATTAAGAGATGTTTCGCTGAGCTAGACAGATTTTCTCATAATTTTTTTTTTAATTTCCTAGATACCTGAAGAATTGCCTCTGTTATATCAGTACGATAGTCTAATTATCACTCTATCAGCCTTATGACCTAAAACCTTTAGGTCGTTACACAATTTAGTACTAATCTACGATATTGTAAATTTAAGCGTGTTTCTTAATAACAGATTTAATTTAGGCAAGTCATTTGTACTCTAGTGGTTATTGCGGCTATGCCATTCAGTTGACAAGAAAGAGAATCTAAAGCAGCAATTTTAGATTATATATATATATATATGCGTGTATATATGCATATATATGTATATGTGTATATATGTATAAATGTATATATGTGTATATATATGCATATCTCTCTCATTTCTCTGTTTCTCTTTCTCTCTCTCTCTCTGTATATATATATATATATATATATATATATATATATATATATATATATATATAACGCTTTTGACAAGATTAAGCAAAGCAAGATCGAACAAACGTAATCGTATCGCATTTCTGATTGATAACGTAATATAATCATTATTTCTAGAAAAGATGGTGTACGTGTAGACTACATGATATCTATACCAGTGCGCTTAGAGCAAGATCCCTGGAACGTTATTATTCCGAATATTCAATAAATAACCTACAGGAACAAATTGTATTTGAGAATTTTATTGTTTTATTGCCTCAAAAAGCACGGCCGTAGGGGACTATTTTTCGGCCACATTTGCAGGGATACTATGTGGGGTATTGAGTTGCATAATACATTGGGATTTCTTAATTTCAGTACAGAGATGAACGATTGACTTGGAAATGTACTCCAATATCCAACAATTTGAACGGAGAATTAATTGAAGGTTTTATGATATTTAAGGATATTGCTAGTGTAAGAGTAGTATATTGCTGCTTGTCGTGTCTGTCAACGGTGTCTACGTTGTAGTATTACTAGTTCTTTGAGTTCGTCTGAGCACTTTCTATTAAAGTACTTGTAAAATAGGCACAGAGATGCCATTTCAGTGACATAGGATAAAATTTGATTGAGACTGGCTGACATACCAAGTTAACAACTATTTTTATATCGTACATAGAGACGTTATACTCGCGGAAGATTCATCGGTCCCGATTGTGAGAACACTGTTTCATATATTGGCTTTGAAGAGATACATGATAATTTCAGGTGTGAGTTACATTCAACACGTCAGACTGAGCCTATACTCCTCGAAAACGCCGTGGCAATTAACCTAGCGTTTATGTTTCGTTTCCTGTTGTCTGCATATTTTCGTAACCGGAGCTTGAGGGGAAGTACACATATTATGAGCCATGGCAATGATTGGTTAAACAGATTTCTTGTAATCATCTTTCTTGTAATTATTAAATAAAATAAGCGTAGTCTTTGCGACATTGACCGTTCCCATAAATTTTTGGTCTCATTCCACTTAAGACTAAAGATGTTTCTCAAGAGGTTTAGCTATTTCCCTCATGCATTGTTTTTTTTTTCCGCGCGTCGTTAATCGAGTGTAATGTTATTAGCAAGTATACTTATCTTAGAGATTGTTTACCAGGCAATTTATATCTGCTCGAGGATAGACCTTTGTGGCAGACTAGCATTTCTATTAAATTATGTACGGCAATCAAAGGCTACCTAGATCTTTATATTATCTAAGAGGAATGTGATTATGCCAAAGATGCGTCCAATAATAGCATATCAGTGATTTTTGATGAGAAGACTATCCTACTATATTTTGTTTAAGTCCTTATATATGTCTAGGGTGAATAACCTTGCTTCCCTTGCGTTATTCAGTGCGCGATATATACGTTTGAAGATTGTAGTTAATACATCTGCAGAAGAACTGGATTGTCTTAATCAATACTCTTGGTTCAAAAGATGTTTATTACTTATAAGGTGGCGAACTAGTGTTTTATTAATTAAGGATACAAAACATTGGGTTAGTAGTACTGAGGAAATAATAGGGTGATATTTGAGTTGGTCAGTTTCTGCGCCATAATTTTTATACAACAAAACATTTTCACAGCTGTCAGAAAACAAATATTCTGTAAGGGTTTGTTGAACAATTTAGAGATACTCGAAGAAACCTAGAAACCTAAGCATTTTTAATAAGATAGCATAGAAATATTATGTTACATGTTTTCGATGAGTATGTCTATTTTTTTATTGAATCAGGAATGAAAGAAGGTGTGATATTAAGATCATTTAGTTTAGCTTTTGTCTGCAAAAAGACATATGGAAGAGGGTGCTTATTTGGGTCTAAAGTAGAGTAGGAGGCAATCTGCCTTTTGGGTTACCGTTCAAACAATCCCCAGCTTGTTATATAGTGGGGGATTATTGATAACTAGTATTTATTACACTGTTATGAAGTTTCCACATATCGGGAGGCTCTAATTTCTGCAACCCAATGTGTTTTCTTCTGTGTCTACTTCTTTCTTGAATTAGTTTGAATTAGCTGCCTCTAGGCGATGACACCTGCATTATAAGAGGTTAACTACTGTGGAGAGTCTAGTGTGCTAAAGAACTTCCGTGTGAGGACATTCGCTTTAATTCCGGTTTTGAACTAATCGGTAGCCTCATTTAAGAAACGTTACTTTCTGTGATAGGAAATGCAATAGAGAAAAGCTGTATGTAATGTTATTAAAGAGCGCGTTCTCACAGGGAAGTTATTTAGCAATTTAAACTCTCCAGAATGGTTAACCTCTGATTGTGCGATTGCCATCGCCCAAAGGCAGCGTGAATTTCATAAACTTATCTAATATAAGTCCAATACAAATAGACAAAAGTGTGTAGAAGCAAGAAATAATTTAAGAGAAAATAGGCGCTGCCAAGAGAAGGTATTGCGATGTTAATAGAAAATGCATTACTTCGCAGGATTTAGGGACCAGCGATTTCTGGAAAATCATCTGCGTAAATGTAACGAGTAATATAAGTCAATTACTGTGGTGGCCATTAAAATGACCAACCACATGGATTTGGGAATAAGTGCCGCGGAGGACTGCTTCACCTATGTTGTGGTTGACTCTGTTGAGTTTAAATCAATGCATATGTCTGACTGAGTCCTTAAGGCAAAAAATGTAATAACCATGCATATTAAAGAGGGAATAGAGGAGTGTATTTTAGTTTTACTTAGTGATAGAGTATCCGGGGAGGTTCATAGGAAAACATGATTCTACATAGCTCTCTGGACATGGATATTAGTGAGTGCAAGCCTTATGAGAAGAGGTTACTTGAGTTAGTTTGAATCTGCGTCTTTTTATCGTAATGTTTGATTGAGCTTCCATTTTAATTATAAGTTCCAGCTTAAAAGCGAGAATGCCTGGGCAAAGTGGTTGTGCATTATGCTAAATATGCAACACACGTATACTATCAGTCGAGTTCGTCCATTGGATTGGGTCTCCGATAAGCCCTTTCGAAGATATGTGAAGATTATGTTTCTATTCCGGACAGGACACTACAGCCATCCTGATATTATACAATGGATGATAGAGCAACAACTACAAGCATCAAATATAAGTCCCACGTACTAAGGCTTTAAATACTGCAACCAGACACATTGTTAGACCGGTACCCTAGAACCTTCCAGATAAGAGTATCCGGCATATGTGCCCTTCAAGCACAGAAAGATTCCAGTTTTAGGGAATGAGGCTAAGATGTGAGCAAGGAACGGCGTTATTTACTATAGTCAGAAAACAAGTCCAAGGATTAGGTGTTTCTGACGAGTCCCTGTGCGCTTTTCTAATGGGACAAGAATAAGTGGTATGTCAGCGATAGGCAGAACCTAACTACTTTATCAACAGCTTAGGTGAAAAAAAACGGTAATTTGTTCGAGTCACTAGCTTTTGAAAAATTGTCAACTAGGATTAGATGCATCCTCCTACTTTATATGGTCCAAGTTTGTGAGGTAAGAAGCATAGGCTTACATAAGATTTTTCTCTTTCGTTGAGAAATTTACGGGTCTATCAGCGCAAAGAAGGGTTGTTATGCGCCTTCTTTCTCATCAATTTATTTCTGCATCCCTGCATATGCCGTTAGGCATGATTGACTTGATACAGCGTATGTAAATCTCTACTCAATAAGGAAATGATCTTTACAAGATGGGAATATTTGCTGATGATAACACTGAGAGTAAAACAAACGTACAACTATAAGATGTAATCGTATGAAACCCTAGAGACCACAATAACTTAAAATGGAATAGGGCATTAAATTATTGGTAACATTAACTGTTACTAATAGTACACGTCTTCTTTCTACAACGGCAATAAAACCCTCTCGGACAACGATGTTATGACAAACAACACGCTGCCGTAGAGCCCATATTTTAAACTCCCTGGTCTAATATTTACAAGTAACATGAATTGGAACCAATACTTTTAGAATATTTTAAAAGCTACTGTAACGAATGTGCTTTCCCTCTATACTTGTAGAAAATCAGTCATATACCAGATCACCCTATATAAAGCGCGACCCTCCCAAAAAGACGACAATCAATTGTTTTTCTGGGCATTTTACAGTCAGCGGAGAAAAAAGACCAACACCCTAGTGTTTTGATGTGATGTTTTGAATATAATAAACTAGTTATGACCAAAGTTGCATTTCATTCGGACAAAACACTAAGAAACAGGACCTAATTATAGTTGGGGCCCGTTGTTTTGGGTCATCTTGTATGTAAACAGTCACAATTCACTCCTGTATGGAGTATATTTTCCATAACTTGGCTGGTGAATTTACCACTAATCAATTATTATTATAAAGGGTTATAAAAGTTTTAAACCAAACATGTTCCACACTTTATGAAAGTTCAAACCTGTGTGTAATCCCTGAAATATCTCATTAATAATTTGATGATATGTGTCTTATAAACTTGTAGCACTTAAGCTTTTTACTCTAATATTTTTCGGGGCTCTTAGACGTTTAACTAAACAAGTTTAATGGTAATGCGAACAGACATCTCGCTAAGCATATCTTACGGTCCACTATTAAACACACAATTTAGACTGGCATTATGTGTCGGATGGGATGATAATGTGTTTTATAATCCAAAAATATTTTAATAATAACAATAAATCCCTAATTTGAAAAAAAATATACAGTAAGTTAACACAGGCGTCTGAAATAATGCAATATACTATAATCGACAGTCATATAAAGGTTATAATATGCAGGTAAAATGATATTCTAACAAAGGCTTAGTTTATATACATTTATATTTCAATTACTATATAAAAAAAACTCTTCTTTTTAAATCTCATTTTATAAGGATCCTTGGTGCAGTGCTAAGGGTATTGGAAATCCATATAAAATAGTCACCTTCTTCTGAAGGTTGACCCTTAAATCCCCAGTGGGGATTACCGAAAATACAACTGCAAATTACTTGGGGCGTCTGTCTGATAATGACTAATAGGACAAGACCATGCTACTACACTGAAATAAATAAAGGCATCCCTTCAGAATTTCGCGCATATTGCCGAGTTCTAAACGAACAATTCCCGATTGCGAGACAATACGCTAAGGAAACAAGGGAATTACATCGAATGTAACGTTATAAAAATTACACTATATAGGAGCACGAATCCGAATCATACGATCCTAATACGAGGCTATTCTAATGAAAGTTAATACTATTTCCATTTAATCTAAAGTACTTTTATTACAAAGTTGCTGGTGTATTAACGCTGCATACATGCATACGTAAAAATGTTTTAAAATTTGAAACGACCAATAAACATAATTTGTAATTAGTCTTTCTCAAAAACAAAATGATAATCTACATAGTCTTTTGCTTAAGAAAAGCATCGTTTGTATTGCTCGTTTTTTGTTGTACTTTGACAAATTATTTTATTATGAAAACACACTTCATGATGTTAAACTATTCTTGAATTTTTCAGAAGGTGTTACGTTGCTTACTGGAGGAAAGGTTTGCTAAGGAAAGGTTTATTTTCCATGTTACTGAATATGTTGTATTGTCTATTTATAAAGGGTTGAGTGTTTAATTATCTTACCAGAGTTAATGTCGTTGTATGTGTGTGTGATCGTCTAGTGGTCCTTCTATTACATATGCTCATATGCTGTTAAGTGTGAATATGTGTGTAACATGTAATGTATGTTTAACATACCGTCTGCCATGTTGTTGGCCCATCGGGAAATTCTCGTCTGGGAGGGAGACTGGTAACTACTTTTTGGGGTCGAAATTTATTTCACTCAAGACAAGAAATTGATTCTATAGTTTTTTATTCACCTTCCAAATCGTTCGCAGAAGAATGGATAGTGAATTTGGCCTGTGTTGTTTTTTCTCCTAGATCTGACTCCTACAGCGTCAGCGTTCGCCCCCCCCCCCACAATCGAAGGGGAGGAGACAACGGCGAAGCCGTCCACTCTCTTCCAAGTCCCAACCATATCTCCTCGATTCAGCTAACGTGATCACATGACTCACACACAATCCAATCAGCTGATCTTGACTTCTGGTCCACGTGTCTCAAAACAACTCACACATCTCCCTTTGTCTGTCTGTCTGTCTGTCTGTCTCTCTCTCTCTCTGTCTCTATCCATTCCCTTACATTCCTTCCCCATTAGGTATAAAAATATATGACGAAGACATATATTTTTTACTACTCACTTTTACTAAGCTGACCCCACTGGCAAAGGAACTGTTATGCCATAATTCAATAAATCATGATTCAAATAAAAAAGATAACATCCACAAATAATACCATGTGGCGCGGGATCATTGCGCCCTCGAAGGTCAACAACTCTTTGTGACCCCATGACCTTCATATCGCATCTTAGGATCATGCAGCGATCACAATATCTCTCTTCACGCTATAATGCGTTTCCACAAACACATGACTCATATAAGATAAAAGATTTTTCTTATAACATTGCGAGAGCATTTTCTTATGTCTCCCGCCGAATTACGCATCCGGAGAAAAATCCCACGAAAAAATGACAGACACACAAAAACATTCTACAACCATTCCGAAAATTAGAATAAATATCGGCTGAACCTTTGACTCTTCCAAACTTAAGAACTAGTTGGCCCCTTATTAAACCCAGTAGTGTGTCTTTTTCCTACACTGCTTAAATCTTATTTCTTTCTCTTTTTTCCTATTTTATCATTAATATTACTATTATTATTAATTAATTAACAACATGTTCTTACTTATAAATTAATCATTATTTCATTAAACCCCACAAGGCTTAGATTCACTCCTCCTCACTTCTGCGAAAAGAATACATGTTCAAGAACAAGAAAAAACCTGCACAATTCTGATGTGAGAAAACATCTAGCGCATGGAAATAAAAAAAAATTAAAAACATCTTATAATAATTAACAAAGTCTCATCTCACCAATAAAATGTTACAAATAACAAAATATAGATTCGTGGAAACCCATAATTGTCCTCGTCAGCAAATTCTGAGGTCGGTTACATCACCTTTACGACCTCACAGAATCTCAAAAATAAAAAAATAAAAAATCACAGACATTTACAATTAAAATACATAGTCGTTTCCAAAAACAAAACAAAAACGACTTACTTATAACTTTCATACAATCCTTGATAAAACAAAATTCAACACAAAATAACAATCGATGGAAACTAAAATTGTCCATGTCACCCTACACTGGGGTTTTCTGAAAAAGAAAAAAAAATATCACCTTTTACTTATGCGAGTGATTTTTATTATGACCTCTTCTACAATTTTTTCTTCTGCCACTTACGCCTCGTCAGAGGAACTCCATTTCCTCCCTGATGTTGGACAGAAATATATTTCGCTCTGCTATATTGGAAAAACTTTTTTTCCAGGTCGGTAATCGCGACTGCTTTTCAAAGCATATAACTTAGCGAAAAAATATCGGGACTTCCACCCATGGATTTTTCCACGTTGATCATACACGAAATAACAGAATCCCATCACCTAAAGACAATACTTATGTTTTTCTATCTTTTTTTCTTAATCTAAAAAACATACATTTTAACATTTCATAAAACAGTTTACATCGATTTACATAACAATGAATAATATTTTTCCACACCAGAAAAAAAAAAATCCTAAGAAAAATTAAAACGTACAATTAGAGAAAAAAATCACATTAGCAGAACCTGTCCCTTGTTTTTTCACAAAAAGTACACATTGTTTTTCCTTAAAGTACACGGAGATTTTACAGTTTACAAATTTGTAATTTTGTAGCATATAACTCATAAAAACATTTTTAAATGACGTGTTTCTCTTTTAATTGACTGTTTCATTCCCACACTGTAACTGACGTTCATATTTCTTTTCTATTTCCTTTTTTCCTTTCTTCTGTTTTCACATTGCTGCATATTCGATATCAACAATTTATTATCAGCATGTTGATTGATATATCTTTCTTTTTAAATTTCCTCTGTTTATTTTTCTACACCGTAACATAGCATGTTGTTCTTTCTGTGTTTTTATATTTAAAACCAACAATTCGTTATCTGTATGACGATCGAGCTATATTTTTGCTTATTTCTCTTAATTTAGCATAATATATAACTATACATAATCTTAATGTGTATTTTTTCCGTTGCTCCAATATATGCTTTTTCACCGTTGTTCAATGAACGTTGTTTTCTTTTTTCTTTAATTTTCTTTATCTTTTCAGTTTAATGTGTAGTGTAATTTTTTTTCTTTTCGTTGTGTCTATATAATATTTTTTATGGTAACAAACCGGCTTCGAGGCTTTTTTCCACATTCTTGTCTGAGTGTTCTGGTTCAAGAACGGCACCAAATGAGCGTTTGTTGTATTGTCTATTTATAAAGGATTGAGTGTTTAATTATCTTACCAGAGTTAATTTCGTTGTGTGTGTGTGATCGTCTAGTGGTATTTCTTTTACAGATGTTCATATGCTGTTAAGTGTGAATATGTGTGTGACATGTCATGTATATTCAACATACCTTCTGCTATTTCGTTGGTCCATCTGGAAATTCTCGTTTGGGAGGGAGACTGGTACCTGTTTTTCGGGGACGAAGATTTATTTCACTTCAAGACAAGAAATTGGTTCTATAGTTTTTTATTCACCTTCCAAATCGTTCGCAGAAGAATGGATAGTGAATTTGGCCTGTGTTGTTTTTTCTTCTAAGTTTTATTTCTACCACGTCAGCGTTCGCCTCCACCATCGAAGAGGAGGAGACAATGTTGAAGCCGTCCACTCTCTTCCAAGTCCCAACCACATCTCCTCGATTCAGCTAACGTGATCACATGACTCACACGCAATCCGATCAGCGGATCTTGACTTCCGTCAACCTGCCTCAATACAACTCACACATCTCTCTCTCTCTCTCTCTCTCTATCCATTCTCTAACAAATATTTTATTTAAATATTGAACCTCAAACACGGCATATGACAAGTCGGACATAAGGGAAAAATATTTGAGATTGTTTCTAACAAATGACTTGGCGAGTTGAGCATTCAGATGTACGTTCACATTATATGTAACATGCAGCTAATACAGACAGAAACACATGAAACATAGAGGCAATTCCAAATCCATGCGTTCCGGGCAAAGAATGTATTAAGGAAGTGGGTGTTTTTGTATCCCAGGAATTCTAACATGACGTGGTAGAATTTAGCTGCTGGTCGGGTTTGTTGTGTAAATTTACGTCGTAAATTATGAGTTCCTCATAGCACATTGTATTAAAGATTATATTAGATTGGCAAACAGACATTGAAATTCGATATTACCGATGTGAAATATTTGTCCTCTTGCGTGAAAAGTATACTTGTCTGTCTCCATCAAATATTAAAAAAGAATTACGTTCCATGCCCATTTTTGTTTGGTATATTTGGGGATAAGGGGCCATTATCAACGCGTAATTATGTAGCGTGTTTGTGAGAAAGGGCCTTACGTTTCTTTTGACATAGCTCTTGTATCGAATTAATTCACGTAACAAGATAAATAATTTAAGAATATAAACACTCTTCCCTACAACAAACGTATATACATAATTTAAATGACTACATATTAGCAGTATTTTATAACTGAACACATCAACAATATCAAGCAAATGCCAAATATTACTTGTGAGTTTACGAAATTGTAATACTAAGGCAACGTTCACCTGGAATTCTTCCGAAAGCTTTACAAAACCGCTAATAAGCCATAACCTTCCATATAAAAATTGAAAGCCCAACAGTTTTCATATAAACATTATATTTGCGTTAATATTTTTATGATTGTAATGATTAATGTTGCTTCGTGTAGCCCTCAGTGCGGGTGCTGCTTTTTTGTAATTTATTCAATAAATGTTTTTAACTGATAAGTGTGCATTTTGTTAGGGTATACTGAGGTTTACACACCACTACAGGCAAGCTTCTCCAGTAATGGCTGACTACTAGCCTCCAAGTTAGAAATAGAAAGAAACAGCAAATGCTGAAAATCGAAAGAATACGTAAGTTTTTTTTTTCCGTTAGAAGCGTTTATTCAATTAGCAAAGATATTGCATATCACTCGCTATGAAAATAAATAAACGCTGATGAACATCAATAAACAAAAATCTAAATGTAGGTCTTATTCACAAATTTGTTTTTATTATCATTTTCATATGTTAGAGACAAAAATTGTTGTTTGCACTCAATGCACATTTTTATAATATTGCGACATCGTTTACTAGAGCAGTAAATTAGCATCCTCATAATACTGAAAAACCCGTCTTTCTCAGTTGCTTTAATGTATTTCGGTTAGCAAAAATACATGTGACAGAATTCGTTTATTAGAGCTTCCAACATACAAGGATGTTTGAGTCCTCTCAAGTGTTTTAGATACATACTCATAATACTGCATCGGGAACACGAAAAACATTGATAATGATAGTAAATATGCTTGATATTATTGGACAGAAATTAATTTGTTTCTTTGAACGCAGCATTAAAGGATTAAGTCTTAATATTATCTCCGGCGTGCATTATATTGTCTTGATATTTTCTATGATTCCTTTTACTCTCACTCACTTTTCCATTGAGTCGAAATCAATATAAAGATATCAAGTAGCTTTCTCCCTGTTCCATGTAAGATTATATTCGAAGTTGTATCTTATATTTTTCCCTTTCCTATATATTATTTAACTTAAACTGCTGTGATTTGGCAGGAAAGTTTCCTTCTTATTTATATCTCGATACCCTGGATTGTTATTGTTGTTGTTGTTGTTGTTGTTATTATTATTATTTTTAGGGGGGACTGTAGAAATTCCACAGGGGACCAATTCATATGTAATATATTGATGGTGGCATTCTGTAGATGCTCAGTGCAATGGGTGACGCTCTGATATTATAGTAGATTTTTTTGCTAAAACTACAAAAATATTTAGCCAAGCAGGGGCACACTGCGTAGCACGGTCGTAAAGTACGCTTAAATATGATATGTTAATTCTTGCCGATTTCGTATATATTATTATAGCGTTAATATTCTATCGAGTTTTATATGTCATAAAGTTGCGATTTCAACAATTAAAAACTATATCCATATGACTTGGGGGCATTAACCTTAGTCGAAACTGAAATAAAAACTTAAGATATATATATATATATATATATATATATATATATATATATATATATATATATATATATATATAGCTTGAATTCTTTCAGCTGTAATTGAAACCGAAACGAACACTTATGAAGAATACTTGGTAAAATTATTTAGGACAAGAAATAGAAGAGCATAACAATTAAACGACTCGGGTGTAAGCGTGACACACAAACGAACAATCACGTTATTGTATTAATATATAGAGTATTATTATTATTATTATTATTATTATTATTAATAGTAGTAGTAGTATTAGTATTAGTAGTAGTTGTAGTAGTAGTAGCTGCAGTAGTAGTATTCCGGAGTTGCCTGGTCGTAAGATATCATGAATAATCCATTTTAATTCATGCAGATTTCCCATTTATTATACAACCAATTCTCTAATTATTATCATCAAATATATATATATATATATGTATATATATATGCATGTATATATATATATATATATATATATATATATATATATATATATATTGATGATTTCGTAAGTTATACAAATATGCTGGGCTACCCTCCGCTTGAATCAATAACAGAATGTATTGCGGTTCAAGTGTAGTCGTTATTTATCTTTGCAGGATTGTTACAGTTTGAGCTACTTACAGGTAAGCAGTAAAGGTAAAGATTAGACGACTTTGAGCTATCAATGCATTATTTTTTTCATTTACAAAAAGCATCAGCAGGAGTAATGTTTTTTCGACTTACTCTGAAAACGTCAACTGACTTTTAATTCTATTTTGACCATAAGCAAAATTTCTGCCGCGCCAACCAAATCAAATGTGTGCTACCGATCCAAATACTTTTTTATATCAAAGTTCAAACTATGCTAGTTTAATATTCAGATCTGAGGCTTGTAGATATTTTTTTGCACACACATCGACGCATTTTACGGTAAAATGACTTTTAATAGTTAAGTCATTAATAATTAATATCGACTTGAGACAAGATAAGTACACATGGAACACGTGTTTAGCCTTTTAGGACAATACCAGCGATTACGAATTTGAAATAGCGATGCCAATGCAATATAAGTCAGTGGTTCTAAATATTTTTAAAAGCGTGGATAAAGTTAAGCTGATAAAACATCTAATTCTGTGAGACCTGTACGGAATTTACATATGTTTAAACTATAAACTCAATAATGGTAGTTCGATAAAATATGTATATATATATATATATATATATATATATATATATATATATATATATATATATATATATATATATGTTTTTTTGTACATGGTGGCGGCTACTTATCAAGACCGGGAAGTCACTCAGGGATAAGGGTTATTGCAAGTACAGTACGTTATTGTGGAGATTTGATGAAGTGTTTGCTTAAGGGGGCAGTTCATTAGGAACTTTTTAACGTTGGACTTGAAGGCATCATGATGTAGTACGGTGGGAAGCAGGCAGACAGAACAGAGTTTCACGGGCGTGTAGTTCTAAGAAAGAGCTTTGTTCATGGAATCCACGTTTTGATTAAGGCACAGATAAAGAGTGGGGGAAATTTTTCACAGTGGATTCAGCTAGTCAGGTGTTTTTCGTGAAGGATTGGCGAGGGGGGACCAGAGATTGGAGTTCAGACGAGGACCTGCCATGGAAATAACGATAAAACAAGGATAGACTCGCAACGTCTCTTTTGTGGGAGAGAGGTTGCAGGGTAGAGAAAAGGGCATACCTCACTTAGCCACGAAGTCTATTTAGTACTCTGTCAAGGCGGGATGGGCTTTTTTTAGAAGCTCCTGCCCATATATGGCAGCAGTATTCAATCCTTGGACGTACTTGGCTTTTATACAGATAGAGAATTGCATCAGGAGTGAGATATCTTCTGGAGCGGTAGAAGGATCCCACCATCTTTCCACCGACCTTCGTAACAGACTTGATGTGCGTGTTCCATTTCAGATCAAGAGTAAAGGTCAAACCAGAAGCTTGTCAAAACACGGGGCCTCTCCCAGACGAGAGCCACCAACCCAATTGATGCAAGATGGGGATCAGAGCATTGATGATGTAAGGATAGGAGTTTGGTTTTGGATGCATTAAAGGAAACCAGCCACGTCTTCCCCCACTGAACCATGCGCTCGAGATCAGAGGAGAGAGATTCAGAGAGAATTTTGCCATTTACACTCTTTGATGTGTTGGCGTAGATGGTCGTGTCATCAGCATAGGTGTCAACGAATGATTTAAGTATGTGTTTAGGGAGGTCATAAAGTAAGATCAGGAAAAGAGTTGAGCCCAGGATTGACCCTTGACGGACTCCAGTATAATTACGGAAGGCCTCTGATGTTTGTCCATCGACCACTTCTCTAATAAGCCCATCGGAGAGAAATGATTTAATGGTTGAGAAAACACTTCCAGTTATACCGTAGCTAGAAATCTTGTAAAGAAGACCCGTATGCCATACCTTTTCGAAGGCCTTTAATATGTCAAGAGCAAATGCCCTTGAAAGGAATCCTTTGTCAAGAGATTCACTAATCCTGTGAGATATAACCGTTAGCACATCTGCGGTAGATCTTGAAGAACGGAAACCATATTATGTGTCACTAAGAAGGTTGGTTCTACTGAGGTGGTTGACTATTTCTCTATTAAATATGGATTCCACTAACTTACTCATAACACACAGAAGACTTATTGGTCTGTACTGAGAGGGAAATGAGTTCTTAAATACAGGGAAAACTGATGAGGTTTTCCAGGGAGTCGGAAAGCATTTCTCCGATAGGCAGCGCTTAAACAGTTTCGTAAGTATTGGGGCAAGTTCTCGTTGAAGCTTTTTAACACTATAATTGGGATGCCGTCAGGGCCAGTTGCTTTACTGGAATCAAGATTCTTGAATAGCTTGGCGAGCTCATACACGGATATTTGTATATTACCTAGCGTATTCTGTGTAATAGGAGGAACTATGGGGAGTTGATGGCTTCTCCGCATAGGGTAGAATAAGCTGCAAAGTTCTTTTTAAATAGTTTGGGCTTGTCTGATGTTGACGAGATGACCTCTGATCCATTGATAATGGTTGGGATAGAACGCACACTTCTGTTCAGGATACTATTTGTTATTTGCCAAAACTGGTGGGAAACAAGCCGCTGATCAGCTACCTTGGATTTAACAGACTGGGCATATAGCTCTCTTACATTTTTCATTATAGTGGTTGCTGGCGTTCCTGAAAGCAGCTTTAATCTCAGTACATCTATTACGTTGACACTTCCTTTTTAAAAATGGAGTGCAGAGGTAAATAGATATGAATGCACGGATGCTATCCCAGTCATCCATAGAGTATCGGTATACAGTACGGTGGAGAGGTCAGTTTGGGGACGTAATACATTTCTTTTTTTTATTCTTAACTGATAGGACTTCTGCATATGCATGTCAATAAGAGGCAGCCAATCCTTTCGGATACATCGTAGCATCATACCGACTTCTAACGCAGTTTCACGATAATAAACTTTATGATCCTTTTTTTTTTGTGGCAAGAACATTTATTGTCAAAATGTGGTTGTGAGGTATACTTGCCTTTCGTAATTTCTGACTGTCTATATATATATATATATATATATATATATATATATATATATATATATATATATATATATATAATAGCTGTACCCTGCCACGCGTTGCTGTGGCTCAAATTGTCACAGTGGAAAAAGTTCCAAAATGAGAAAAAGCAAGTTTCTTATAGGTTTAAATTTCCATTTGGCATGGGTACACAGTTTTTGTTGTTCCATTTTCTTAGCTGATATAGAGAATTACCGGTTTGGTTAATCTTGAATACGTAACATAAATTGTCCATGTGAAAAAAATGCCAGTGTGTAACTGTAAAGCCCACAATTGTAAAGATTGTTCCCTGTGCTTTGTTGATGGTTATTGCAAACGACAATAATACTGGAAAGTGCAATTTCCTAAAGTGTAATGATGTATCCGGTAGAATCACAGAAACCCAAGGAATGAAGATATATTCATCTGTGAAAGGTCCTATTAAGATTGTTGTTTCTATGATATTGTTTGTAAATATTTTTTACTGAAAGCTATGTGCCATTGCAAAGGTTGGATTGGTTTATATTTCACAACATGATAATTAGTAAACCAAATTTCATTTGCAATACATGCGGTGGCATCACTGGCAAATATAGCTGTTGGATAATTAACCACTTTTTCTGCTTTCATAACAGTGTCGATGGATTTGTATTTTACTACAACACTTGGAATTTTACATTGAATAATAGCGTTAAGTTCATGGTCATCTTTGTATTGACCTGAAAGAATAGCTCATTCACTCAGTCAAATGGAATTCTTATAATTTGAATATCTGCAAACACCTTTTAAACTAACTATTCTTTTGATTAAATAAAATTACAGAAATTACAGAAGTTAAAAGTCCAAGAATTTTGCCCTTAACTCTGATCAGCTGGCACTTTTTCGTACCCAATTTCCCACAAGTGATGCAAACGTTTTTGTGCGGATCAAACAGTCTGCAACTGGACATACATATTTTGAGTAAACTTTACTGTCTTCACATGGAACCAAAAAGTAGAGTATTGAGGCAAGCATTTATTTCATCTGCTGGTGTTGATTGAAGAATAACAGGTAACATTTCTATGAAATCTCCTGCAAGCAATATTACTGCATTCCCAAATGGTCTGACATTGCCACGCAAATCTTGCAAAGATCGACCAACAGCCTCAAGTGATTTTTTGCGTACCATTGTTCATTCATCCTCAACAATTAGTTTGCATTTTTGCAATATTTTTCCCCATATTGGATGTTTCGGAGATGTCGAACATGATATTTTTGAAAAATTAAATGTTTTAAATTAGAATAAATAATTCTTCTACTTGGCAAAAAGGTCGCAGGTATTCCTCATGCAGCGAGGGCTAAGGCTATGTCATTTTGTTACCAAATGGCTGCCACAATCAATTTAATTACAAAGGTTTTACCAGTTACTTCTGGTGCTCTTCAGGGTAGCAGGAAATTCCAAAAAACTTTTATTCTCACAGTCAGTAAATTAGGTGACTAAAATAGGATTTATCCATGTTTTGACAATGCCTTATTCACTGTAATTAATTTAGGAGACTAAAATAGGATGAGTGAGTTGAGATGGACAGATAGAGAGGCAGATATGTAGATATAAAACAGAGGAAGTGAGAGGAAAATAGAGAAAGAGAAGGAGATAGATAGATAAAGGGATTGATAGATAAACAGAGAGAGGGGGAGAGTTAGAAACAGAGAGGGATGAGACAGAGGAAAGGAGAGAGATAGAGGGATATAGAGAAAGCTAGAGAGAAAAAGGGGCTCAAAGAGAGATGGAGAGGGTGATATAGAGAGAAATATAGATTTAGAGAGGGAAACGGAGAGATGGATAGAGAGAGACATTAAGAGAAGAAGAGAGAGGTGAGAGAAACAGAAGGTGAATTACACTTCACCGTTTGTTTCCTCGTTCAGTAGAGAAGAACTCTTTTGAGACTGAGGCAATTTTAATGTTTTGTTATTATCCAGAGTACCCTTCTTTTTTGGGGGGTGGGGGAGCTAGATTTTCCTCACATTAGAAACCGACCGGGTTATCTGTACTTTCACTTAACAAATTAATAAACGAAATATATATTGTAAAATTTGAATTTTACATGAAAATACTATTTTTAAAAATAGCACGATAACAGAAGTGCATAAGTGCTACTTTAGGTACTCCTTGGGCGTTGAGTTCCATGGCGACCAGCATAATTATTTTATGATCGCTCCCTCGCCCCCCCCCCCATAGTCAAGACTAATGCATGCGCACGTAACATTTTTTATGTACTGACGTTGGCTTAATAACTAAACGATTTATTGATAATTTTGTAACGCTTAAACGCATGCCGGAGGATTAAAATTGGTGCATTATTGTTGTAATTAAAAAAAAAGTTTCATTCAACACCAAACCAAAAACACACATTAATGATTTATTATTCTATTCATTGATATTTACTGATTTTTAAATAAAAAAGTAATAAAAAAGTATATAAAAATATTGTTGCTTATGTGCGCATAAAAAAAACTTGCTTTTTTTGTTTTGTGTTTTTAGATTAGGCCCACCTTATAATTGCCTCAACCTTCCTCATCTTAAGAACAGCTTCCGGAATAAACACCACTTTTGGAGGGGCGGGGTATTTGAAAATTTAACTGATATTTGTTGTCAGCATACCCACCAGAAAATAATATTAAAAAAAGGAGGGGTTCAGTAAATTTATTTATCAATAAATGTCGTCATTTAAAAAAGAAAATCGTGGAGGTGGACCTAAATGTAAATATTTACCAAAGAAATTATCCCGAAATTTATTACGAAAATGTTTTGTTGTCGCACTATTCACCAATTTGTTCATCCGCGCATGTAAATGAAAAAAAAAATATTTGTGAAAGTGAGAAGTTATCAGTAAATGATTTAGTTTTTTTTTTTAAATTTATTTATTCATTTATTTATTTATTTTTACATCAGGTCAACCTGCAAAAATGTTAAGAACGACTTTCAGAATAAACACCCTCAACCTCTCCATGTTAACAACGGATTTCGGAATAAACACTATTTGAGGGGAAATATTTTTTTAAAAAGTCGATAAAAGTCATCATTTAAAAAGAAATTTAAAATAAAATGTTTGTAAAAGTGAGAAATTATTCATAAATGTTTAGTAACATTTTTCGGTGCTAATGCAGAGAGTGGTCCGCTCTATTGTTTAAATCGTATTTCCACGTTTAATTAAAGTTTTATGATATGTTTTTTTTATTCAATTCACAGGGTTGAAGTACAGAATAGGTACACACCACCGTCCCCTCCATGTTTAGAATGGTTTTTTAAATAATAACGTTATTATTTCAGCACAGATCACTCTCTGCATGAGTACCTATTTTTCTTTTAGTTTTCATAAAAAAGTTTAAAAAAATTTCAAATAAATAAATAAATACATGTTTGTAAATGTGACAAATAATCGTTTAGTTACGGCAACGTCAGTAAATAAAATATGTTACGGGCGGGGTGGGGGACTAAGCTAGCGACTATTATTTTTTTCTGCTGGTCGCCATGGAACTCAACGCCCAAAGATTACCAAAATGTATTTTTTTTGTCAAATAAATAAGTGTCAAGCAATTTTTGCAATAAATAATAGATAGCAATTTCGTTAATTTTACGACTCGCCCCAGCATATTATAAACCCCCTTACTTCCCCATGTTAAAACGGCTTTCGGAATTAACAACCCCGACCTCCCCATATTAAGAACGGCTTTCGAGGTTTATGAAAGGGCGTTTTTTTAACATGGGAAGGTAAGGGTGTTTATAATACGTTTAGGTATGTCGTAAAAATGAGACAGTTTAGAAAAAGTTAAAACAAACTGTTTTATGTAAACAATGCTGTGAAAAGAAACTAAACAATTAAAACGTAATGTTTTATGAGTGAAAAGCCTTAACATAAATAAAGGAATTTAAAATTTAAAAAATTGTAAGTACATAAATGAATTAAATTTTTTAAAATATGGGATTATTATTTTGTGTGTGTGTGCGCTAATGTAGAGAGTGATCAACGCTATTTTTTTTTAAATCGTATTTCCATGTTTAATTAAAGTTTTATGATATGTTTTTATTCAATTGTAAGGTTAAAATGCATAATAGGTACAAAACATCCTCCCTTCCCCATGTTAAGAATTGCTTTTTAAATAATAACGTTATCATTTCAGCACGGTTCACTCTCTGCATGAGTAAGTTTCTTTTTTTTTTTTACTTATCTGGTTATTCGTGAGTAGTTGAAACGGAAGTTGGCAGAAATAAAACCGGGCAAGTCTCAAAGAAACGACTTCGAAAAATATGTATATTTTATTTAATACTTTAATAATGAGCGAGGTAAATTTATTTTAACAATATAAAAACATCCCTCGACTCTAAAGATGGGTAGTCTGAAAATTTAAAATAAATTGGTAACGTACAAATATGGTTTTATTCACTTTTAACGAACCAAATTTACATTTTTATATATATAGATATAACATCTGGGTAATGGTGTCTTCACAATTATTCTATGTTGCATTAAAAAACATTTACATACACATTTAAATTACTTCAATTTACGGTTAATATTTGTAAATATATCCAGTATCTTAGGAAAAAAATAAGTTCCATATCAGTGTCGTACAATGAGAGAAATAATAGAAGATGAATAAATAATGAAGATGTTATCTGTATCTTCGGTTCTTTAGCTATAGCACCTAAGGAAATACAAGCTACCGTGGACTTCATATAATTTGGATTGTTTGGATTTAATTTTTCAACTTATGTGTTCTACTTAGAATATTATGGCTGATTAATAAGGATTAGGATTACTTACGGAAAAAGCAGATGTTACGCTATTAGATGAAATGGCAAGTTTCGTTTAAATTCCGAGCGTATTCCGACTTTGACAGAAAAGTTTCGGATTGCAACAAGATGCACCTTAAAATCGGAAGTTACATCGGTCGACTCTGTAATAGTAAAATAAAACATAGACGACTAAAAATAATAAGAATAACCAATTTTTATCTTCAAATTCAGAAAAATATCTTAGATTGATATATTCTAGATCCTTTACTTAGGCAGGTCTTAAATTACTGCTCCTATTCCCTTTATAATTGTTTGTTTTTGATGATATAATTTAGTGCTACATTTTCGTTTTTATGTTGCATTTACATTAAACTAACACAAAATAAGACGTCTAAAACTAGAAGATAAAGTAGAAAACATGCATGTGTATTTATTGAATGAATTAAGTGGCTCCTTGCATCAGCATTAAAAAATCAGACAACTAAGCTGTTAATTTTTTTTAATATGCGATGTCAACCGACTGCCTGCAATATACAAACTTCTATCTTAGCTTACATGTAATAGCGTGTAAAGTGTCATCTGTGAGATAATAGAATGTCCTCCAATCTAAGCATTGACAGTCAGATGAGATAGCGTAAAAGAAAAGGCAGCTCCTTATTGTAGAATGGGAGATTTGGCATTTTCATATCTAAGCGTTTCGCTCGAGCTGTCAGAAAATGAATACTGCGCAGATAAAGCAAATAGGAAAATGCCAGAAATAGACAATCGGCATACCGTGGCTGCAAATAGATATAAATCTAATAGATTCGATGTCCAGATAAATCTAACATACGTGACCCTAGCTGAAACAGACAGTCAGAAATTACGAAAGGCAAGGATATCTGACAACGAAATTTTGACAATAAATGTTCTTGCCACAAAAAAAAAATGATCATAAAGTTTATTATCGTGAAACTGCGTTCGAAGTCGGTATGATGCTACGATGTATCCGAAATGATTGGTTGCCTCTTATAGACATGCTTATGCAGAAGTCTTACTTAATTATAATTAAATTGTTATATATATATATATATATATATATATATATATATATATATATATATATATATATATATATAATCATATTGCTTCGAAAAAAGAGAGGAAAAAACATCAGATATTATAGCCACTTACTCCCTTTATCTGTGCTCCTTTTCAACTGGCAATTAATTAATATATATATATATATATATATATATTATATATATATATAATTCGATCTTTTATAAATTTCTTCATATATATATATATATATATATATATATATATATATATATATATATATATATATATATATATATATATACCACACTCATATATATGCACATTTATATGGGGAGGCAAAGGAAAAATATATAAATGCGCATTTATATATATATATATATATGTATATATATATATATGTATATAATACTTACTATATATATATGAAGAAATTTATTAAAAAATCTAATTTATATATATATATATATATATATACTATATATATATATATTATATATATATATATATATAATATATATGTACCTATTAATTAATTGCCAGTTTTAAAAGGAACACAGATAAAGGGGAACAAGTGGGTTATAATATCTGGAGTTTTTTTTTTACCTCGCTTTTTCGAAGCAATAATATATATATATATATATATATATATTTATATATATATATATATATATATATAGTATATATATATAATTATAAAACTCAAATTGGTGTTGTTTCTGTGATGAAATCGTTCATCAGGATTCGGTTTACGATGCAGATGCGTACAAAATACCTCCCAGTTTACGTTTCGTATACATAATTAAATAGACAGTAAACTTAAAAATTATTTTTGTTTTTTACATCGGTATTTTCATAAAACTTCTTTTTCTGTATGTAAAGGATACTCTATAATCCGAGTTGGAACGTAAACGTCATTATCCTGGGTTGTGTATCGTAATAAAATCAGTTCAAGTAAACAGGATTTAAAATCCCTCTGCTCTTCTAATCATGAAACTTGGAATCTCACTTTCATGCAGTCGATTCCTCTCAATGTTATCCGTCTATGTAACAACCATCAAAGCGAGCGCATCGGGTTATCCTGGCTTTCTACACCAGCACTCAGTGAGGTAACACTATTGGTACCTCACAATAAAAAGCTCATACATTTGGGTGACTTCAATGTTCGTGTTGAGAAAGGGCTGGGAGACATGGGATGCTCTGAGGCGTCACGGGATTGGCCAATTTTACAGCGGTTGGTTACGGTTGCGGAAATATTGGTCTGGCCTATCATTGCTACGCTGCAAGATAAGCACACAACTATTTTGGCACATCCGTAAATTCATCTGGTACCTCCAATGTTCGAGTTATGCGTAGTGCTGAGTGTGAGTCGGATCATAGGTTTGTTAGAGTAAATTTCAAGCTGCGCAGACGTAAGAAGGTACGCATGATAGGAGTTCAGCTTTCTAAACGAATTGATTGACGGTATCGGTTTTGATAAATCGAAGGGAAATTACAAAGAACAAGTAAAGAGTAAGTCTGATTAAGATGTGTAAGGTTTCCTAAAACGAAAAAAAATAAAGTTTGGTTTGATGAAAATTTTCAGGAAATCAGTAACCTACTTCAAATGAAACATCATCTTTATGAAAAGCTTATTTATCAAGGAATGCAAGAAAATAATCTGGGTTAAAGACTACTAGAGAAACACGGCTATTCTGCAAAGAGAACTAAGGCAGATGAAAAACTCATGGTGGTCTAACATATCATTGGAAATGCAGTCTGCCGTTGACAGACAAGATAAAAAAAATATCTGGACTTCTTCATCATGTATTTCGTCCCTCCCCGTCCTCGATAGTTCTTATGAAGTCAAAAGATAGTATATTACTTATCAGGAACGTTCCAACATGTGGGAGCGCTGACAAGAACACCTCGGTGACCTCTTTTATAATAGATCTGCTGTTGATGAGTTTGTGATTGAAGATTTACCGGAATTAGAGATAAAACACAATGGATAATATTCTATCAAGAGCGGAAGAGAATAAATCTACTTTGGACTTCATTGTTCAGAAATGGAGTGACGCCGTTCCAAAATGAAATTCTGATGCCTCTATACAGAAGAAAAGGAGCACAATCGGTTTGACTATCAACGTGGAATAAGTCTTCTTTAGTCTGTTGCACGAGTTTCTCTAAACCGACTGTCAGAAGAAATCTGTTCATTTATGATTTCTAAAAGTCAGTGCGGCTTTAGATCAGTAACAGTCTGTATAAATATGATATTTTCCCTCGCCAGTGCAAATGTATTAAGCAATGAATGCCTTTACATCAGGTGTTTGTTAACCTGACAAAGCGTTCGACACAGTCAAAAAGATGCTTTGGGGAGGGTGCCTGGGTAAGCTTGTTGTCCGCCGATATGTATACATATGTTTAAGGAATTGCACCTGGATATCAAAAGCTAAAGGTTAATTGAAGAGTCAACTCTCAGATAAAATATGTAGTGGTGTAAAGCAGAAATATATCTTTGCCCCGATTCTTATTGCTATTTATTTCGTGGTGCTGTTGAGGTATGTATTCCCAAGTTTTAACGTAGGTGTCCTATTACTTTTCTGGTCACCTGGAAAAGAGTTTACTCTTAGGAGATAAAATGCAATATTAAAAATGTGCCCAGACCTGGCCAAGGAAGATGCAGGTGATTCAGAATTTCTCACTCACAATAAGTATGACATGCAGGTTATTATGGACGACGTTTCACGAGTCTGTGGTGCATTCAAGCTGAAAATCAGCTTGGAGAAAATTAAAGTGATGTTCCCGCATACGCCTTGAGAGGAGTGTATTGAGTCAACTATATTGGTTAATGGTAATAGGCATGAGACTATGGATGTATTTTTCTGCCTTAAAAGTGTATTTTCCAGGCCGTATTTTTGCATTTTAGAAGCTGGAGAAAAGGGTGTGTTGTGGTCGTGGACTCACCATTAAGACCAAGGTGGATGTGTATATGGTTTGTCACAGTGATTATTTGTGCTGCAGAAACATGGGCGACATATATAATACGTGAATATTTTTTATTGTAAATATATTTTATAGTTATTGATGCTCACGTTAGCTGCGGTGAAAGTTGGGGCCTACTGCTATAACCCTGAAACCAAGTTATAGAAATCTATAGGAGATCATTGTTGACTTTCCAGACCCAAGAAAGCAAGACAGTGAAAATGTCTGATGATGATCCTTTTTTGGCAGCAAACGCATGACCTTGCGTTATAAGAAAACGGAGAGGATGACACAGGCTGCGACGAGATGAATTGACATTGCTCCACAAGAGGACTTAAAGAGACCAACAAAGAGGTGTTGGAATAGTAAAACAAGTGCATGACAGTCAAAAAAGATTAAATTCGAGTTTACGTTGTGTATTATAAATAAAATGGCTGAAGGAAATAAAGGTTTAAAACCCGCATCTCTCTCTCTCTCTCTCTCTCTCTCTCTATATATATATATATATATATATATATATATATATATATATATATATATATATATAGGAATATTCGTATATATGAATTTAAGAATATTCGTATATATATATATATACGAATATTCGTATATATATATATATATATATATATATATACGACTATTCGTATATATATACGAATATTCGTATGACTATATATATTTATATATATATATATATATATATATATGAGACATATATTAAGAATCGCCTATTTGTACTTAATTGATACGCTTTTCTAAAAATAACTTAGGTTCAACAGGTATTCTAAATGTTTACACAAAGACTTTACTAAGATTAAGCAGCTAGGTAAAATTCACTCTTTCGATCCACCGCTCAAGCTTCTATACTTGTACTATATATATATATATATATATATATATATATATATATATATATATATAATTATATGTAGACTAATTCATAATTATGTAACTATCTAATTTATAATGTTAATAAATATGCCATTTAAATGTTTGTCTCTATTTAGCATGTTATTGCCAATAGCCATATGAATATTTTTCACATAACCGACCATTACAGGTGAAATATTAGGCACGGCCAAAAATGGCCGAAAAATCAAGTTGTTGTTGTTTTGTAAAACGAAATTACATTTATTAAGATCCATTATTTCTGAGTAATCTTTAATTCCAGATAGAAAAAACCTTGAATTCTATCATATAGAAAACAGAATAATGTAAAACTTTTACTACTGTTTTTAATTAAATTATAAATGTAAAATTATCCCCAAAAATAAACAATTGACATTTTTTGTCTTGCACAAAAAACGTATATAGATAGTTTAAAAAAAGGTTTTTGAAAGAATTACTTTGTTTATTTCTCGTCTAACTAAGATGTATGGTGATTTTCTATGATAATATGCAAAAATATTATGAGTACCTACTACGGAAGACCAAACAGGCAAAAAAAAACTTATTTTTCATTGACGAAAATTTCAATGTATTATTTACGCTCAAGCTGGCCAGTACCAGATCCGTGACCATTTATATGGGTTTGGTTTTTAATGTGAATGTGGATGCGGTTCAGGCTCCCCAAAAGGGCGGTGGCCAGTTAAAGCAGAATAAAAAAATAGTTTCAGCGCGTTTGGTCCACTGTAGTCAAAAAGCGGCAAACGTTTTAAAATGGGATCGAAAAAAAGGATGATATTTTTAACACATAATGATCGATTTGTTTCATCGATTCTGCAAAGCATTCTCTGTTTGATAATGGTCATGCATTATTCGGCTCGCTAAAAAAATATGTTAATTTATTTATCAAATATTTTAAAATGGCTTTTTCGTATAAATATTTATTTATTTTTTTTGCTTAACTTCAATTAATTATTTTACTTAACATGTTCACCGAATTTCACAGTTCAAAACGCAAAAGCAGAATAACTAAACACAATCGAAGTTCTGAAATTCAGACGTCAAAATAAAGTATGCAAACATTTTTTTTAAATCTATAATCCTGCGCTTTACAGCAATCGAATATGTTTTGCTCAGTTTCAGATGATTATTTAAGAATATTTGGACCCCCTCCCAAAACAAGGGAGGTTTTTTAAGCAATATATATATATATATATATATATATATATCGTTTATGACAAATAAGAACATTGTTATAAAGTTCATTCCTCTCTTAATAATCGCTGAAAATTTCGTATTGATTAGATAATGACCTGCTTGTTGGTAGATTTTAAAAAATACTGTCCGTCAAAATGTACTTACGTGCCCCCCCCAGTGTTGGCGGTGCTTATACAATATATATATACATATATATATATATATATATATACATACATACATAAATATATGTGTGTGTGTATGTCTGTGCGTGTTTGTGTGTGTGTGTGCATAGTTATGTAGCATTTCACAAACCTTGATATACAGGATATATTTCTATCCGTCGCATTTCATTTATGAAATTATTAAGTGCCACTTATGTGTTTCTTTTACTACCGGAAATTCAACAGTTAACGTTTGATGATAACCGGTTTTCTATTTCTGTTGCAGACCATCTACTAGCTGGCCAAATGTGCACTGATGCAATTTTTGACAATAGGTCATTTGCCAGCAACCTCAAAATGCAAATCGGGATAGTTAACTTTTAAGAGCAACACTCAACTCAATTTCCGGCCACAAATGTTCTATTTTGTGAAATTGTAAGTGGAACTCACGTCATATTTCCTCACATCTTAGAAGTCGGTTTGAAAGCCAACACCAACGTGTGCTTGGATGTGCTGATGAGTGTGTGATCCCCTAGTTCAATCAGCTGACCGCTGCCAAATCCTGGGTAGCGCAGAAGAGAATTGCCGCCGTCCTACAAATACAAAGAAACCCAAGCTTGTCTATAGACGGAGTGCTACGACTTTGTTCCCTTCTCACACTGGCGCACGTCATTTCTTGTCATAAACTCGCGGTAAATCTTCGTTTGCTCATCACCACCAACATGACCAACATTTGCCGATTGTGCACAGTATCCGCCGAGCTCCCGCCGCCGCTTGTGGAAAAACAATCCCTCAGTTCAGGACCTATATTGAAGCGTTGATTAAGGCTGAAGGCGGCTAAATTTAATAGATGTAACCTCCACTAAACAATCAAATTACCTGATTTTTTTATCAATAAAGATTATAAAACAAGGCTTTATACGTCGGTTTCTTTAGGGTATCACATTCATTGTTCAACCTTGTATATAGATACTCTATTCGTGTTTATTAACATCGCACACGCAGATGTTATTTTTGAGGGGCTTATATGCGTTGGAATCTATATTAAGAAAATATAACTAGCATTCACTAAGGAAATAATGTTATTTTGTGAAAGATGAAGTATGACGATTTAGGATGGTGTTATATACCGTAGAACAAGGAGCGATATTTATTTGTATATGCAATGAATAGCAATCAGTGCGACAATGAAATTATGCCACCAGTAAAAATGTTAATGAAAATGCACAACTGGATATTGAAAAACAAGTGAAATAACCAACTAAAATTATTTTTTTTTGTTAAAAAATAATAAAAAATGAATACGCATGTTTCACTTGATTTTTCTTCATCCAGGACGTTTCAAATTAGAGATGTGTTCAGTCTAAAGAAAGGTTGCTTATAATTATGTAGTCGGAAACCATCAAAGAATTTAACTTTAATACCGAATTGAAATTACTTTATCTTTCGAATAGCAAATGATAAAAATGTGTTGTTTGTAATGAACTATAAATAATACCCTTTCTTAGTGCGAAGAAACAGTTTTCATTTTAATTTTACACGACAACATATTTAAAACATTTTCTTTTAAATTTTCTTTATTTAATACAGAAAAAAAACAGTTTTATTTTCTTTATTAAATACACACAAAACGCTCAATCTTAAAACAACAATCGTAATAGCTCTTTTTGCTAAAAGTAAATGAAGTGCATTCCTCCTAATTTTAAAATATTTTAATTCATCCATGCATTTTTATATTACAAAAATGAAATTAAAGAATTCTCTTTATGTTTAATTTTCTTTATTTAATCTAGCGCTGATACGTTTTCTTTTCCGCGTCATGAAAAATTAAAATATCACTTTTTTTATTTCTCTAAAAAAATAATAGTTTTTCCTTGTCAACAATTTTTTTACTTCTTCCAGTAACCATCAAATATAGTCCTTAAAATTAACATACCTACAATATATAAATTCGTCCCATTAGACCTGCATAACAACGGGTTTGCATGGAGCTATCACTGTTATATTTTTTTACAAGAAATTCAACAAACCCGTTTAAAATTCGGATTATTTACATTTACCTACGCTTCCATACGTAGTAATATAATTTCAGTAAAGATAAATAGCAATGATTAACTATCATTGGCAATCAGATATTTGTGGAGTGTAATATTTTATCATATAATGAGTTTTCTAAGCATTGCATTATATGTAACTGGCACTATTCCTGTGCCATACCTACAATTATTTACTCTTTATGTGTTAATGTATTCATTTTTATTTAACATTATGGTTTATCTTGTTTGATGTATATATATATATATATATATATATATATATATATATATATACATATATCCGTCCATCTATCTATCTATATATATATATATATATATATATATATATATATATATATTATACAGACAGATATATGTATTTGTGTGTATGTGTTTTTGTTATATATGAATAAAATATACAGTAAATAGAAAATAGAGGGAGATAGAAATAAAAAGAGATTCGGTGTATTGAGATATTATTATATATAATACTGTGTTTTAATATGGCTCTACTTCCGCCCTTATATTTACGACCATATATACAACTTAAAAAAAATCTATCCACGGCCATTGTTACATATCTTCTATATAGTATATTTAGTTTGACAGCTTTTAAACAAGTGAATATCACATTTTGCAATTGCATTTCTTGGCTTTAATCTCTCGAACATTTCTTTCAGGCCGGACACCGTTTACATGAAGTCAATAAAATTTTCTCAAAAGGGGAGGCGGTTCGACATTTAGTAAGAATTATCAAAAATATGCAGCAGTCTAATTGTATCAGCTGATCGAAATGTAAAGACATTTCTATTAAGTCTTGGATATTTTTAAAAAAATTAAATATGATCATCTTGAAATTTTACGTAGATATATTTCATAATATATATTGGCATCATAATTTTATCCATTGTTATATATACAATGAGAGATGTGTTGCATTAATCCCCCCCCAAATTGCAATTGCTTAAGTATGGATTAAATTTAGTAAGGTGGACTGTTTGGCTTATAATAAAAACATCTTTTTAATAATCGAGGAGGTGACGTTTCTGTAAAGAAACATGTATTGTATATAAAATCCGCTATTGGGAAGATTCTGTAAGTTTAATGAAAAGTTAAAAAGGTAATTTATTCGCGATCATCTGGTAGTGTAGAAAAATAATAATACAATCTCGAATGTGCTGAAGAGTGCGTGACCCCCTAGTGCAATCAGTTGGTCGCTGCCAAATTCTAGGTAGTGCAGAAGAAATCACAACAAACTCTCTAGATGCAGACGATGCTTCTAGTCTCCTTAGAATATTACTATTGAAACAGGGTTCTGTACAATGCTTTTAAATTAAGCCAACTAACAGCACGCCTTTATTTATGAACGAATGCGTTGGCCTTTTGTAACATTCCTCAAAGACATCGCTTATAGAATTGAATTAAAGTTTATAAAATGAGTGGTTGAATGATGTGTGAATTATTTCATAGTTTATTTATTAATAAAGCATTTTATCGTAAATATATCTTTCTCTTAGAAGTAAGTATTTTGTTACGAGACAATCAAATTGTTAGAAAATAAATATACTGACAATGGTATGGGTGTTTTTTATTTATCTTTTCTAACACCTGAATATGTTTGGTCTTTCTACAATTTCAGTTTGATCTGATTTTCTGACATTTTACAGATTTTCACTTTGACAGTAGCTCTAGATTAAAGCCACATGCCGCCTTGCCTTTTTTTGTTTAACATCATCAAAGGGATACAATGCATATTTCTCTGCCCACTAAGGGGACAAGTATAAGGCAATATATAATAAATAATTAAGGCATAGGCTGGACGACGTTACTATAACTGTTTTATTGGGCAGAAAAATTAATGTAATTATTATTTCTATTTTTAAATTTTTTTCTGCCCTTAACTCGTCCAAAAGTTGCCCCTCAAATCTAGAAGTAAATAAAGTAATATGTGCAGGACTACAACATCCGAAAATCAAAAGGGAATTTGCAATTGTTCTTTGTTTAATTACGCATTCTTTGCATGTTTAGGTATAGTCATCAATGCTATATCTAGATACGTATTACTAGTATTGATATTGTAATAATTACACAAAAATATGCTATGTAATATTTTATTAAATTGCTATTCATGTCTAATCTATATTTATGGCATAACGTACTCTTGATAATGGTAAAATTCGGAACTAATGTACTAATGTTTATTTAATACGAAACTAATCATCTCATCTGCTTATTTATGTATGAAAATTATCCTTGAAATTTTACATGTAAATGTTGGTCAGATATAATATCTATTACATACATACTATTTATTATGACGGTTTCAACGTTTAAGCACATTTCCACCAGCACCATTTAGTTATTTTAATTAACTATGGTTTATATAAATATGAAATATTATTTAAATTTTAATTCTAATGCATTTGTTTTTGTTTTTTTTCTCGTCCAAAGACAAACATTGTAACAACATTGGCATAATAAATACACGAATGTTTCGGCACCTAAAAAATTCAATTTAAATGCATAATATTTATTTTAAATATTTTGAATATGTCAGGAAAACATCGGTACCATAGTTTATATATATATATATATATATATATATATATATATATATATATATGAATAAATATAAATATATAAATATATCTAGAAATATACAAACATATATATATATTGAGAGAGAGATCTATATAGCTTTACAGACATATCAATATATGTATCTACAAGTATATATATATATATATATTTATATATGTATGTGTAAATATATATATAGAGAGAGATAGATAGATAGATAGATAGATATAAATATGAACATATATATCTGTGTAATTATAAAACTCACATAACCGTGTAATGTAAACGACTTTCCGGGTTACGACATCCGGTTGCGCATCCGCGCATAAACATTAACCCATAACAACGTAAACAAATAAACACAAAACGCTTTTTTTGAAGAATTTGATCTGCACACTGAAATATTAACGTTATTATTTTGACATTATTATTTAATATAGGAAGGGTAAGGATGGTTTGAAACTATTCTGTATTACAAGTATACTGTCGCAATTTTCTTACAAATAAATTAACTTTGACCCGTTGACAACGTATTGTTTGACTGTGTACATTTTCAGCGTCCCATTGTTTTACGCGTTTAAATTATCTAAATAATTGTGAATGCTTTCCGGATTTTTTTCAATCGTTCATTTCCATATTACGTTTAAGTTATTTTAACGCAATTTTCTTACAAATAAATCTACTTTAACCTTTTACAAGTATAAGAGCATTTTACAACGTATTGTTTTACTATTTACGTTTTCAGCGCCCCAATTTTTAATTTTTCGCGTTTAAATTAAACGATATATCAAAATTTGAATAGTGCAGATTCAAATATTAGTATTGAACACCACTTATAATTCAATGACTGTAAGATTTTTTTTTCTTAAAAAATAACCAATTCTAAACAGAACGACTCATAGAAATGTATATATATTATATTTTTATCTTGGATATACTTTCATAAAAATGTTTCTGTTATATCACAAAAGATATTTTTTTACGTCACATCTGTCACGCTCATACATAAATTCCATAGCTAATATCACATACTGATCCACTGAGTCACGGGTAGTCTAGTAAACATCTAAATATACATATATATATATATATATATATATACATATAAATATATATATATATAAATAAATAAATATATGTATAAATATATTTAAGTATAAATTATGTATAAATATATATATATATATATATATATATATATATATATATATATATGTATGTATAAAACTATAAATATATATGAGTTTTGCCGGGGTTCGACTGGTCTTAATCGTGATACACTGCACTGATGATTCCCTAAATGATGAAATACTACTTTCTGTAGGTATTTAATAATTGTTATAGTAAATAATAATAATAATAATAATAATAATAATGATAATAATAATAATAATATATACACACACATATACACACACACACCCATATATATATATATATATATATATATATATATATATATATATATATATATATATATATAAAGAAAATAATTAAAATAGTATTCTGACAAAATATAGAAATGAAAAGGAACACACCGTGTTATGTGTTCATCAACATTTCGTCTTTATTTGGAGGAAGTCTCAAAATAAAGACGAAAACTTGATGAAAACATAACGAGGTTTGTTCTTATATATATATATATATATATATATATATATATATATATATATATATATATATATATATATATATATATATGTATATATATAAAGATAGATAGACCAACATATTACATGTGTAAAATGGTATTTTTTCGCGAAATGTGACAATGATAATGGTGTTTTTACCTCTTGCTTTTCGCATTCTCTTTAGTCTTAGAGTTCCTATGTTATATCAACGCGATTTCGTTATTGTGAATCATTGCGCTGTACATTTGACCACCTTACAAGTTGGAAGTAAACATTCGATGAAAGTATCAGTCACGTGTTCATATAACAAACGAGAAAACATAAGTTGACGTTCATTTGGGAAGATGAGTTACATTTTGGTATATGTGTTTTTAAGTAGAATCAGCGTTTTCATATGATTTAATGCAACATGTGGAGAAGCTCCATCGAGCATGGATTTAATATATCCAACTATACAATATGGTTTTTGTAAGTATGCATTGATGCCATTCACGACAGGAGATGATTCCCTGGTGTATCTAGAATAGTTTATAGTTAACTTAACATCGTGCCCTGATTGTGTTTTAATAGACATTAGAACTCCGACTCATTTTGTTGCAATATTTGTCGTACGGATATTTCTTAACGAAATTATAATGTAATAAAAAACCTTAAAAAAATATAGTAGAGACACATAACTATTTAAAATCAAATCAATCAATGTATTTTAAACATGCATACGTTTGAGTTTCTGGGTATTTGGTCAATAAAGACTTAAAATGAAAAATAATGAACTTTAAAAGCTAATCATCTAAACACATTACAAGATAATTATTCGGATATATAACTACAGCACAAAGTTTTCGTATCTGGAAAATATCCCTCAGTTTAGAGGCTGAAAGTACGGACTATAGACTGTATGAGTATGACGGGCTTGCATGCCACGTGTGATAGAGATTCAAGAAGTAACTAACAAACCAATACTTATTAATCATGTTATGCCCCTATTTCATTTGCATCCACACGAAAGAAGATTTAGACAGAAGGTTGGTTTTTTGTGTGGGGAAATTTCATCTCCCTAAAATGGGGCACCAAAAGTAGGAACAAAAATATAAATAGCATCTGCCATGAAACATTTCTTTTTTCAACAACGTTTGTAAGACAATGTGATGGATAACATCCGAATAGATACTAAACTATGATCATGTCCCGAAGTCCAATACATGTTTATTAATCGTGTTCTTACTAAATGGCTAAGTGAAATATGCATGCGGAAGCGAATGTCTAATCCTAGCGATACGGTAAGCCATTTATGTTAAAGGATATACAAAGGTTAGAATATGAAAACACAACATTACCATTACAACATTATTCAAGATTTGTGAAATATAAAAGTTATGCGACTTCATTTGTTAGGTTTAATATTAACACAAATATCTAGTTTATATTATTCAGATGGATCAGACAATGTTTCTCAACTTAAGCACTGCTTGCCCAATAATTTAATTCACAATTTTCGTCAGGACTATTTGATGAACTTGGATTTTTTTAAATCCGGAATTGGGAATCTGCGCGATATTTCGAAGGTCAGTCTTTATTTATTGTACGAAGGTGTCTTGCACCTGTTTCGCCAACCAAGACCGGATAGAAGTGTTAAGTAATTCGCACTTCTACTCTCCAAATCGTACGCAGTGAGGATTGAACTTTGAGCTTTTAGACGAAAGTCACTTAAAACTAACTTTTTCATACTAGTTTCTTCGTTACGCCTAGACCCCTTGCAGACAATACTAATTGAGAACCTCTGAGATTTATAAAACTAGTATGTATATACGTGGTTCAAATTATAAATATATATCTAAATATTAAGAAATTCGATATGTGAGTTCTGTAATGAAGTGAAGCCTTTAAAGTTGGGAATTACTTGTTTTCGTTCTTACAATATACGTTGGTAACCAACAGTAAATTAAACAAAATGAAAAGATACATAACAGTCAAAATGGTTATTGTGTTTAAATGTGTAGCTATAGAGAACTTGTTAATTAAAAAGAGAATGAGAATCAGGTCATATATAAGGTAAATCAATGCAGAATTCAGGTTAACACACACTTTTACATAGTAAACGTTCTTTTTCTCCTCATTCATGTGGGGACATGTTCTACTTCGTGTTATTCCTATTGAACGGATTTGCGTGTGCAGAAGACGCTAAGATTTTACACAGCTTCCGATTAAAGCTATAACACAAACACCCCAGAATCAATCAATAAAAAAAAAAACAATCACAAAAACATCAACGATTAAACGATGAAAGCTATTTTCTGTCTTTTATATTTGCTACAGAGTAACTAGACCGGAATAATTAAGTTTTTCTCACATTATTGGTCATTTGCGCTGAAGATAACATTTGGTTGAAATGATTTAATGAGAGAATCATCGACTCGCTTTGCTTTTTACGGTGACGGGTTGAATTGGTTTGATGATCAGTTAATGCGCCAACTACTCTATTACCTCACGCGGTGAAAATATAAAGGTCGAAGCACGAAGGGGGGCATGTTTGTTATTGGTATTGTCGTTTTTAAACATTCATAACTAGATTATTAATGATAACTTTCTCATGTCCTTTCAAATAGCGAAATTATTGTATCCGAAATGGCATAATAAACATACGGATATATTCCAATAATTTCTTTATAATATCGCGAATATATATATATATATATATATATATATATATATATATATATATATATATATATAGATATAGATATAGATATAGATATATAGATATATATATTATTTTAATTGGAATTCATTATTGAGATGAATATTATTTATATTAATTTATTTTATTGCGGACTATTATTCTCATTTTTATGGGGTGTTGTTTCACGACGTTTCGGCCAACTATTCCTCTGGCCTTCGTCAGATAGATCCGCGATGGATTGGAACTTCGAATCTCCTAACTGCATTCCCAGCAATCACTGCCATCCGGAGTTGTCGTCGTCTCACCATGTTCTGGCCAAATAAGCCTATGGCCATCTTTTGGGTAGGATTGAAACTGCTATCATCAAACAATGCTAATCGGACCGTAGAGATTCAACGTATCTATCAACTGCGTGTGTTATGACCCCAATTATTTCAACGATTGTTTTTATAACCTCGATATAATAATAAGCAACCAATGAAAAGCTTCCAAAGTTATTATAAAAATTGTCAAATTTTGGATTTAATCATTTCGCCGTTGTCTTCCTCATAAATCGCATTTGATTCTTCGCCGCCATCGTTGTTACTCGCAATTTCTTCACACTCAGTATCGGTACGGCACTGCTTCTTCAATGCCACCTTTGTTCAACATAATGTCTCAATATTATACAGGTTATGCGCCCAGCCATCGTCTTTTCATTGGCAGTTTGTAATCTAAATTCGAATTGTGGCAGGTAAAATTTCTGAGGTACCTAAGGATTCGGAAATTACACACATTAATACTATCTTCAACAGAGACTCCTAACGATTTGATTTTCTCGAAACAAACGCGACTGTTTTTTGCAGAACTGATTCAATGCTTAGACGATAGGAGTCTGTCTCTGATCATAAGAGATGTCTTAGATGATGGACGGAAGCATCGTAGATATTAGGAGAGCATTACTTATCAAAAGAGTAACCGAAAGTTGTAACGTCTCTAAAACGTAACGAGGATGAAACTATTAACGACTACATTACAAGGGCTGAAACAACCGCCAATGCCTTAAAACTCTCAGGTGATATAATAAGCGATGATCTGTTGATATCAATGACCCTCAAGGGGATTCCATCCGATTTAAAACCATTTACAACTGCTATAAGGCAAAAAACAAACAAACCGATATATTTCAGTAAATCGAAAGTGGCATTCCGCAGTTACGAAGAGACAACTCGGATGCTCCTGGATAAAAATAACTCCAGCAATATCACGAAGTTCAAAAATGCTTCTCGCAAACAGACACCACTAAATTTCGCATTTCACCGGAATATTTTCCCTAAAACTAACTTTCCCAAGAAAAAGAATAAAATTATCTGCTACAGTTGTGGACGACCCAACCACAAAAGTGTCCAATATCGATATATGGACTCCATAAAAACATTGAAAACTTGGATGACGAACATACATTTCTATTCACATGTAACTTTGACAATACCACAAACGGTAAACATCTACTTGTAGACTTGTATACACGTTATCACCAAGGAATATGATTTTATTAAGTTTGATTCAAATTTTAATCTACAAAGTCATTTTGGCAAACTTGCCGATTGTAGTCAAATAAATTATATAGTCTTGAAAAGAAGCTATGCTAAAATATCACTAAAAATAATAGAGGCGAAATTTGTAACTGTATCCTAAAAAAATGATCTGTGTATACCTGCCTTTTAGCAAGACATATTTTCCGTTCAGGATGCCATTAAAAAAAGGCGGGAATATAAAGTTTTCCCAAAATAAGTCAAAGTTGATATACCCCAAAAAACTATATTTGGCATCAAAGAAAATTGCCGACTATATTATTTAAAAAGTATGGTTCCCTCGAAAACAGTCTGTCACCACTTGGAAATCTGGCACAAATTTTAGGACACTGCAATACAGCTGATATTAAAAATTTACCTAATATAGTCGAAGGCATGAAAATAATACCTTCATACGATTTCCCAAATCGTGATGTTTGTGCACAGGGGAAAATGAGAATATATATAAGCAATACACCAGACGAAAAGGCCACGAAAATTCTCTCACTTGTGCAGTGTAACTTGGCAAGTCCAATAGCCCTATAAGGGGGAATAATCTAAGGTACCTTTTGAACTTTATTAATGATTTTTCCAGTTTAATTATAGTATATTTTCTAAAAAAAAAACCGATATTATCCTCACCACTAAAAATATTTAGCTGATCTTTCCCCTACGGCTCGGTAAAATGTATTCGTTCAAAAAATGGGAGTGAATTTACTAGTAAAGAATTTGAACTTCTATTAATTAACCACCGGATTAAACAGGAGGAATATGCGCCGTATTCTTCCTTCCAAAATGGCACAACTGAAAGAGCATGGCGAACCATTTTTTTAGATAGCAAGATGCCTAATTATCGAATCGAAATTAGCGTATAGTTTTTGGCCGTATGCTTTACTGTCAGCAACATATGTCAGAAATAGATCGTTCAATAGAAGATTAGGCAAAACGCCGTATGAAGCGTTTTACGGTTCAAAACCGAAAATGAACTGAATGCATATATTTGGTTCAGATTGTGTTGCATTCATAGAAAATACCAATAAACTAAATACTATTTTTAAGGTATTTTTGTAGATTACGATAAAAACAGTCCAGCATATTTAATCTACTTTCCAGCCCAAAATGCAATAAAAAGGGTTAGTTGCGTAAAATTCAGTGATACATTAAATTTTTTAAAATGGCGATCCAGTAGAAAAAAACGTGAGTAAATATTACCTAGCATCTTAATCGACCATAATGAAAATATTTATGACGACAATTGCAGTAGAACCACCGAGGAAAATATTAACCAGACACGTCGATACCCGATAAGGGAGTGAAGAAGGCCAGACTTCTTAAAAATTGAAAAGATACAAGACTACGCGGATGATTGCTGTTACTCGTTGAACAGCGCACCGGAAAGTTATAATATTAGTGTTGGCACATTATGTTGAAAAGTAAAGAGTATCAATATATCGGGCCAATTCCTTTTATAGACAAAAATGAAAATATAGCTACATTGAAGATAATACTAATCAGGTAAAAAAGCACGATGAACTGCAAGACTCTCAGCATATCGCATTGTTCAAGACGTTAATGGAATCTAAGACAATATAATGTTAACATTATATTAAAAAATGCATTACTATTTAAGAAAAATGTGAATAAATAATTATGGATATAAATATACAACATTAAAATATATAGATGTATTATCACGGGTAAGTTAAGTCGTGAACTTCATTATATTTATACTATCATTGCCTTCGAAAACACGAGACATAAAAGGAAAGGAACTGGTTTATATAAAAGTTAGGTTTGATAAAATAATACAAAGTACAGCAATAAACTAAGAATTACATGAAGTTCGTATTTAGGCATGTAATGTCTTAGGGATCGAAACCCGCTTATTCTTATATTAAACAATATCTGCAGTTCGCAATGATGTTATACTTTAGCATACGTAGTACAAATTTCAATAGTTAGGTTTCGTATTTTATAATAAAAAAACACCCGCAGTTGCGTTGGCTGAACTCATTTGATAAAAAAAAAATATTACAATAGTTGTTTTTAATGTTAGCAAAAATGTTAAGATAGTTGTTTATTAAAGTGTGGTTTTAGTTATGCTGCATCCCTGTGCATTTTTCGCATATTTCTAAGTGAATAAATTTACTTTGACATGCAAATGATGGCAATCAATGCTCTGAAACATGATATTCGTTATTAATGAGTTAATAATGTAACTGCGAGAAGTAATGCATGTCGAAAGCATATCAATATACTTCATTGTTCATTCTCTTATATAAAACAGATATTTACCGCCATAAGTAAAAAGAAGAGTATCTTATTGGAAGTAAGAAAATCGATGACACAGCTTTTAATAACTATATTATTTTATTTTCCTCTTAATTTGAAATTATTTATTTTCCCTCTAAACACGTACATAGATTTTAGTGGGTGAAACTCTCGAAATTTGGCCATATCTCGATTGACTTTAGCCGATATTCGCTAAGGAAATTGAAAGACAATTTAGTTGGTTCACACGTCAAAAAACGAATGTATGCAATATATATATATATATATATATATATATATATATATATACATATAAGGGGTCACTTCAGTCTTTGACAGACTATGGATACCCACTAAGGGGTGCTTTCGCGCAAAATGTCTTTGGCAGGAGATGCGTAATCACAATTAACACTCTCCTGGGTTGACATTGTAAAATATCAGTGGTGAGTGAAGTGTATGTTCAGGACAACTGCAAACCCATGCCGGAATAAACGGAGAGCACACACAGCGCATATATATATATATATATATATATATATATATATATATATATAGAGAGAGAGAGAGAGAGAGACGCATGTATGTGTATAAATATTTCATCTCGATACTAAATTACGGCCCGATGATACTTTCATTCTATACAAATACGTAATGTTTATTGAAAGATAAATGTAGAGAGGAGTAGAGTATTAAATTTCATTAGTTTTAACGGCATTTCTACCACACCAACATTTTTGGATTGGCAAATCAAACATGACTTCTTGCATACTTTCTGGCACTTCTCGGCAGGTTCTTTTTAACTGATACAATTATTTTTAAAATTGGTATTATACCTTAGTCTCTTATTTACCTGTAGCTTATTAAATACATTATGTATTTACACGTCGCCTATTGAAATTTTATAAAATACTATAAAATAATGTGCATCTAATTTTATTTAAACACCTAGAAGATTTAATATTTTGACACAGTCAAGTTTGATTTAATAACTGGACTTCACGCCACTAGGTTCTAAGGGGTTTTGCAGAATTAATATAAAATCAATTAGTAATATGTTTGTATATTCCATTTTATTCGAGTATATTTCTCACTATATTGGAACCATTAATGTATGTTTAATTTAACGTTTGTAACTAGTCACATTTACAAGCAAACTGTGCTTTCAGACATAATATGAAGTGTGTCATATTTTTTCAGATTACCTGCATGTGTATATCCAGTTTAAGTAGATATTAACATGTATCTAAATGAAAACAAAAAGGAGAGAGATTCAGAATTGATAATTTTTAGATACGCTCCATAGATCGGATGCTGGAAATAAAAGGACCCAACATATTTATGTTAATTATTGAAGTAGGTAAAATATCAAGATAAGACTTGTCCGCTTTGGACTAAATATACACTTGAACGATAACAATGACATATGTAATTAATTACTCAAAATATATAATGGAACATATCATAAATGATGGAAAAAAATTAGAACAGGATAAATGGTTTCCTTATAAATATATTTCATATTGTGTTCTATATTGTAATACAGATGTACACATTGCCACTTTTAAATCACAATTGTTCAATTATGAATACAGAAATGTATATATCCTAATAGTCAACGCCCATATTAATAAGTAGAGGTAATAGGTATATTAATAAAAATAGACAGGAGCAATATTTGTCGTCAACCTTTACATACCAAATAGTCATTAAATAATGTTCGTTAATTTTATTCAAATAATTATTAATGCCATGAACGATACATAGAAATAAGGATCAGTTGTCCACACATGTAGCGCTATCTATCTATCGATCTATTTACATATCTCGTTAT